>NW_012103699.1:106019-114129 GCF_000951045.1 Mandrillus leucophaeus
ACCCCTCACATTCACACACCCCCACCCCCTCACCCACACACTTTCTCACACAGACTCACACTCACCCCCACCCTATACCCTCACACACACTCACCCACCCTCACACACACACTCACCCCCACCCCCTCCCTCATACATGCTCACACACACACTGTCTCTCACACACACACCCCCACCCCTCACCCTCACACACACACTCACCCCAACTCACACCCTCACACACGCTAACACACACTCTGTCATCACACGCACCCCACCCCACACCCTCACAGTCACACTTACCCACACTCACCCACACCCTCACACATACTTTCTGTCCCACACTCACACTCACCCCCACACACTCTCACACACACTCACCCCCACCCCACACTCACACACTCCTACTCACCAACACACTCCCTCACACACAGTGCAGAGCCCTCCCCTCCTCCCTTTGCCCTGCTCCGTGTCCTCTTGGCTTCACCCCTGCTGATCCCAGACTCTACCTCCTCTTCCCCTCAACCTCCCCAACTCCTAAATGCCCAAGTCAAAGACAAGGGGCGAGAGGGATGGAGTCTAGAATGGGGAGAGCAGGATCAAGATTTGAAGGCAGTCACTGTAGGGTCTGTAGTAGGCTGTCTTGTGTTGCTATAAAGGAATACTTGACACTGGGTAATTTATAAAGGAAAGAGGTTTAACTGGCTCATGGTCCTGCAGGCTGTACAGGAAGCATGGCACCAGCATCTGTTACCAGTGAGGCCTCAGGAAGCTTCCACTCATGCAGAAGGTGACGGGGGAGCCAGACTATCACGTAGCAAGAGTGGGAGCAAGAGAGACAGCAGGAAGGCGACACACACTTTTAAACAACCAGATCTTGTACGAACTCAGAGTGACTTTCACTCATCACCAAAGGGTGGCGCTGAGCCTGAGGGATCTGGCCCCATGATCCAGTACCTCCCACCAGGACCCACCTCCAACACTGGAAATCACATTTCCTCATGAGATTTGGAGCAAACATCCAAATATATCAGGGTCTTTGCTTTACTGCATCAGCTGGGAAGGGTGGGGAACTGGACTGTGTCTCCTCCCTCATTTTGTGTAGACACATAACAACACAGACACATCAGCACACGTACCCATGGAGAGATGGCCACGCACACACAGACTGGCACAAGGCCTGCACTGGCAGGCACGCAGGCACACACAGACACACCCAAGGACATGCCAACACATGTGCAGGAACGCATGCATGGTTCTGCAGTGTAGGGGGTGAGGGGGATGTTCCTTGGATTTCAGAGCTCCCAGCTTCTCGTGATTCTCCTTCCCTTGTTGTTGAGTTAAAGTTCCAAACCAAGATAAGGACACACATCTATTAAACTCTGATTTGGGTGGCTGATCTGTCTTCTAACAAGAATATTTTACCTTTCAAAAATTGCCTTTGGACAAATGTAGTTGCCATTATGCCTTATCTGGGCCAGCGAATTAGTTCATATGTGATAAAACCCACAGAGAGAGTGGGTCCTGCACACTCACCTCCTCGCCAAATAGAAAATTTCTTAAAAGTTCTAAATGTTTTGTATGAAGCAAGTATAACATTGATATGTAAACCAGGTGAAGGTAGCATTAAATGACTTAATTTATTACTTAAGAATAGTACTTAATTCAAAAATTACTTAAGAATCTTGAAGCAAAAATTATCAAAATGTTACCTTACAGAATTTAGCAATATATCGGCCGGGCGTGGTGGAGCACACCTGTAATCCCAGCACTTTGGGAGGCCGAGGCGGACGAATCATGAGGTCAGGAGATCGAGACCATCCTGGCTAACATGCTGAAACCCCACCTCTACTAAAACTACAAAAAATTAGCTGGGCATGGTGGCGGGCGCCTGCAGTCCCAGCAACTCGGGAGGCTGAGGCAGAAGAATGGCATGAACCAGGGAGGTGGAGCTTACAGTGAGCCGAGACTGGGCCAGTGCACTCCAGAGCGAGACTCTGTTTCAAAAAAAAAAAAAAGAATTTGGCAATATATCACAAAAGTAAATATGCATTTACCTTTGACCCAGTAATTCCAGAAATGTACCTTGAAGACACACCCACAACAATATGAGAATATGTAAATGCCCATAAATATATGGATTGAAAAATATACAGTATATCCACACGATGGAGTACTGTACTGTACTATGTAGTTATAAGAAAGAATGAGTATGATCTTTTTTGCATATCAATGAACTAATATGTGGTGCTTTCTAAAATGTATTGTTAAATATAAAAACAAAGTTTAAAAGCACACACACACGTTATCTTTTTGTGTAAGAAAGGAGAAAGAATAAAATACACATGTAACTGCTTACTTTCTATGAAAATAAACACAGGACCAGCCTGGGAAACATAGTGAGGCCCAGTCTACAAAAAAAAAAAAAAATTGTTTTTAATTAGCCAGGCATGGCGGCACACACCTGTAGTCTCAGCTACTCAGGAGGCTGAGGCAGGAGGATCACTTGAGCCCAGGAGTTTGAGGCTGCAGTGAGCTGTGATTGCGCCACTGCATTACAGCTTGGGTGACAGAGTGAGACCCCATCAGAAAGAAAGAAAGAAAAAAAGAAAAAAAGAAAGAAAGAAAGAAAGAGAGAGAGAGAAAGACAGAAAGAAAGAGAGAGAGAGAGAAGAAAGAGAGACGGAGAGGGAGGGAGGGAGGGAAGGAAGAAGAAAAAAGAAAAAAGAAGCATAGGAAAGTAGACCAATGTGATGGGGAGGAAGGAAGGGAGGGAGGGAAGGAGGGAGGGAGGGAGGGAGGGAAGGAAGGAAGGAAGGAAGGAAGGAAGGAAGGAAGGAAGGAAGGAAGGGAAGGAAGGAAGGAAGGAAAAAAGAAGCATAGGAAAGAATAGACCGGAGTCCAATATGATTGGTTGCCCATAAGGGGTAGGTGGGAGGGGAGAAAAGGATTGGAATGGGCAGTGAAAGTGATGCCTGTGAGAATATCAATTAGCATCATTTTAACTTTGAAAGTATGATTGATGGTTTACATACTGAAGTAAATTAATACAATAAAGTCCAACAATTGTGAGGCGGGAAAAAAAACCTAAAACCTAAATAAAATATAAACAGAAACAAAAGATGATGGCCAGGGCCTCCTCCCACCTCATCTGTACCTTTGGGAACCAGTGTCACTTGTGTTTCTGCTCACAGTGACCTGTCCCCCAGCTCTCAGGCTTTAGTTGTTAGGCTTCCTTTGAAGCAGATTCTTATTAGACGGGGCAACTGTGATGTGTGTAGCACATGCTTTCTGTGAAACAGGTAGCACTACGGTGGTCTTAGTCACGGGCATCCATGTGTGTTGGGTTAGGGAGAATTTCTTCCGCCTCCCTCTAGAAAACAAATACATGCTTGGGATAGGGGTGACAGAGAGAGAGAGAGAGAGAGTGTGTGTGTGTGTGTGCGTGTGTGTGTGTGTTTATTGTTGCAAACAAACTCCCAACACAAAGTCTGTAAACTTTTTGGAAGGACAACAAATTAAAATTAATAAAGCAATTTTATTCATTAGAAATGTGTGTTTTGAGTCATAGATTGTTAGAAGAGGCCATTTGAGACACTCAGCTAGGCTTTGAAGCTTTAAGTCTGGGTTCTGGATCCACAAATGTTGGCTGTAGGACCTTTGGCTATTGGTTTAATTTCTCTGATTTTTGCACTTTGTTCCTTTGCAAAACAGAAATTAATATTGTCCTACCAACTCTATGGGCCGCTAGAGGAATGAATGACCAAATGTGTGTGAAAGTGATTGATGATTCACAAAGCACTACACAAATGTCAAGCATTACTTATGGTCATGATGGTGATGGTGGTGGCAATGGTGGGGGTGATGGAGAAGTTGTTCTGGAACCTTCTGTTCTTACTCTCCCCGGGACTGAGAAAGTTTTTCCAAACAAAAGCATCATGTCTTGCTCCTCTTACTCGAATGAGGCATTCCTTTCTCTTGTCCCAGGAGGTTTTCTACCGAATGCTGCCCGTGCTCCCAGATGCCCCCCGGCTTGGACAGAGAAGCTGTAGGTGGTGGGAGGTGGGGTCCCCTACCCTTGGAAAAGCAGCTCTTCTAACCCTTCTATTTGGTTACTTCTAGGGGCAGTAGAATAAAAGAGGGCATGTCTAATAACAGCACCACTAGCATCTCCCAAGCCAGGAAAGCTGTGGAACAGCTAAAGATGGAAGCCTGTATGGACAGGGTCAAGGTAAGCATGCGTGCGTCAGCCCCACCCTCCGCCCGAAGCTCAGCTCAAAACATTCTTCCTGCTTCCAGAGCAGCCTTGTGAGAGTTAACACGTCACCCAGCACAGCATCCAGCCAACCTTGGCAGCTGTAACATTTACAAATGAGTGTTTGCTTCAGAGTTCTAAGTGTGCCCAAGGATTCAAAGGATGCAAAACACACAGTGTGCATGAATTCCACAAGGAGTCGCCAAAAATAGACTCGTAATTCATCTCGGCTCTATTTAGCTCTGTTGTCGTGCCAATAAGCAAGAAAGAGAGTTTAGCCATGAGATCAATCGCTTTTCTGCTGTGATACAGTGCCTCTGAGGTTCAACGACATCGGATATTTTGACAGGATTATTGTTGAGGGTGGAGCTCTGAACCTTGCCTGGGTTTGTCAAATATTCCTTTGGGGAAAGTGAAGAAATGCTCCAGACACCTCCCGTTGTATTCATTTCACTGATGAGTGCAGGTCTCTTCACGCTCGGAGGATTGAAGCAAGATGAGGCCACGTCTTCTCCAGATGCCACTCAGAGGTGAGCAGGAGGCCAGGCAAAGCATGTGGCTCTGAATGAGTGCGTGAGCATGGCGCTCATTCACTGTAATAGAGTTGAAAGGAACCCCAACTCTGGTGTCAGGAGCCTGATGCCAGGAGGCTCCCTGTGTCTGTGGTCTTGGGGAACACAAATCAGGCGTCTCACTTGGGCATCTGGGATTCAAAAAACACAGAATTCATGGCAATGGGCGACTCCTGAAGCCTTCTATCGGCACAGCCTCCCTGACCCCGCCCTCAGGAGTCGCCCGTTGCCATGGATTCTGTGTTTTTTGAATCCCAGATGCCCAACTGAGACCCCTGATTTGTGTTCCCCAAGGCCACAGACACACGAGCCTCTGTGTGGACAGTTATTTTTTCCCCTGGAGCTCTGGGGGTACAACCTCTCTAAGGAGGCAGAAAATATGCACAGAAAGTGACATGAGGGTATATGAAGCAAGGAAGGAGTCCAGCGTGATGTAAGTCGGTATCACTGGACCTATGTTACTAGAGCGTCTACATCTCATACATACCGATACCAACTGCAAATTAGATGTCAGTCCTTGGTCTCCAGGCTAGAGGAGGGAGCAAGGTTAGCACCCAGAAACAATTCTAAGACAGAGCGGGTCCCAATAGTGTAGAAAGAGGTTTCAAATGAATGTTGCAGGCATCCCGTGCTCCAGCAGTGCAGACAGGAAAAGGATGAGGACTGCGGTGAAAGCCGTTGCTGGGCACCTAATCTATACTTGCAGGGTCCTGGGAGAGACATGTGAAGGCGACAGTCTCCTCCGTGTGGCTCAGGGAAGACTTCTCGGAGTTGTGAGCTGTGGCTGGCTCTGAGCTGATAGTGGAGGAGGAAAGGCCAGTGTGAGCTAATCACGGCTCGCGTGGAGCAGCTGGGCAGCTGGAAGAGCTGCAGGTTGTGCTGGGAAGAGAGCTATGGGAGGAGGGTGCCATGCACACAGGTGCAGAAGCCAGAGCCATGAGGTGACAGGTGTTTGAGGTGCACCAACCTGTCAGCAATAGATGGAATTGTCAGAGGCGAGGAGGTAGTTGAAGCTCTGAGTAATCAGGAGAGGCAAGGAGGGGCAGAAATCGGGTACAGTGTGGAGCAGACAGCAAAGATGGGATCAGGGAGGCAAACACACCAAGAAAAGCAACAGAACATGGAGAGTAAACGTGGGAGGCACTAGGGAGAGAGAAGTTAGAATCCAACTGTCCAAGCCCCACGGCCAGAGGCCTGAAAAGACCGTGGGTCCCAGTTTGGGCTATAAGGCAATTCTGTTTTGCCCGGGCGTTCTCTTCTGGCAAGGAAGATAAATTCTGCAATAGCATCTTCACCTGCCGCAAACACCACCACAGGAGCCCCTGTGGGGCCCGGGTGTCCTCACGAATGAACACTTCGTCAAGAGTCACTTAGGCACACACGCTGTCACTGAAAGACGGAGGAAAGTTAAAGACAAATGAGTTACTGGATGAGTTCATTCTCACATTGCCGTGAAGACATACCTGAGACTGGGTGATTTATGGAGAAGTGTGACTGGCCCGTGGTTCCACAGGTGGTCCCGCAGGCACGATGCCGGCATCTGCTTGGCTTCTTGGGGCGGAGGGTGGGGAGGCCTCAGGAAACTTACAATCATGGCAGAAGATGAAGGGTGAGCAGGCACGTCTTACATAGCAGGAGAGAGAGAGAGAAGCGGGGGGCGCTACACACTCTTTTTTCTTTCTTTCTTTCTTTTTTTTTTCTGAGACAGAGTCTCGCTCTGTCGCCCAGGCTGGAGTGCAGTGGCACGATCTCAGCTCACTGCAACCTCCGCCTCCCGGGTTCATGCCATTCTCCTGCCTCAGCCTCCCCAGTAGCTGGGCCTACAGGCACCCGCCACCACGCCCGGCCAATTTTTTGTATTTTTGGTAGAGACGGGGTTTCACCGTGTTAGCCAGGATGGTCTTGATCTCCTGTCCTCGTGATCCGCCCGCCTCGGCCTCCCAAAGTGCTACACACTTTTAAACAACCAGATCTCTTGAGAACTCACTCACTATTATGACAACAGTACCAAGGGGGATGGTTTTCAACCCTTCATGAGGAACCACCCCCGTCTCCAATCACTTCCCACCACGCCCTACCTTCAACACTGGGGATTACAATTCATTCGACTTAAGATTTGGGCAGGGACACGATCCAAACCGTATCAGTTACTCAGGTGGTATTCAATCAAAGGGATAGGCAGCCCAGACACGGTGGCTCACGCCTGTAATCCCAGCACTTTGGAAGGTCGAGGCAGGCGAATCACCTGAGGTCAGAAATTCGAGACTAGCCTAGCCAACATGGTGAAACCCCATCTCTACTAAAAAATACAAAAATTAGCCAGGTGTGGTGGCACATACCTATAATCCCAGCTACTCAGGAGGCTGAGGCAGAAGAATCACTTAAACCCAGGAGGTGGAGGTTGAAGTGAGCCAAGATTGTGCCACTGCACTTCAGCCTGGGCAACAGAGCAAGACCTCATCTCAAAAAAAAAAAAAAACAGGATAGGTCACCGTATTGCTGTGCTGACTGTAATGGAAGCATGGATGCAAGATTCCTCAGAGGGCCTACCAGAGGCTAATTCAGATCCTGTGGTAATTCCAGGGAGTAGGCCAGTGACAGCTGTGTCAGATTCGGTTCAGAAGCAGAGTTGGTGGAAACAGAATGTTGTCATTGAAGAGAGAATGCCATGGCCGCCTGAGGAGAGAGCTGAACCTAGGAACTGCATCTGTGCCAGAGATGCATGAGCACATATGGGTGGTTTTTGTTGTTGTTGTTGTTTTTCTTGCTTGGACAACCTTGAACATTAATATATAACATACAATTTATCATTTTAACCATTTTTAAATGTACAATTCAATTCAGCAGTATTAGGTGCATTCACAATATTGTGCAACCATCACCACCATCTATCTCCAGAACCTTCTCATGTTCCCACACAGAAACTCTGTACCCATTCAGTGCCAACTCCCCATTTGCCCTGCCCATCCCTGGTGACCACCATTCTACTTTTTTCCTCTGTAAATTTGACTGCGCTAGGTATCTCATATAAGTGGGATCATACAGTATTTGTCCTTTTGTTCCTGTCTTATTTCACTTAACTTATTGTCCTCAAGATCCATCTATGTTGTAGCCTGTATCAGAACATCATTCCTTTTCGGGGCTGAGTTGTATTCCACTGCATGGATAGACCACATTTTGTATATCCATTCATCCATTGATGGACACTTGGGTTATCTCCACCTTTGGACTATTGTAAATAATGCTGTTATGAACATGGGTATGCAAGTATCTGTTGGAGTCTTTGTTTATTGTTGTTGTTGTT
>NW_012103699.1:115326-116632 GCF_000951045.1 Mandrillus leucophaeus
TTTTTTTGTGATGGAGTCTTGCTCTGTCACCCAGGCTGGAGTGCAATGGCGCAATCTCGGCTCACTGCAAGCCCTGCATCCCGGGTTCAAGCAATTCTCCTGCCTCAGCCTCCTGAGTAGCTGGGATTACAAGTGTGCACCACCACATCCAGCTAATTGTTGTATTATTAGTAGAGACGGGGTTTCGCCATATTGGCCAGGCTGGTCTCAAACTCCTGGTCTCGGGTGATCCTCCCGCCTCAACCTCCCAAAGTGCTGGGATTATAGGCCTAAGCCACAGCAGCCAGCCCTGAAACTTTGTGTCCTTTGACCAACATCTCTCTAATCTCACCGCTCCACAGCCTCAGGTAGCCACCATTGTACTCTCTATTTCTATAAGGTTGACTCTTTCACACTCCACATATAAGTGAGATCATGCAGGATTTGTCCTGTGCATGGCTTATTTCATTTAATATAATATCCTTCAGGGTTACCCATATTTTCTCAAATAACAAGATTTCCTCCTTTTTTGGGGCTCAGTAGTATTCCATTGTGCAAATATACCACATTTTCTTTATCCATTCACTCGTTGTTAGACAGGCTGATTCCATAACTTGGTTGTCTTGACTAATGCTGCAATGAACACAGAAGCACAGATCTTTCTTTGACATACTGATTTCATATCCTCGGGTTATATACCTAGTAGTGGGATTGCTGGATCGTATGGTAGTTCTATTTTTAATTTTTGAAAAACATCCACACTGTTTTCCAAAATGGCTGTACTAATTTAATTCCCACCAATGGCATACCAGGGCTCCCTTTTCTCCAAACTCAGCAACACTTGTTATCTTGTGTATTTTTGATAATGGCCATCCTAACAGGTTTGACGTGATATCTTGCTGTAGCTTTAATTTGTATTTCCCTGATGATCTAGTGATGTCTGTTTTTTTATTAATAGTCACCCTAATGAGTGTGAAGCTCACACATGGTTTTCAGCCCTAGACATCCCTGGTTTCCGGGCACAGTGTGACTTTGCAGAAAAATCTATGTGATGCAACGCTTGATAAAAAAAAAAAAAAAAAAAGGTGCATCTTGGTATCAGCCAGACTATAAGAATGTAGAAAGAAAGGGGAGCTGTCAAGGGCCTTGAGGAGGGAAGAAAGAGGAAGTCACCAGGGAAAGGCAGTGGCCTTTCTGGGATGGGTGTAAGGTTAACTGCCAGAGAGGAGGAAGGAAACAGGGAGCCTGGACAGGAAATGACAGAGGGCAGCCCTGGGAAAGGAGGAGAGGAGCAGTTTTTTTTGTTTGTTTTTTTTTTTTTTTTTTT
>NW_012103699.1:117087-119621 GCF_000951045.1 Mandrillus leucophaeus
AAAAAAAAAAAAAAGAAGACACTGAGATGGATTTTCCAAGGAAGAAGAGAAGGCTAGGCCCATACTGACCGCATGGTGAGAATGCGGAGTGGGTGAATGTGCACACGATAAGGGGGCAGACTGCATGGGAACCAGCTGGAGGGTCCATGGGAGGAATCATGGCAACGCCTAGGCCCACAGAGCTGGCTCCCAGGTGAGAGCACGGCAATGGGAACCCAGAGAGGACATCCCAGGCAAGGGCAGATACCAGCAGGAAACCAAAAGGGAGCCCCCAGGATGGCACGGTGTGTAGCCAACATAGGGCCCATCGCCAGGCTCTGTAGCTTACTGTGCTCAGGAGAGTTTCTAAGGAGGAAGGAAGGAAAAGAAGGCATTTGCCGCCCAGGAAAATAAAGGGGAGATCTGTCATTGGGAAGAGAAAGGAAAATATAACTGCATTAAGCAGTTCTGGGGTTGCAAAAGTAAGAAAGAGTAATAGTGCCAATTCAGAGAGGTCTGCACGATTCGTGGAGGAAAAACGTAGCTGAAATATTCATTATCGTCTTGAAGTTCTCTTTGTCCCCATTTGCACAAAAGCTCAAGTGCAAATATAGACTTTTTTTTTAGTAGGGGATATAGATTGAGGCTTTACACCACAAAGCCCATAGCAAGACCTTAAACCCACACACAGGGTGGTTCAGAGACCTCCTCCCTGCCTCCATTCATTTAATGTTTATCGAGAACCCCCTGCTGCTTGGCCCTTCTCCCAAATTACCACCCCCAATCCTTGGGACTCTTCTCCATCTTGCCTAGAAGCACATCAAAGCATTTCTCAACAAAGATGTGTGTTCTTTGCAAACTCTTATCAGCAGCTAAAAACAAGTAATGTTCTCCAGGTTGTCACCAGCATGAGGAGGATTCACCACGGAACCTGTATTGCCTCACAAAAAGCACAAAGCTTGGAAAATAATACCCAGGTTTCTAAAAAAGAAAGAGCACATGAAAGATGAATTTTGGAAACTATATGGGTTCCCAGGGAAAGAATACCATCATAGCCTTATTCTTTTTCTCACCCATCAGAAGTTCAAACAATCTAAAACTCTATTAGAAAAGTACGTATATGGTCGGGCACAGTGGCTCACGCCTGTGATCCCGGCACTTTGGGAGGCCGAGGCGGGCAGATCATGAGGTCAGGAGATCGAGACCAGCCTGGCCAACATGGTGAAACCTCTCTCTACTAAAATACAAAAAAACATTAGCCAGTCTTGGTGGCACACGTCTATAGTCCCAGCTACTTGGGAGGCTGAGGCAGGGGAATCACTTGAACCCGGGAGGCACAGGTTTCAGTGAGCCCAGATCATGCCACTACACCCCAGCCTGGCAACAGAGTGAGACTCCGTCTCAAAAAAAAAAAAAAAGTACATATATGACAGTGATTACTAAATAGAGAAAATCTGACAAGTGATTGTGGCAGGTCAGAGCTGAGCAGAGTGTAAGAGGCCTCGCTGGAGAAAACAGTTCCTGAAGCCAGCCTGCACAGCCACAGTGCAGAGTTCAGCCACTGAGAAGTCGTTCTCCCAAGGGTGAAGTGCAGCGCTCCCAGGCAGAGCCGGGACACAGGCTCCCAGGTGGGCTTCCACGCTGCCTTCCACGTGCCATCCCTCAGGGTGCCCTGATTCTCCTGCCCCAGAGGAAAGGGAAGTTGCTGACATTGGATCAATCCTACGTCTGTGACTCAAGCGGCTCTGGGGTGGACAGACACCCTCGAGCAAGCCCAACTCTCAGCCAGGGACTGGGAGGAACTGATGGAATGACCAAGGAAAACTGGCCAAGGAACATTCTGCCCAGTCTCGTTTGCCCTGGCAGATAATTTCAACATCCATGGGGTGGGTGTGCTCACAATTCCTACAAGGGCTGCCCTTAAGCTGAGATTAACTTTGCAAGCGCAAGCTTTATTTGCTGAGTGTGGACAGATCAATATATTGTTGGGCCTGTGTTCTATAGACTAGTGAAAACATGAGTGCAAGAAGAGAGGAATTTCAGGCGATGGATGCACTCAAAGTTGAAGCCCAAGAAATGCAGGAGAACTGGCTACAGATGGCCCTTGACTTACAATGGGGCTACCTCTCAATAAACCTATTATAAATTGAAAGTTCAACTTATGATATTTTCAACTTAGCGATGGGTTTATGTGGATGTGATCTCCCCTGGTAAGTGGAGGAGCGTACTGAATACATATTGCTTTCTGCCACTGTCAATTTGAAAAAATCACTCAGCCAGACCATCGGACGTCAGGGACCCTCTGCATTTAGAGTGAAATAGTGCAGAAAGATACTGACATCAAAGAAAAGAGATTGTGGCGGGGCGCAGTGGCTCAAGCCTGTAATTCCACCACTTTGGGAGTCTGAGACCAGCTTGGTCAACGTGGTGAAATCCCATCTCTACTAACAATACAAAAATTAGCCAAGTATGGTGGTGGGCACCTGTAATCCCAGCTACTCGGGAAGCTGAGGCAGGAGAATCACTGGAACGCAGGAGGTGGAGGTGGCAGTAAG
>NW_012103699.1:121361-123836 GCF_000951045.1 Mandrillus leucophaeus
AGGCAGGGGAATCACTTGAACCCGGGAGGCACAGGTTTCAGTGAGCCCAGATCATGCCACTACACCCCAGCCTGGCAACAGAGTGAGACTCCGTCTCAAAAAAAAAAAAAAAAGTACATATATGACAGTGATTACTAAATAGAGAAAATCTGACAAGTGATTGTGGCAGGTCAGAGCTGAGCAGAGTGTAAGAGGCCTCGCTGGAGAAAACAGTTCCTGAAGCCAGCCTGCACAGCCACAGTGCAGAGTTCAGCCACTGAGAAGTCGTTCTCCCAAGGGTGAAGTGCAGCGCTCCCAGGCAGAGCCGGGACACAGGCTCCCAGGTGGGCTTCCACGCTGCCTTCCACGTGCCATCCCTCAGGGTGCCCTGATTCTCCTGCCCCAGAGGAAAGGGAAGTTGCTGACATTGGATCAATCCTACGTCTGTGACTCAAGCGGCTCTGGGGTGGACAGACACCCTCGAGCAAGCCCAACTCTCAGCCAGGGACTGGGAGGAACTGATGGAATGACCAAGGAAAACTGGCCAAGGAACATTCTGCCCAGTCTCGTTTGCCCTGGCAGATAATTTCAACATCCATGGGGTGGGTGTGCTCACAATTCCTACAAGGGCTGCCCTTAAGCTGAGATTAACTTTGCAAGCGCAAGCTTTATTTGCTGAGTGTGGACAGATCAATATATTGTTGGGCCTGTGTTCTATAGACTAGTGAAAACATGAGTGCAAGAAGAGAGGAATTTCAGGCGATGGATGCACTCAAAGTTGAAGCCCAAGAAATGCAGGAGAACTGGCTACAGATGGCCCTTGACTTACAATGGGGCTACCTCTCAATAAACCTATTATAAATTGAAAGTTCAACTTATGATATTTTCAACTTAGCGATGGGTTTATGTGGATGTGATCTCCCCTGGTAAGTGGAGGAGCGTACTGAATACATATTGCTTTCTGCCACTGTCAATTTGAAAAAATCACTCAGCCAGACCATCGGACGTCAGGGACCCTCTGCATTTAGAGTGAAATAGTGCAGAAAGATACTGACATCAAAGAAAAGAGATTGTGGCGGGGCGCAGTGGCTCAAGCCTGTAATTCCACCACTTTGGGAGTCTGAGACCAGCTTGGTCAACGTGGTGAAATCCCATCTCTACTAACAATACAAAAATTAGCCAAGTATGGTGGTGGGCACCTGTAATCCCAGCTACTCGGGAAGCTGAGGCAGGAGAATCACTGGAACGCAGGAGGTGGAGGTGGCAGTAAGCTGAGATCGCACCACTGCACTCCAGCCTGGGCAACAGCGTGAGACTCCATCTCAAAAAAGAAAAGAAAGAAAGGATTGTGTCGTGACAGATACTGGCAGTTATTAACAATCTTCCTTCATAAAAACTAAGAGAAATTTGGAGAAAACAGAAGAAGAGAAAGAGCTATTTTTAAAAAGGGTATCATCTGATGCTTAAAAGAAAGGAGAACAAATAATCAAAAAAATACTTTAGTCAGGAAATGCAAGGACACAAAAGTTGAATTTACAAGTCTTCAAGATATTTCTTGTATATACTCTCCTTATTCTGTTGATAATTTCTTTCAAACCATAAATTAACGAGAGTGAGCTGAACACATCTTTAAGCATGCAGCTTACTTAAAGCGCTTCCAACAAAGAAGCAGGACATCTGGTGGGTTGAAGTGAGAATGTAAAAAAGTCATATCCTTTTCAGGGGCCTTTAATGCTTGTTTTGAAAATAATACTACTTCTCTGTTCATTACAATGGCACTTGTTTTTTTTTGTTGTTGTTCTTGCTGTTTTTTGAGATGGAGTCTCTCTCTCTCTCTGTTGCCCAGGCCAGAGTGCAGTGGTGTGATCTCCCACGCCCACAGGTTGAGACTCCGTCTCAAAAAAAAAAAGGAAAAATAAAAAAAGACTCACACTTGGAAATAACTGAAATGTCTAAGGATAGGAGACAGGTTAAATAAATTACTGTACATCGGGGGAAAATAGATATTAAAAATGACATTTTAGGAGAATATTTCCTGGCCTGGATATATGATCACAATATACTGTTCAGTGATAAACCAGGTTATAAAAAAAAATAAATGTACATTATGGCCCCAGTTTTATAATAAATGTAAAACAAATATAGATGGAAAAACATCAAAAGGTAGTGGTTATAGATCATTCCAATTATCCTCTTTATATTTGTCAGCATTTTTCAAAAATTTAAAAAATAAGCAAGTACCTAATCTTAACACTTTGAGAGGCCAAGATGGGAGGATCACCTGAGGTCAGGAGTTCAAGGCTAGCCTGGACAACATGGTGAAACCCTGTCTCTACTAGAAATACAAAAATTGGCCGGGCGTGGTGGCATAGGCTTGTAATTCCAGCTACTCAGGAGGCTGAGGCAGGAGAATTGCTTGAACCAGGGAGGCAGAGGTTACAGTGAG
Source organism: Mandrillus leucophaeus (assembly GCF_000951045.1). Classification (NCBI taxonomy): domain Eukaryota; kingdom Metazoa; phylum Chordata; class Mammalia; order Primates; family Cercopithecidae; genus Mandrillus; species Mandrillus leucophaeus. The sequence continues at coordinate 123,787 of NW_012103699.1, forward strand.
CCGAGATGGCGCCACTGCACTCCAGCCTGGGCGACAGAGCAAGACTCCGT
>NW_012103699.1:124256-143869 GCF_000951045.1 Mandrillus leucophaeus
CCTGGATGAGAGTGAGACCCTGTCTCAAAATAATTAATTAATTAACATTTCCAAAGTTTGTAGCTTAGGAGCAGTAGGCTATACCCTGTAATCTATAGGCTATACCCTAGTGTGTAATCGGATAGACCATCTAGGTTTGCGGAAGTACACTCTGTGGTGTTCTTACAATGATGAAATCACCTAACAAGGCATTTCTCAGAACATAGCCCCATCATTAAGCAACACATGACTGTATACACAAGAAAGTGTTTGAATCAATATCAAATTTCCCTATGAAAAGAGATACCAATTTATATTTTTATCAGTCATGTATGGCTGTTTTCCCACATTCTCGCCCAAAACGCCATTCATTATGCCATAGCAATTTAAAAGATAATAATAATAGTAGCCAACACTTACTGAGTGCTTACTGTGTGCTGTTCTGAACAAGTCACATTAAATTCACTCAATTCTCATAGCAGTCCAATGAAGTGGGTACTCCATTATATAAAGGAGGAAACTGAGGTCTATAAAGATTAATTAACTAGCCTAAAATTCAGCAGCTGGCAAGTGGTGAGAGCCCAGGGATAGGAAACTAGGGAGTGCGTCTCCAGAGCCTTCGCTCTTAAGCTTTATGTCATACCATCTCTTGATTGCTGACGCCTCGTTATTTTAACATACATTTCATTGACTGTTACTGGAATTAAACTAATTTTGTATGTTAAATTCTTCTTTTGCTAATTGGCTATTCCTACCCTTTACCCAATTTTCTATTGTAGTATTATAGAATATTTTAAGGCCGGCACAGTGGCTCACGCCTGTAATTCCAGCACTTCGGGAGGCCAAGGCAGGTTTGCCTGAGCACAGGAGCTCAAAACCAGCCTAGGCAACATGGCAAAAACCCATCTCTACAAAAAAATAAAAGATATAGATATAGATAAAGTTAGCCGGGTGTGGTGGCATGTACCTGTAGTCCTAGCTAGAGGCTAATGTGGTAGGATCACCTAAACCTAGGAGGTCGAGGTTGCAGAGAGCCAAGATTGCGCCACTGCACTCCAACCTGGGTCACAGAGTGAGACCCTGTCTTTTAAAAATTTGTTTAGCCTGGGAACGGTGCTCACACTTGTAATCCCAGCACTTTGGGAGGCTGAGGCGGGCGGATCACCTGAGGTCAGGAGTTCGAGACCAGCCTGACCAACATGGTGAAACCCCGTCTCTACTAAAAATACAAAACTTAGCTGGGCATGATGGCGGGCACCTGTAATCCCAGCTACTCGGGAGGCTGAGGCAGGAGAATTGCTTGAACCTAGGAGGCAGAGGTTGCAGTGAGCCAAGATCGCGCCATTGCAGTCCAGCCTAAGTGACAGAGTAAAACTCCATCTCAAAAAGAAAAAAAAAGAAACAGAAGAGATGAAACTAATGAGTTGGAAAGGAAGGTGGAAAAGCTAAGGAAAGAATTGGAGGGAGGTAGGAGGACCGCTGGAAAGAGCGGAGCGTGTCACACATACTGTGGAAAACCGCAGTGATGACCTGGAGACAGGCTTCAGAAAGGTGCACAGGAAACAAAAGAAACAGATGGAATGTCAGATCGAAGCAATTAGAAGCTGATAGAAATCCAGACTGACAACAGCATTCCCATATTTGTATGCGAATGTTCCTGGCAGAGAGAGTAAATGGAATAGAAAATACTCTTAAGGATATAACATGAAACGACTTCATTAAATAAAGGAAGACCTGAATCTGCAGGTCCGAACTGCTTGCCATATTCCAGCAAAGAGTGTGAGAGAAATGATTGACACTGAAACACAACTACTGCTGAGGGTCTTAATCTCAAAAGGAAAGAGTGATCTCCCCATCAACAAATAAGTCAACAGCAAAAAGCAAAACAAAAACAATACTACTAATAAAGAGCCCGTTAAGAATATAGGCAGAAGAGGCCAGGGCGCAGTGGCTCACACCTGTAATCCCAGCACTTTTGGAGGCCGAGGGGGAGGCGGATCACCGGAGGTCAGGAGTTCGAGACCAGCCTGGCCAACATGGTGAAACCCCGTCTCTACTGAAAATACAAAAATAAGCTGGGCGTAGTGGCGGGCGCCTGTAATCCCAGCTACTCGGGAGGCTGAGGTGGGAGAATCGCTTGAACCTGGGAGGCGTTCAAACACTGCTTCAGTAAACAAGGAAGGAGGTCATGAGGAATCTAATGAGCCAAGATCGTGCCATTGCACTCCAGCCTGGGCAACAAGAGCAAAACTCCATCTAAAAAAAAGAAAAAAAAGAAAAGAATATAGGCAGAAGAAGCAGTCAGTTAGGACAAATACCCCTAACCTTGATTACATTCTTTTCTTTTTTTTTTTTTTGAGACAGGGTCTCGCTCTGTCACCCAGGCTGGAGTGCAGTGTCGTGATCTTGGCTCACTGCAGCCTCCGCCTCCCCAGCTCGAGCAATCCTCCCACTTCAGCCTCCCAAGTAGCTGGAACTAGGTTTTGCCATGTTGCCCAGGCTGGTCTCTAACTCCTGAGCTCAAACAATCCTCCCACCTTGGCCTCCCAGAGTGCTGGGATTACAGGCATGAGCCACCACACCCAACCTGGGTACATTCTTAATATGTGTTAGGAGCTTGAATTTTCACACCAGCCCTGAGATGTTGGTGCTATGAATACCCATTTCACAGACAAGAAAACAGACCCAGGCCAGGTGCAGTGGCTCACGCCTGTTGTCCCAGCACTTTGGGAAGCCAAGGCGGGAGGATCACTTGAGGTCAGAAGTTTAAGACCAGCCTGGCCAACATGGTGAAACTCCATCTCTACTAAAAATACAAAAATTAGCCAGGTGTAGTGGCGAGCACCTGTAGTCCCAGCTACTTGGGAGTCTGAGGCAGGAGAATTGCTTGAACTTAGGAGGAGAAGGTTTCAGTGAGCCAGGATCATGCCACTGCACTCCAGCCTGGACAACAGAGCAAGACTCTATCTAAAAAAAGAGAAATGAAAAAAAGAAAAGAAAAGAAGAGAGAAGAGAAGAGAGAAGAGAGAAAAGACAAAAGAGAAAAGAGAAAAGAAAAGAAAAGAGGTCCAGAGTTGCCATTTGATGAAGGAAGGATACAAACCCAGAACCTTGGGTGCTATCACTACACTACAGTGCCTCACCCACAAAGGAGGAAAATCTCAGTCTGGACAACACTTCACCACAGTTCTGAAGATGTCAGCCCAAGGAGAAACAGCATCTACAGCGAATTCTCTACCCAACCAAGTGGCCATTTATGTCCATGGCAACATATATATATATTCTCAATGATGCAGAAGTTTAAATGTAATGCAAATACGTGCTGCTTTTCTTTAGCAAACTTATTTCATTTTATTCAATTGAATTTCATTATAGGAGATACAGATGTGCATAATTATGTTAATTTACACATCATAATATACATTAAGACCATAAGAAAGCTTCTGAGAAAATTCCTGCTCAGTCAAAAGGTCCTCCCGAGCAGGGGCTGAGGGTCTTACACGTGGCTGAATCCACACACGATCTGAGTCATAAGAGGCACTGAAGGCACTGGAGGCACTGAAGGATGGGCTTGATGTACTTGGAACAGCTCAGTCACCTGTTTTGATGCAGGGCCTGTTGCAGGTGTGATGACTACAGTCAGGATCATGAGTGCTAAAGGAATTTGCCAAGGCAGTCATAGGTTTAAAAAAAAAAAATAGCAGATTTATTAGAGGGAAAGTACATTGCAAGGAATCAACGGGCAGCACAGCAGAAAAGGGACTGTCTTCAAAAAGGCAAGGGCTGGAAGGAGGCTTTACAGGGTCATGCTGGAGGGGTTTCGTGCAGTTACAGTCCTGCTGCTGGGGCCACGTGCAACGTGAGGGAACAGGATGTTGTGCAAGGGGCTGTTTGTGGTTAGCCATCTCTCAGAACAATTGTTCTCCCCAACTCAGGACCCCTTCCTCATTGTTGCCTACTTATGAAGATTTCTGGGCCCAAATCAATGTTACAGAAATGGGATCAGGTGAGACAATCCATGTATCACCTACGAATAGACTCAAAAGAATTGGAAGTAGGGTCTTGAAGAGAAATCTGTACATTCGTATTAATAGCAGCTTACTCACGATAGCCAAGGCATAGAAGCTACCTGAATGTCTATCAATAGATGAATAGATAAACAAAATGTAGTATATACTTAAAGCAGAATATGGTTCAGCCTTAAACAGGAAGGAAACTCAGACACATGTGACAACATGAATGAACCTTGAGAACACTGTGCTAACAGAAGTAAGCCAGGCATGAAAAAGACAAAATATTGTATTCCACCTATAAGAGGTACCTAGAGTAGTCAAATTCATAGAAACAGATAGGAGAATGGTGGTCTCCAGGGGCTGGGGGAAGGAGAGAATGGAGGGTTGTTTAATGGAAGCAGAGTTTCAGTTTTGCAAGTTCTGGAGAGGGGTGGTACTGATAGTTGCACAAGAATGTGAATATACTTAATACTACTGAACTGTACACTTAAAAATACTTAAGACGATGCATTTTATGTCACATATGTTTTATAGAAATACACCTATATTATATATATGTACACATATATTTGTATAAACATATAGTCCTGTAATGAAACATTTTTTTATGCTGGGTGCAGTGGCTCACGTCTGTAATCCTGGCACTTTGGGAGGCCAAGGTGGGAGAATTGCTTGAACTCAGGAGTTTGAGACAAGTCTGGGAAACAGAGCAAGACCACATCTCTATTAAATTTTTTTTTTTTTTTTTGAATTAGCTGGACATGGTGGTATGTGCCTACTCAGGAGGCTGAGGCGGGAGGATCACTTGAGCCCAGAAGACAGAGGCTGTTTTGAGTTATGATCTCACCACTGCACTGCAGCCAGGGCAACAGAGCAAGACTTTATTTCAGTAATAATAATAATAATACTTTTAAGAAAACGTTTTCAAGACAAAGTTATCTCCAAATCCAGCGTCCATCACTATAGAGCATTCAGAGTCAACAAGTCTTCGTGCTGTTGGACCTGCTGTGCTGGAGGGCTTCATGTCCATCAGATAAATATTAGCATTCCCTCTGAGTCTGTATGAGATTGGGCTTGAGGCATCCTTCATAGCACTGTCAAGGCACCACTCACGCCCAGATCTTCAGCACTGGTAGCATCCCCGTTCTCATTAGATAGCACAGCCATTTTCCCCAGTCTCTCCTATCTTTTAGAGCAGCGGTTCCCAATCTTTTTGGCACTGGGAACTGGTTTCATCAGAGACAGTTTTTCCACAGGCAGTGGGGGACGGTTTGGGGATGACTCAAGCATTACATTTATTGTGTACTTTATTGCTATTATTATTACATACTCACCATAATGTAGAATCAGTGGAAGTCCTAAGTTTGTTTTCCTGCAACTAGACAGGACAGGTATTGGAAGACAGTGACAGATCATCAGGCATTAGATTCTCATAAGGAGCATGCAAGCTAGATTCCTTGCATGCACCGTTGACAATAGGGTTCACGCTCCTATGGGAATCTAAGGACTCTGCTGATCTGACAGGAGGCGGAGCTCATGAGGTAATGCTCACTTTCTCGCTCGCCGCTCACCTCCTGCTGTGCAGCCCGTTTCCTAACAGGCCATGGACTGGTACTGGTCCCTGGCAGGGGGTTGGGGACCCCTGTTTTAGAGCACTGTTGAAAGACAGAACACTCATGATTTCACTCATCATGGAGACATCAGTCTGATGTCTCCTGACCTCCTGACCTCAAGTGATCCACCTGCCTCTACCTCCCAAAGGTGATCTGCCTCCAATATCCATCACTGGGATCCAAATGGTCTTTGCCAAGTTATAGTTTCTGGGTCAATATTCAGTCCTAGAATTCTGCTTAATTCTTTATCAGTGTGATAGAGTCAGTCTTCTCAATTCTTACTCTTAATAGCCTTCAGATCTGGGTATCAGACAACTTTCTTACTCCATTGACTGAAGGTACCAAATAAGGGACCTCTGTCCATCTGTGTCAGCTCATGGAATGCACAAACATCAGTAGCAGCAGCAAAAAGAACACTAGGTCACCAGTAAGGCTGATGTCGAACTCCATAGGAATGACTGGGCAGTCTACTGCCTCGTATTTCAAAAGTTCCACCCTGAGAGGCTGTCAAACCTAAGCTAACCTAAGTAGGCATATACCACTATGTCCAGCTAATTTAAAAAAATTTTTAGTAGAGATGGGGGTCTCGCTATGATTCCCAGGCTATTCTCAAACTCCTGAGCTCAATCAATTCTCTCACCTTGGAAGCCTGACGAAGAGCTTGCACCAGCCCATTGTGGTTGTTCTTTATTCCCAGGACCTTTGGGGTTCTTCTAGTCACTGCCACAGTGTTTTTTTGTTGTTGTTGCTTGTTTGTTTGTTTTTGAAACAGAGTCTCACTCTGTCACAAGCCCAGGCTGGAGTGCAGTGGCACGATCTCAGCTCACTGAAACCTCCACCTCCCAGGTTCAAGTGATTCTTCTGCCTCAACCTCCTGAGTAGTTGGGATTACAGGCGCCTGCCACCACCATGCCCGGCTAATTTTTGTATTTTTAGTAGAGATGGGGTTTCACCGTATTGGCCAGGCTGGTTTCGAACTCCTGACCTCAGGTGATCTGCCCACCTCGGCCTCCCAAAGTGCTGGGATTACAGGCATGCCACTGTGCCGGGCCAACTGCCACACTGTTTCTTTAGACTCTGACTTGCTCAGAGATGACCTTTTGTTCAGGTTTCTTGCCAGCACCATGGCCCGGCTGGTCTCCTGCCTCCTCTGGACTCTGCACATACATGTGTGTAACATGGCATCCAGCCAGCTGACTGAATCGAAATAACTTCCACACAGGGATGGCATGGTAGGAAAGAAGTTGCAGGGTTATTCAATCAATGTAAACTTAGAATTAAGAATAACTGGCCGGGCGCAGTGGCTCATGCCTGTAATCCCAGCACTTTGGGAGACCGATGCAGGCAGATCATAGGTCAACAGATCAAGACCATCCTGGCCAACATGGTGAAACCTGGTCTCTACCAAAAATACAAAAATAAGCTGGGCGTGGTGGCACACACCTGTGGTCCCAGCTACTCGGGGGGCTGAGGCAGGAGAATCGCTTGAACCCGGGAGGCAGAGGTTGCAGTGAGCTGAGATTGCGCCACTGCACTCCAGCCTAGGCAACAGAACGAGACTCTGTCTTAAAAAAATAATAATAACTATGGTGACCACTCTTACAAAATGTAATTTTTATCATTCTTCTCAGAAATCCATACGATGTAAAAATAAACATTTGTCGGCAGTAGACTATGACAATCCTAGAAAATACGTACATTAAAATGGGGGAAGGAGAAGAGAGGAGAGTGGAAATATGGCCACCTGTCAGTCCAAGGGTCTTTATTACAAATAATAGAAGCTTACCCTGGCTGAGTAAATATAAAAGGAATTTAGTTAGTTGGTTAGTTTCAACTTTAATTTTAGGTTCAAGGGGTACATGTGCAAGTTTGTTATGTGGGTAAATTGCATGTCAGTAGGGTTTGGTGTAGAAGTGATTTCATCCCCCAGGCAGTGAGCATAGTACCCAATAGGTAGTTTCTCAGCCCTTACCTTCCTCCTCAATCACCCCTCAAGTAGGTCCTGGTGTCTCTCGTTCCCATCTTTGTGACCATGTGTACTCAATGTTTAGCTCCCGATTATAAATGAGAACATGTGGTATTTGGTTTTCTGTGCCTGCATTAATTCAATTAGGATAATGGCTGCCAGCTATATTCATATTGCTGCTAAGGACACAATTCCACTAATTTTTATAGCTGCATTGTATTTCATGGTGTATATATGCTACATTTTCTTTATCCAGTCCACTGTTGATAAGCATCTAAGTTGATTATAAAAGGAATTTATTAAAGGGATTTTGAAGAGCTTATAAAATTGTTAGGAAGTCTAGAGAAGTGGGCTTAAGATTCATCTTCTGGGAACAGCACTCAAAACCACACTGCAGAACAGTCTGAGGAGGAAACTGCGGCAATCACCACCCAGCACTGCATGCTACAGTTTGTACCACTGTCACTCTGAGCCAGGAACTCAACCTTCTAGCCAGGGCCACTGCCATCAGAACAAAAGCTTCTAATGTCTTCCCCCTCAGATCATAAGTCGAAGTCTGGCACATGTGTGTCAGATAGAAACAGAGTCATATGTGCGAAGATGCAAGAGATTCTGGGAAGGTGAGTATTTGACATTTTCAGATCTATTAAGAGAAAGAATTGTTTCCCCACACAAGGACTCATAAAGTAGATAACTCCTCCAACCAGTGAAGGGGTTCAGTTGCTAGGGGAAAACATGCATGATAACTGTCCAGTATAGCCAATTTCTTCATATTTCATAGATGTGAATCAATCAATATAACTTCATTTCTGAAATTGATTAACATTATAAACATATTAAGGCTATAAAGATTTAATGCTTTTTTTTTTTTTTGAGATAGAGTTTCACTCTGTCGCCCAGGTTGGAATGCCGTGGAGCAATCTCTGCTCACTGCAACCTCTGCCTCCGGGGTTCAAGCAATCCCAAGTAGCTGGAACTACAGGTGCGCACCACTATGCCCGGCTATTTTTTGTAATTTTAGTAGAGATGGGGTTTCACTATGTTGGCCAGGCTGGTCTCAAACTCCCAACCTCAAATGATCCGCCCACCTCGGCCTCCCAAAGTGCTGGGATTACAGGTGTGAGCCATCGTGCCCAGCCTACACTTCTTAATTACTGGAGGACAAGAAATAAAGACCATGGCACATAAACTAGAAAACAAAAGAGAACGTAAAAGTTTCAAAAAACAAAATAAGACAGCAGAAACAATACCAAATATGTCTATCTTAATAATAAGTGTTAAGTGGGAAAACTAATTTAGAGTATCAGATTTAACCTTTAAAAATAATATATTTCACATTACACATAGACCTAAAATAAAGTGACTCAGGTTGAATGTAAAAAGATGAGCAAAAATATACCAGATATATTCAATATGCACAAGATCTGTATGAGGAAAACTACAAAACTCTGAGGGAAAAAAATCAAACATCTAAATAAAACGGAGAGATAGTCCATGTTCATGGATAAGAAGACTCAATATAGTTAAAACAGCAATTTTTCCCAACTTGATCTATAGATTCAATGTGATCCCAGTCAAAATTCCAGCAAATTCTCTTCCTTTTCTTTCTTTTTTCTTTTTTTTTTTTTTTGAGACAGAGTCTTGCTCTGTTGCCCAGGCTGGAGTGCAATGGCGTGATCTCAGCTCACTGCAACCTCTGACTCTAATATTCCTGTGCTGAAGGCCATGTGAGAACAACTCTTACTTAAGTTAATTTGGTAATATTACAACTCTCTTTCAAGCATCTTAGATTTAGCTCCCAATGTGCAATCAACTTTTGATGTGGAAAAAAAAGCCTATGCTGAAAGTAGTTAACAGTGGCTAGTCCACTGTTACGGACATTTGACTTAAGGATTCAGAGACGGACTCTGTTGAATTATTCTTTTATTCATACATATCGCCCACTCTGCCCTCTCTGGTTTCCACCTTCAGATATAACCTAACCCACTCTCAACTAGATGTTGCCTGTGGCCTAGGACCCAACCACTGGGCGGAAGCCTCTCCCCATACAGGCCATCCACCAACAAGTAAGAACTGCCCACGTTGAGCAGGAATAGTACGAAGTAGTTACTGGGATCCACTGAAAGCTATAATATGAAAGTATCTAGAGATTGGCCTTAGGAACTGGTGTGTAGGTCTCAAATATTTCCCAATGTTAGGAGGAAAAAAAAAAAAAAAGCACAAGAATTCACCCTGCAGTGCTTGCTGAGAATTTAGAGGTGGGGTATATACCTGTAATGTCCCGAGGATCCCGCTGAGGATAAGCAGTATATGATATCTTCTAGTGGTGTGTGCACCAAATTTGACCTTGTAAAATATACCATTACACCATGCTGGCTGCAACCTGGCTGTGCCATTAACTGTAATCCTGCTTTGTTTTTTGGAGTAGAAGGAGAAACAGGCAAAGCCAACCTAGGTGCTTTTAACTGATCCCCAGTAGTGCTGTTAACTAGACCAGCTTAGAAATAGGTGTGGGTCTGTCTACTTCAGATGCAAAGGATAAATGCAGTGGGTGTCACAGCCAGAATAATAATTATGTCATCTGTCTTGTCACGGAATGTGACTATGGTAATTGCGGCATTTTCTCCCATCATTGAAGCTTGTAATTATAGTGCAACTAACAGGATTATGTGCTAACTTGGGCTGCTTTAATCACCTCTTTTACTCTGAAATGTGATGGTAAAATTCCACAGTTGTTCCCAAGCTACCGATTCTTTTCAACATCTGTTGTCTTGTAACTCTAACAGTTCAATACTAAGACGGGGAGGCACAGAGATGCTCCAGGCATTTCATCACAGCAAACTTGAGGGAAAGCCGAATTCAGGCTTGATGAGAAAGCATACACAGTAAAGGAATTTTCAATTTTCTACCAGAATAAGATTTTCTCCTTGAAAGAAAATTGTCTATATTCCAAAGATGGCAGATGTTTAATGGTATCTGGCGGTGTCTGCAACCCCTATTTGGTACGTGTTGAAGGAAACCTCCAACCATAAACATCAATCTAGGGCTGATTAAGAAAATCTCCCTCTCAGCGGAAGGAGCAGGCTTAGGTTAATTAATACCTGGATGCTGAGCTATTTGTTGGGACGCCACCTTTCATGTATCAGGCTCATTAAGATGGTCATTACCTATATTTATCTTTTCAGATCACATTAACAATAAACTTCAGGGGTTACCCGAGATACTTTGGTTATACAGGTTATATAGGACTCTGGACACTATGTGAAAAGAGGGGGTGATGAAGGCGGAAAACTCCCTTGACTATTTTGCTGTAAGATGACTTATGCTCTATTAGATGCAGCTGTGCGTAAGTGGGCCATTCTTCACAGTGTTACATTTCAGTAATTCTGTGTGCACCTAGGAAATTAATGTTGCATGGAACCAACCCAAATCCACACATACGGGCTTAAACTGAGCACTTCTTGATCGGCACTAATACTGGCTTCACTGTGTGTGCATTTCTGTTGCATGGATGCACAGAGAGGATTCAGCAAGCCAGAGGAGTGTAGCTATAACTCAGCAAACGCAACTGTGATCTTAAAGCAACAAAAGGAAGCAACCTAAGAACAACTCGTTTTCTTGCAAGAAAAATTGTGGCATCAAGTACAGCATCACCTTTGGGAGGTGACAGAAAAATTCCTAGATTAGACCTGCTTAGACCTGGCAAGGCCAGACTATTAACAGCATAATTGTTAGGGTGTTGCAGACACTGGGCTGTAAGGGAAGAAGTTACTCCGCTGTGGAGTGGAACGCGGGCCCAAGCTGACCTCCCCTTGACTGAGCTGTTCCCCAAAGCCCCAACATTTTTTGAGTCCACTCCTTTAATGTTTGGTCATGATGTACATGATGTACTGGTTGATAATGCAGCTTCCACAGTGAGGCACCCCCTTGAGGCTGCTCCCAGAGAATTGAAAGAGTCGAATTGGCCCATGTTGGATGTTGATAACCACCTGGACAGGTAAACTGATCAAGGGGAAGAAAGCTGTCGTGACAGTTTAACCAGCCAACTTCTGATTAGCTGGATTGTATGTGTAGACAGAAGGGGATTGGCAGGTCACAGCCTAGAGGAAGGGGTGTCTTGGAGACCACAGTGACCGTGTCCATCCCGCACTTCTGAGGGTGCGGGGACAGAGGGTAAGTCCCAGCTGAAGACACTTCCTGTCTCTAAGTTAAATGAAATGATCTAAGATACTCTAGGTGGAAGACGCTCCTTCTTCTGGTCCTGTGAGCTCCCAGGTAGTTGTTCCACAAGGATCTCTCCTCTTGTGCGCTGGCTGGGCAGGTGAGAACGTTCCAGGCCGCTTGAGAATTACGGGTCTCACTGTCAATTAACAAAGCAGCTGCTGTAGTATGGCGGCTGAGTATAGATTCTGCATACAGTGTAGATTATAGATTCCGTATCGAGTGTAGATTCTGTGGAGTAGAAAAGAGGTCCCCAACCCCCGGGTCATGGACCAGTACTAGTTTGTGGCCTGTTAGGAACCGGGCCGCACAGCAGCAGGTGAGCAGCAGGTGAGCAAGCAAAGCTTCCTCTGTATTTACAGGTGCTCCCATTGCTTGCATTACCGCTTGAGCTCTGCCTCCTGTCAGATCAGCAGCCGCATTAGATTCTTACAGGAGCACAAACCCAATTGTGAACTGTGTGTGTGAGGGATCTAGGTTGCAAGCTCCTTATAAGAATCCTGTGTCTGACTATCTGTCACTGTCTCCCATCACCTCCAAATGGGACCATCTAGTTGCAGGAAGACAAGCTCAGGTCTCCCATTGATTCTACATTATGGTGAATTGTATATAATTATTTCATCATGTATAACAATGTAATAGTGATAGAAATAAAGTGTACAATAAATGTAATGCGCTTGAATCATCCTGAGACCATCCCCCCATCCCCAGTTAGTGGAAAAACTGTCTTCCATGAAACCACTCCCTGGTGCCAAAAAGGTTGGGGATGGCTGTAGTATAGTATAGCTTAGCTTCAAATTCTGCTGCTTTCTCCCTCTCGCTCTCTTTTTTTTTTTTTTGAGATGGAGTCTCGTTCTGTCACCAGGCTGGAGTGCAATGGTGTGATCTCGGCTCACAGCAACCTCTGACTCCCTGGTTCAAGCGATTCTCCTGCCTCAGCTTCCCAAGTAGCTGGGATTACAGGCATGGGCCACCACGCCCAGCTAATTTTTGTATTTTTAGTAGAGATGGGGTTTCACCATGTTGGCCAGGATGATGTCAAGCTCCTGACCTCGTGATCTGCCCGCTTCGGCCTCCCAAAGTGCTGGGATTACAGTCATGAGCCACCATGCCCGGCCCTGGTTTCCTCTCTTAATAGATGGGTGACCTTCTTAACCTTTGTGCCTCAGTCTCCTCATCTGTAAAGTGGCTTTAAGAATAGTACTTATCATGTATACTTGAAAATGGCTTGCCAGACTCAGTGGCTCATGCCTGTAATCCCAGCACAGATTATAGAGAGGCCGAGGCGGGCAGATCACCTGAGGTCAGGAGTTTGAGACCAGCCTGAGCAACATGGTGAAACCCCCATCTCTACCAAAAATAAAAAATTAGCCAGGCATGGTAGCAGGAGCCTGTAATCCCAGCTACTCAGAAGGCTGAGGCAGGAAAACTCTTTGAACCCAGGAGGTGGAGGTTACAGTGAGCTAAGATAGCCTTACTGCACTCCAGTCTGGATGACAGAGAGAGACTCCATCTCAAAAGAAAAAAGAAAATTGCTAAAAGAGTAAATTTTACATGTTTTTAACCGCAAAGAAAAGTATATGAGGTAATGGATGTGTCAGTTAGCTTGATTTAACCATTCTATAATGTATACATGTATCAAAACATCATGTTGTATACCATAAATATATTCCATTTTTATTTGTCAATTATAAATAAAGAATTGTGCTTTTTTTTTTTTTTTTTTAGAGACAGGATCTTGCTCTGCCACCCAGGCTGGAGTGGCTGGCTATTTTTTTCATTTTGTGGTAGAGTCTTGTTATGTTGCCCAGGGTAGAATCGTACTTATCAGAAGAATTAAATGGCATAGTACATCTGTTGCATGTAGCACAGTGCTGGCACCTGAGAAGCGATCAGTAAATGTAAATGTTAGCTTCTATTTGTATTATGGTTTTATCCAGCTGCCTCCTGAGCTTGTTTAATATAGGCCAGCCACAAGAGATGATCCATTCTGAGTGTGCCAGGAAATCATGTTTCTGGGCCCAGAAGTCCAGTGATTGCCCTCTGGAGAACGGGGGCAGATTCACCAAGGTGTCCGCTACTGTGTGGGACTGGACAGGTTATCAGATGCCCGTCTCCTGGCCTCTCATCATGGATCCACAGTGGCATGCAAGTGTTCTTTTGTGACATTTCAGCACACATGGATTATTATAGTGACTACATCATGTTTGAGATCACAGTGAGATCTTCTAGAGGGCCTTGTGCTTTCCCTTGCATCCTTTCAATTAGCTAAAGGGTAGATAGTGAATACTTCCTTCCTGAATGACATAAAGAGGATTATAGAGAATTCAGATGAAACTGGAGCATGCCCAGAAAAAATGAAGTAGATGGGAAGAGTGAAAACTAGAAAACTGGAGAGGGCATGATGGTCAGGCAAGACATTATTTATTTTTTTCTTTTTTTGAGATGGAGTTTCATTCTTATTGCCCAGACAGGAGTGCAGTGGTGCAATCTCAGCTCATTGCAACTTCCAACTCCCAGATTCAAGCAATTCTCCTGCCTCAGCCTCCTGAGTAGCTGGGATTACAGGTGCCCACCACCACGCCCAGTTAATTTTTTGTATTTTTAGTAGAGACGGGGTTGCACCATGTTGGCCAGGCTGGTCTTGAACTCCTGACTTCAGGCGATGCACCTGTCTTGGCCTCCCAAAGTGCCGGGATTACAGGTGAGCCACTGTGTCCAGCCGAGCCATTCTTAAACGGAGCTCCCAGAAGAGCTCACTGGAGTCAGGGGTCCAGACCTAGCAAACCCAAGAGGACAGTGGCTCCTAGAGGAGCAATGTGGTTGTTCCAACACTGCAGCCCTTGTATGTGCTGCCCAGGCAGCAGTGAAGACCACCGCCCAGGGGTTGCCAGAAGGGCCACTGGATGAATTTAGTGGCTGTCCTAACATGGTGGCCATGAGGGAGACCCCAGACCTCAGCAGCTTCTGCATCTCTGGGCATGGTGAGAAGCCAGGAGTGGAAACTAAGAAGGTCATGACTCCAGCAGCTGGGGAGGGCACTCGGTTTTCCTTAGAAGGTGGCAGCAAGGGAGGGCTCAATCTCCCAAGCCCAACGGCTCTGAGTTTGCACACTCACCATGTGATTCCATTCTCTTGTGTGTCCATCACAGCCCTGTGGGCCTCAGAGTCTGTTTCCCTAAGCCTGTGCTCTAGCTCCTTGTGATGGCTTCACAGACCCCCCCGCAGATTCAGTTTTCCCCTGGGCCTCACCCATCTGGGAAATTCCTATATGGGCGTCCTATAAACCACTGCAAACTTCAAACACTCCTATTAAACTCAACATACACATTTTTAGGATCTTAAATACTGACCATGCTATTAAAGGTAGAATCATAGACATTTTAGAGTAAATGGGGACCTTAGAGCTCTCCAACGCTCCTGAATTTTACAAATGAAGGAAGTGAAGCTCAGAAAGGTTGAGCTACTTACCCAAGGACACACAGCTGGCTTAGGGGTGGGGGTAGAACTAGAAGCCTGATGTTTATAGGAACTCATTTCTCCATGCCACATTCTTAACAAATGTAGGCTTTGTAAGGATTTACATTGACTCATCTGCTAAATTTCAAGTTGATTTATTTGAGTGATGTGTTTAGTTGATTCATTGTATATCTCTGCTGAAATTATTCCTAGCCATTGCTAAAGCGGTTAGGTCTGGGCTGAAAATCAGAAGAATCTCTGTAAAATGTTGAAAGATGAGCCAATTTTTAAAACCCAGAAGGGAATGTGTATGGCCTGTGTAGCTGGAGTTTTCTAAACATTTTTTTCTTCATCTATGGAACATTTTTATCATTCTAGGGAAGATTTAGACATTGAATGTACTAAAAGGATTTCATTTGACTGCTATATACTTACCCCTGCCTGTAATCCTCTAATAAACACTCGCAGGCAGAACAGCCTAATTGGCAGGATGAGTTAATGCACAGGCCACTTATTTGCCAAGCACATGACACAGACCATGAACAAAATAAGCTCGTAACTGCCTCTCCCTGTTAGCAAATGCTTGTCCGCACCCCGCCCTCTCGCAACCTGCTCTTCCTCTGGGCTTGAGCTTGGGGACAGTTTGATGTACAACTGCCACGCACCAGCAGGCTTCAGATAAGCCTGGAAAGAAATGCAGGGGAAAGAACTTTCTGGTCAGGAGAACCTCTCGCTGCAGGGGAGTGGCCACCCCAAGTTAAAACATGTGTGCTGGCCGGGCACGGTGGCTCACGCCTGTAATCCCAGCACTTTGGGAGGCTGAGGTGGGCAGATCACCTGAGGTCAGGAGTTTGAGACTAGCCTGGCCAACATAGTGAAACCCCATCTCTACAAAAAAATACAAAAATTAGCTGGGCATGGTGGGTGCCTGTAATCTCAGCTACTTGGGAGGCTGAGGCAGGAGAATCACTTGAACTTGGGAGATGGAGGTTGCAGTGAGCGGGGGTCGTGCCACCGCACTCTAGCCTGGGCAACAGAGTGAGACTCTGCCTCAAAAAATAAATAAATAAAAATTAAAAATAAATAAAAATAAAACATGTATGTTTCTAAAACATAGCTAAATATGAGTTCTGTTGGGGAGGATGAAGTGTCTCTCTGTGTTGGTCACAAGAGTGGATTGCAATAAAACCACTAATAATGATAATAAATATGATCACACTGGCTTGGCCAGGGGCTGCCTTCTGCTTTATTCTTCCAGAAACAGTTTAGCAAAGTCATTGTGAGACTACTGTCCTGGAGCCTCCACTCCTCACCTACTCAAAAGTATAGCAAGGCTGTTTGAGCCTCCTGCCATCCCTTATTCCTGTCTCCATGCTGACCTGCCTTGCAAGGGCAGCCTCCCTTTCTTGGAGGCACACTTCGAACCAGTCTCCTGGGTTTGCACGAACCCTCCCTCCAGCCTGGGCATGAACTTGTCGTAGGCTGTGCGCACTATAAAGCCTATCCTAGGGCTTATCCTCACTCTACGTGGACACCTCTTCCCTGGACCCACTCTGCGAAGGGGCCTTTAACCAAATACCTGTGCTCTGTGCCCTCATAGGTCTCCCAGGCAGCTGCGGACCTCCTGGCCTACTGTGAAGCTCACGTGCGGGAAGACCCTCTCATC
Organism: Mandrillus leucophaeus; assembly: GCF_000951045.1. NCBI lineage: Eukaryota > Metazoa > Chordata > Mammalia > Primates > Cercopithecidae > Mandrillus > Mandrillus leucophaeus. The sequence goes on from NW_012103699.1 coordinate 141,174, forward strand.
ATTCCAGTGCCTGCGTCAGAAAACCCCTTTCGCGAGAAGAAGTTCTTTTGTACCATTCTCTAACTTCATGTGTGATGAAAACGCCTCCTTTTCTGACCTTCAAAGTCCCCTGTAGAGACCATGCATGCTCTAAGCCTTAGGGAGTGAGACCAACACCCATCCCTGCCCAGCCAATGGTGGCCAGGGCTTGTCTTATGTTTTCGTCTGTTTTCTTCGTGGCATTCAATTTCATTTTTTTCCTTTTCATTTTCATGTTATTTTCATTATTGGCAAAGAAGATCAAAATTGTTATAGCCAAATAACAAATGTGCCATGTAAAAATAAGTCTGGAGTTAAGAGTTTAAAATTTTTAAACATCAATTTCCAAGTGTATATCATATTAATACATTTCAGGGGATAACTTATTTTAAAAAAAAATGCCTACATAGCTCTTATTTGCAATATTCAGTATCAAATGAGAGCATTTTGGCCAACTGAAACATATAACGTTCTCATCTCCTTTCGTGGAGAAAGCAGTTGCAGAGGTTCTCTAGTTCCTGCATTTCCATCATCCTAGTGAAAAGACAACCCACAGGATTGGAATGGTTTTCTTTTGTTTGTTGTTGTTGTTGTGGTGGTGGTGGTGGTGTTGAGACAGAGTCTCGCTCCGTTGCCCAGGCTGGAGTGCAGTGGTGCGACCTCAGCTCACTGCGACCTCCACCTCCTGGGTTCAAGTGATTCTCCTGCCTCAGCCTCCTGAGTAGCTGGGATTACAGGCATGCACCACCATGCCCAGCTAATTTTTTGTATTTTTAATAGAGACAGGGTTTCACCATGTTGGTCAGGCTGGTCTCAAATGCCTGACCTTGTGATCCACCCGCCTCGGCCTCCCAAAGCGCTGGGGTTACAGGCGCGAGCCACCGCGCCCAGCCGTGGAATGGTTTTCTTAACGTATCCTCCCGGGGCCATGGTGGATGTCCCTTGTTTCAGTGGTCCTGCAAAGATAGATGGTGGGCAGACACTGAAGTCAACTTGACTGTAAAAGTACCCCATGCCGTTGATATGCTGTAGCAGACCTGTGGGTGCGGTCTCCCCTCTCCAAATGCCACCTCTTCCTGCTCCCTCCTCTTTTGGTTCCTACTTAGTAGTTCCATTGTGGGCTGCAGTAATATAAGCACCTGTTCTGGACACAGCGCTGGGCCCGCTGGGGTTTTACTAGGGCAGTCCCTCCTCTGCAGGAGTGAGTCATGGTGACAGCAGCCCCCTGTGTGCCCCCTAGTCATCTGAGCATTGGTGTGCATTAAGGTACTTAATCTTCCAACAATAAATACCATAAGTGCATGTCTGTTTTGTTTTATTTTATTTATTCATCTTTTTGAGACAGAGTCTTGCTCTGTTGCCCAGGCTGGAATGCAATGGCACAATCTCAGCTCACTGCAACCTCCACTCCCAGGTTCAAATGATCCTCATGTCTCAGCCTCCCTAGTAGCTGGGATGACAAGCGCAGGCCAGCACACCTGGCTCATTTTTGTATTTTTAGTAGAGACGGGCTTTCACCATGTTGGCCAGGCTGGTCTCCAACTCCTGGCCTCAAGTGATCTGCCCACCTCGGCCTCCCAAAGTGCTGGGATTATAGGTGTGAGTCAGTGCACCCGGCCATATGTCTGTTTTAGAGTGAGGGGAAACTGAGGCACAAAAAGTTTATGTAGTTTGCCCAAGGTTACACATGGTTAGCAGAAAAACTGGGGTTTGAGGGCAGGCAGCCCAGCCCCAGAGTTCCCTTAGCCCCCTGAACTGTGCTACCTTCCAGGTCTACCTGTTTGCAGGTAGGGAGACCCGCAAACTATCTTAACTGCACACCGTGAAGCAAACACCTTTTTTGCACCAACCCATGGCACACTTCACTTCCCATGTTCACCAGGAGGAAGCCGAATTCTGGCAGTTTAAGGAAGGTGATTCATGGATGCCCCAAGGAAAGGCTAGACATTGATGAATTAGCTCTTGGATTGTCTAAGATCAACCTGAAGGCCCTACCTAAACCAAACTCATATGACCCCAATGAAAGAGGAGAATACACTGTGGGAGCAGAGCTCTTTGTCTAAGTTTGTTCTATTCTGTTTATTTGGAAACTGCCTGTCTCCCTAGTTCTGACCAAGACTTGCTGTGTGATACAGAGCAGGCCATTCTGTGCCTGAAATGTTCTAACCTGCAAATTGGGCTTAATGGTAATTATCCTGCCTTTCTGTCTGAGAGGAAACAGAGATGCGACATAGATGAAAGCTCTGATTATCATTTAAAACAAATAAATGTACTAAATGCCATGGTATAATATAGGGAAGAATGGATTACTTCAAAGAGACCATGGTTCCGTTGGATGAATAAAATTGCCTGCAAAGAGGCACATATAATTTTCAGATCAATTAATGACTTGCTGCCCTCGCAAATGGATTTAGGACATTTTTATTCCTTGCTTCTTTTGTTAAAACCCATTCTGAGTTTCATTATCAGCTCACTGATAATACCAGTGTTGTTAAGATGCTCAAACTAGAGCAGAATTGTATGCTGGATGTGACGCTAAGACCTCAGATCCTTTGATAGTGCAGTTTATGACCAGGATCTCTTTATTCTGTGGTTCACGCCAACATCATTAACCCGATGAAGCAAAGCACAAGTCACAAAAGCACATCAGAGAAGCTGAGAAAGTGGGACAGCACAGA
>NW_012103699.1:144304-159424 GCF_000951045.1 Mandrillus leucophaeus
ACCACACCTGGCTAATTTTTGTATTTTTAGTAGAGACAGAGTTTCACCATGTTGGCCACGCTCGTCTCAAACCCTTGACCTCAAGTGGTCCGCCCGCCTTGGCCTCCCAAAGTGCTGGGATTACAGGCGTGAACCACCGCACCTGGCCTAGCTCCCTCTTCTTAGATGCAGATTTCTGCACATGAGCTATGAGATCCACAGACATGTCACTGAGCTCCCCCACTCTGTCAGTGGGAGATGAATGGAATAAAGCCTGCTTGCATTATGGAGTGCAGCTGTGAGGACAGTTGTCATTTTTGTGTTTTCAGCTTAACCGTCCAGCATCTCCCCTCCCTTCCTATAGCAGGGACATCATGCCTTAGATATAACCTTAGTGGTGTGTAGTACCCACCGTGGAAGCTGAGGAAGGGAGGTATTCCCTGTCTCTCAGGCACACCCTGCTTCCAGCCCCATACCAGTCGGGAAGTGGTCATTGACCTGGGGTGGACTACCTGGACCCTTGCTTGGGGCTATGAGCCTGGAGAATGTGACACAGAAATGAAGGGATGCTGAGACTCATTTCAAGGAAGTCACCGTGGTCCGGGGTTGGTAGTCATCCAGTAAGGCAGGTGTCTAGGGCTGGCAGGCTGAAGGGATGGTGTGTCCACTGGTAGCAATGTCCAGGGATGGCAGGGTCCTGGGAATGTCATTTCTGCTCCACTCACTGGACTTGCTGAGCTGTCTCCGCCTCCACCTATCTTCCTACAGAGCTCCCTTCTAGTTTTCTGTCAATTCTTTGAGCCAGCAAACTCCTTCCAGTACATTCCTTATTCTTTCATGAAATAGCCTGAGTTGGATGTAAATATATATGACCTAACAATCCCACCCCTAGGTGTATACCCAACAGAAGTGTGTACATGTGTTCATCCAGAGAAACGCCCTAAATCTTCACAAAAACTCTCTCCATAATAACCCCAAACGGGAAAGCACCCAAATGCCCATGTTGGTTGGATAAGCACATTAGGGTATATTCATACGATGGAATCCCAGACTGCAATGGGAATGAGCTGCAACTCCACCCCCAGCTTGGAGTGTATTCACCAACCTAGTGGTGAACAAGATAAGGCAAAAATGCACCATAGGATTCCAATTATATAAAGTAGAAAACCCAAAACTCATCCTTGTGGTTGCAAGTAGAGATCAGTCCTAAGAAGATAGTAACCAGAAGAGGGACATGAGGTGGTGGCTGCTTCTGGGATGTTCTGTTTCTTGATCTGGTTGCCGGTTACCTGGGTGCGTTCCGTTTGTGAACATTCTTGGAGCTGTACACTTTTGATTTGGGCACTTTTCTGTGTGTATGTTATACTTTAATAAAAAGTTGGGCTTTGTGACTTGCAATCAAGAATCCTACCTTTTTTTTTTTTGGCACTTTGCTCAAATTTTTACTCCTCTTTAGATACCATTAACATTACATTAATGACAACTAGCATCGCTAGTGGGGCATTTTAAGAGCATGCTTGACATCATTTTAAAGTACAAACTATGATCCTCAGCTATCTGGATGGAGAATAGGCCATCAGCACCACACAGGTGGGGCCCTGTGAACAAGATGCGCAAACTCTGTGGAATTTGTGTCTTTCGGGAAGACAGTGAGGGATCCCCCTGGGAGTTCCCATGTGATGATGGAGATGTTGTCCTCTCAGGCTCTCCCGCCTTCTGACCATCAGGAATGGATGGAGGAGATGGCCTGCTGCAAAACCCTGTCATCAGACACCACCGTTGGGGAGGGAGCCGCAGCACAGGCCCCAGGGGGCTCATCTATGACACCTCTGAATGCAAGCTCAGATACCCAGGTCACCCAGCCCATAGGTGTTAATACACTGGGGCTGGAACACCGATGGCCACTCTGCTCACATCCCTGGGGGCTCTGGCCCTGCTTCTGAACCTCGGATTGTTTCTGAGCATCTCCTAGGGCATCTCTCTTGTTCTCAGCTACCAAGCAGCCTCTGCCATCTCCCTGTGGCAGCTCTGGCGTGTTGAGTTCCAGGGCAATCACAGAGCAGCTTCACGCTGGGACCCCACAACATGAGTCAAAAGGGCTTGCCTCTGATCCTCAGCTCCAGCCCCCATGGAACTCAACCACAAATCTGCCCATTGTCAGCAGCCCCCCTGCTGCTGGGAGCCAGGGGAGCGAGCAAACCAAAGGGCAGAAGGAAGTTTGTTCTGGTGACTCTTCAGATTTGAGATGAAAATAATAAGAGTAATAACAAGCAACACTGATCTGATGTCAGAGGCGTGTGAACCAAAGCAACTCCATCTTGAGTAGGGGCTGGGTAAAATGAGGCTGAAACCTACTGGGCTGCATTCCCAGATGGTTAAGGCATTCTATGTCACAGGATGAGATAGGAGGTCAGCACAAAATACAGGTCATAAAGACCTTACTGATAAAACAGGTTGCAGTAAAGAAGCTGGCTAAATCCTAGCAAAACCAAGACGGCCACAAGAGTGACCTCTCTGGTTGTCCTCCTTGCTACACTCCCATCAGCGCCACGACAGTTTACAAATGCCATGGCAACATCAGGAAGTTACCCTATATGGTCTAAAAAGAGGAGGCATGAATAATCCACCCCTTATTTGGCATATCATCAAGAAATAACCATAAAAATGGGCAACCAGTAGCCCGCGGGGCTGCTCTGTCTACGGAGTAGCCATTCTCTTATTCCTTTACTTTCTTAATAAACTTGCTTTCTCTTTGCACTGTAGACTCGCCCTGAATTCTCTCTTGCACGAGATCCAGGAACCCTCTCCTGAGGTCTGGATCAGGACCCCTGTTCTGTAACACTGAGAAGAACATGGATGATAGCAATCCATTAGACAGAATTATTCACACTTACATCTCCTCAGCTCTTCAGGGGGTAAGACACCAGATCATGGGCGAGGTTTTTTTGTTTTGTTGTTTTTTTCTTGAGATAGGATCTCACTCTGTTGTGCAGGCAGAGTACAGTGACATCACAGCTCACTGCAGCCTCGAGTCCCTGGGCTCAAGCGATCCTCCGGCCTCAGCCTCCTGAGTAGCTGGGACTACAGGTGCACGCCACCATGCCAGGCTAATTTATTTTTATTTTTATTTTTTTGTAGAGACAGGGTCTCACTATATTGCCTGGGTTAGTCTTGAACTCCTGGCCCACCTCTGCCTCCTAAGCACTGGGATTACAGGTGGGAGCCACCATGCCCTGCCATGGGCTGTTTTCATGAAAGATCAGAGGATGCCCTCTAACCCCCAGCTTCCAGCCACATCTCCTGGGTGGCACAGGATGTGCTCTGCCATCCTCAGGATGTAGGCCCAGAGCAGCAAAGGTAGAGGATGAGCTGGGCGTCTGCCCAGTTTTAATGCTTTTGTTGATGTGTGGACAAGCCAGCGACACATTAGTACCATCCTGCATTCCATCTGGTTTCTAGGAAAACCCTCACAACTTGATTCAGTTTCAGCTATACATAATGTACTAACTTGTAAATGTTCAGACCCACATACGATCATTAACCGCATGCTGGTATTGTAACCACTTACTTCAAAGATTCCCTAGTGACCCAGGGTGGCCTCCAAGGCCCTGCCTGCCCTGACTCCTACTTACTCTCCAGCATCCCTTTCACACCTCACTCCCCTGAGAACCCTGTGCTCCATCCCCACCGGCCATGATTCAAGCCCACCTACTAGCCATGCTCCCTGCTGGACAAGGCCTTTGCACCTGCAGCTTCCTCTGCCTGGCACACTTTTCCCTCCTCTCTTTGCCAGATGGACTGATTTGGTAGATCTTGACTCAAGCATCACTGAAGACTCAAGCCTTCTCTGACCTCTCTGACGAGGTCCAATCTATCTCTAGGTTCTTATTCACTGTGAGGCTCTCCTTTGAGGCCCTTGTCATGGTTGCAGTTTGACATCTGTGTAAGCGATGACTCAAAGAAGATCTGTCTCCCCCACGATGCCATAAACCCTCTGAGGCCCGGGGTTCTGGCTGTGAAAGGAAAAGAAATCTCCCCAAAATCACTAAGCCAGAGGGAAGGGTCAAGCTGGGAACTGCCTCAGGCAAACCTGTCTCCCACTCTATTCCTAAATAAGATAGTTACATACACACCACCACCCCCACCACCAGTCCCCCAACCCCCACGCACTCCCTCACAATTTGCCCACAAGGAAATTCCTTGCGGACAAAGGACAGGCAGAAGTCAAAGTCATCCCTCTACTCGTGTGAGACAAATGCACATCCGATCTGCTTGCTCTGCCCTATTGTTTCACTAAGCCAGAGTAGGCATAAGTGACTATTCCTGTAAATCAGCAGTCCCCAACCTTTTTGGCACCAGGGGCTGGTTTTGTGGAAGACAATTCTTCCATGCATGTGGGGTGAGGGGCATGGTTTCAGATGAAACTGTTCCACCTTGGATCATCAGGCATTCGAGTCTCATAAGGAGCAACCTAGGTCCCTCCCATGCACTGTTCACATAGGGTTCACCCTCCTATTAGAATCTAATGCTGCCACAGGTCTGGCAGGAGGCAGAGCTCAGGCAGCAATGCTCATTGGCCGCTCACCTCCTGCTTCCTAACAGGCCACAGACCCGTACTGGTCTGTGGCGTGGGAGTTGGAGACCCCTGCTGTAAACGGTTTATTCAGTGAAAGGCTAATCAGAAACTCAAAAGCATGCAACAGTCTGTCTCTTATCTACCTAGGAGCTGGAAGCCCCCTCCCCACTTTGAGTTGTCCTGCCTTTCTGGACTGAACCAATGTATATCTTACATATATTGACTGATGTCTCATGTCTCCCTAAAACGTATAAAATCAAGCTGTGCCCCGACCACCTTGGGCATATGTCATCAGGACCTCCTGAGGCTGTGTCATGGGTGTGTTCTTAACCCTGGCAAAATAAACTTTCTAAATTGGTTGAGACCTGTCTTGGATACCATTTGGTTTATAGGTTTTACTCATTCCCAGCACCGAACATATCATCTGGCACATGATAGCAATCAGAAAGTATCATCTGAATAAAGGCATGAAAGTTACTACTAGTCCTTTCTTGACACTAAGTGCTTCTCCTTAGGGGTGTGAATGAACCCTTAGAAGACTGAAATAGTAACCAAGGAAAGGGGGCAGGGGAACCAATATTTGTTGAGTGCAAACATGTGCCAAGTCTTGAGCAAAGGAGTTAACTTTTTTTTCCCCCCCTGAGATGGAGTCTCGCTCTGTCACCCAGGCTGGAGTGCAGTGGCACAATCTCGGCTCATTGCAACCTCCACACCCCAGGTTCAAGCGATTCTCCTGCCTCAGCCTCTCAAGTAGCTGGGATTACAGGCATGCACCACCATGTCCGGCTAATTTTTGTATTTTTAGTAGAGATGGGGTTTCACCATGTTGGCCAGGCCAGTCTTGAACTCCTGACCTCAGATGATCTGCCTGTCTCAGCCTCCCAAAGTGCTAGGGTTACAGGCGTGAGCCACTGTGCCCAGCCAGGAGTTAAGTTTTTTAATCCTTACAAAATTGAATTATGATATTCTTTATCCTCATTTGGTAGATGTATGTTCCTCATATAAATATGAGGAAGCTGAGTTTAGGCTGGGTGCAGTGTCTCACACCTGTAATCTCAGTGCTCTGGAAAGCCGAGGTGGGCAGATTGCTGGAGCTCAGAAGTTCAAGACCAGCCTGGTCAACGCAGCAAGACCCCTATCTCTACAAGAAATTTAAAAATTAGCCAGGCATGGTAATGCATGTCTGTAGTTACAGCAACTCAGGAGGCTGAGGCAGGAGGATCACATGGGATCCGGAGGTCAAGGCTGCAGTAAGCTGAGATCATGCCACTGCACTCCAGCCTGGGCAGCAGAGAGAGATGCTGTCTCAAAGAAAGAGAAACAGAGAAAAGAAAAGAAACTGAATTCAAATTAAGTAACGTGCCGGACGTTAGACAACTACTAAGTGACTGAATTTGAATTTGAATCAGTCCACCTGACAACACCACTACCCTGCCTGTTGTCAGACTGAGGCATTGAAGAACCAAAAGTCTCGGCCAGGCCAGGCACAGTGGCTCACGCCTGTAATCCCAGCACTTTGGGAGGCAGAGGAAGGCGGATTACCTGAGGTCGGGAATTCGAGACCAGCCTGGCCAACATGGAGAAACCCCGTTTCTACTAAAAATACAAAATTACCTAGGCATGGTGGCGTGTGCCTGTAATCCCAGCTACTCAGGAGACTGAGGCACGAGAATCACTTGAACCCAGAAGGCGGAGGTTGCGGTAAGCCGAGATCGCGCCATTGCCCTCCAGCCTGGGCAACAAGAGTGAAATTCAAAAAAGTCTCAAAAAAAAGAAAAAAAAAATAGAACCAAAAGGCTCTCATCTCCTCCATATCTCATTTAAAGAAAAAATGCAAGGCCAGGCACAGTGGCTCATGCCTGTAATCCCAGCACTTTGGGAGGCCAAAGCAGGCAGATCACTTGAGGTCAGGAGTTCAAGACCATCCTGGCCAATATGGTGAAACCCTGTCTCTAAGAAAAATACAAAAATTAGCCAGCATGGTGGCGCGTGCTTGTAATCCCAGCTACTCGGGAGGCTGAGGCAGGAGAATTGCTTGAACCTGGGAGGTGGAGGTTGTAGTGAGCTGAGATTGCGCCACTGCACAACCTCTTTACTGTTTCCAGTGGAATCTACGGCTCAATGTTCTTTACAGTCATAGGCTTTCATGGACTTCACATAATCATTGGATCAACATTTCTCACTATCCGCCCCCTCAGTCCATTAAAATTCCACTTTCCATCCAGCCACCACTTTGGCTTTGAAGCCGCCGTCTGATATTGACTGATTTGTAGACGTAGAATGACTATTCTTATACATCTCTGTCTACTGATGAGGATCCTACTCTTTTAGTGTAAACAGTACCATTGACTTCCAATCAATTAGTTTCAATAATATCCAAAAGAGAGCAATCAACCTGACACTAGCCCTAGCAACCAACACCTTACTGGCCCTACTACTAATAATAATCGCATTTTGGCTCCCACAACGTAATACTTATATAGAAAAATCCAGTCCCTATGAATGCAGATTTGACACAGTAGCCTCCGCCTGCCTCCTCTTTTCCGTAAAATTCTTCCTAGTAGCCATCGCATTCCTCCTTTTTGACTCAGATCGCTCTCCTACTACCCCTGTCATGAGCGCTTCAAACAACCAACCTGACACTAATAATCAGCACAGTCCCTATACTAGTTACCATTTTAATCCTAGGCTTGACTTATGAATGAGCCCAAAAAGGATTAGACCGAGATGAATCAGTAAACAGTTTAAGTCAAAATAAATGATTTTTACTCATTAGATTGTGATAGACCATGTTTACCAAATGCCCTTATTAGCATACACCATATCACTGCCAGAGATACTAGTCTATCGATCCCACCTAGTATCATCCCTGCTATGACTAGAAGGCATAATGCTATCAATAGTTGTCATAAATACTCTCATAGCTTTAAACATACATTTCACTCTGGCACCCATAATACCCGTCGTCCTCCTAGTATTTGCTCCCTGCGAAGCCGCAGTGGGCTTTGCCTTACTAGTTTCAATCTCCAACGCGTAAGGCCTGGATTACATACAAAATCTAAATTTACTTCAATGCTAAAAATTATTATTCGAACAATTATACTGTTACCAATGACATGATTCTCTAAAAATTCTGTAATCTGAATCAACATGGCATGAATCACTGCCTGCTCATCAGCCTCATCAGCCTACTATTTTTTTTTTTTTTTTTTTGAGACAGAGTCTCGCTCAGTTGCCCAGGCTGGAGTGCAGTGGCATGATCTCGGCTCACTGCAAGCTCAGCCTCCCGGGTTCATGCCATTCTCCTCCCTCAGCCTCCCGAGTAGCTGGGACTACAGGCATTCGCCACCACGCCCGGCTAATTTTTTTATATTTTTAGTAGAGACAGGGTTTCACCGTGTTAGCCAGGATTGTCTCGATCTCCTGACCTCGTGATCCACCCGTCTTGGCCTCCCAAAGTGCTGGGATTACGGGCATGAGCCACTGCACCCAGCCCAGCCTACTATTTTTTAACCAATTCAACGATAACCTGTACAACTTCTCATTAATTTTCTCTTCTGACCCACTGACGTCACCCCTTCTGATCTTAATAGCCTGTCTACTGCCTCTTACAGTTCTAGCAAGCCACTATCACCTGCCCAATGAATCACCCCCAGGAAAAAAGCTCTATATTTCTATATTGATTTCCCTACTGACTTTTTTAATCAGAGCATTCACAGCCACAGAACTAATTATATTTTATATCCCTTTTGAAGTCACACTAGTTCCTACCCTAATTATCATCACCCACTGAAGCAACCAACCAGAACGCTTCAATGCAAGCTCATACTTCTTATTTTACACACTAGTAGGATCCCTTCCTCTACTTGTAACACTTGTTTATACTCAAAATACCTCAGGTTCACTAAACATGCTAGTAATAATACTTACTACCCAAGAGCTCTTAGCCTTCTGATCCGACAATCCTATATGACGAGCCTGTATCATAGGTTTTATAGTAAAAATACCTTTATACAGATTTCACCTATGACTCCCCAAAGCCCACATAGAAGCTTCTATTGCGGGCTCAATAGTACCTGGAGCAGTACTCCTAAAGCTAGGTGGCTACGGTATAATACGACTTACTCTTATCCTCAATTCCCTACCAGAACATATAGCATACCCTTTCCTCATACTGTCCCTATGAGGGATAGTTGACAAGCTCTATTTGTCTATGACAAACTGATCTAAAATCACTTTTTGCTTACTTCTCTGTAAGCCACATAGCACTTGTTATCATGGCTATCCTCGTTCAGATCCCTTGAAGCTTAACAGGTGCAGTCACCCTTCTAACTGCTCATGGACTCGCTTCAGCCTTACCATTCTGCCTAGCAAATTCAAACTGCGAGTGGGTCCATAGGCAAACCCTATTACTTACCGAAGGCCTTCAAACACTGCTTCCGCTAATAGCCTTTTGATGACTTCTAGCAAATCTTACTAACCTTACCTTACCCCGTACCATTAATCTAGTAGAACTCTTTGTGACTATGGCCTCATTCTCCTGATCTAATATCACTATTATGCTTGTAGGACCTGATATACTAGTTATAGCCCCTTACTCCCTAAATATGCTAATCACAACACAACGAGGGACACTTGCATATTATATTAACAGTATTAAACCTTCTTTTACATGAGAAAATACATTAATACTTATACATCTTGTGTCTATCTTCCTATTATCCTTAAACCCTAAAATTATTATGGGATTTGCATGCTATAGCTATAGTTTAACCAAAACATTAGATTGTAGATCTAATAATAGAAGCCTGCAACTTCTTACCTACCGAGAAAGGGTGCAAGAACTGCTGACTCATGCCCCCATGCCTAACAACATGACTTCTCAACTTTTAAAGGATTCGAGTCATCCGTTGGTCTTAGGAGCCAAAAACATTGGTGCCACTCCAAATAAAAGCAACAAACATGTGTTCTTCCACTGCTATAACATCCCTAATCCCCTTAATCTTACAGATTCCCATTACCTTACCCAACCCCCGCCAAAAAGGTTCATACCCAAATTACGTAAAAACATCTATCGCATGCGCCTTCATTGTTAGCCTCATCCCTACAACAATGTTGATATGCACAGACCAAGAAGTCATTATCTCAGACTGACACTGAGTGACAATCCAAACTCTCAAACTCTCACTAAGCTTCAGGCTAGACTAATTCTCCACAATATTTATCCCAGTAACACTATTCGTTACCTGATCTATTATAGAATTCTCAATATGACATATAAACTCAGACCCTAACATTAAATCAATTATTCAAATACTTACTTATTTTCCTTATCACCATATTAATTCTGGCTACCGCCAACAACCTCTTTCAGCTCTTTATTGAATGAGAAGGCGTAGGAATCATGTCTTTCTTACTAATCGGCCGATGGTACGGCCGAGCAGATGCTAATACAGCAGCCGAGCAGTTCTGTACAACCGCGTCGGCAATATTGGCTTTATTTCCGCTATAGCATGATTCCTCCTGTCCTCCAACACATGAGAATTTCAACAAACATTTATTCTACACCCTACCCCCAACTCCTTTCCATTAATTAGCCTTCTCTTGGCAGTAGCAGGAAAGTTAGCTCAATTCGGCCTCCATCCCTGACTCCCATCTGCCATAGAAGACCCAGCCCCAGTCCCAGCCCTACTCCACTCCAGCACTGCAGTTGTAGCAGGAGTATTCCTGCTCATCTGCTTCTACCCTTTAGTAGAAAATAACATATCAATCCAAGCCTTTACATTATGTCTGGGGGCTATTGCTACCTTATTCACAGCAATCTGTGCTGTAACACAGAATGACATCAAAAAAAAATCATAGCATTCTCCACCTCGAGCCAGTTAGGACTTATAATAGTCACGATTGGCACTAATCAGCCGCATCTAGCATTCCTCCACATCTGCACCCACACCTTTTCCAAACCTATATTATTTATATGTTCAGGGTCCCTCATCCATAACCTCAGTGATGAACAAGACATCCGAAAAATAGGAGGGCTATTCAAGACTCTACCCCTCACTTCTTCCTCCCTTATTATCAGCAGCCTTGCACTTACAGGTATGCCTTTCCTCACAGGCTTTTACTCCAAAGACCTCATCATCGAAACCACAAACACATCATACACCAACGCCTGAGCCCTTTCTGTTATGCTTATTGCCACCTCCTTGACAGCTGTCTACAGCACCCATATTATTTTCTTCGCTCTAATAGGGCAACCTTGCTTCATGACTCTGGTTATTATTAACAAAAATAACCCCTTCCTAATTAACTCAATTAAACACCTAACAATCAGCAGCATCTTCGCGGGATTCCTCATCACCAACAGTATTATTCCTGCTTCATCCCCCCAAAACAACCATATCACTCCACTTGAAGCTCACAGCCCTAGGTGTGACCACCTTAGGCTTCTTACTAGCAATGGAGCTTAATCTCATAACTAATAACCTTAAACTAAAATATCCACTGCAGACATTCAACTTCTCCAATATACTAGGATTTTATTCAGTCACAATTCACCATACAACCCCCAGCTCAAACCTATCCACAAGCCAAAATCTGGCTTCACTACTATTAGACCTAATTTGGCTAGAAAGGTGTATAACAAAGACCATTTCACAAACCCAAATTTCAGCCTCTGTTCCATCTCTACTCAAAAAGGCCTAATTAAACTCTACCTTCTCGCTTTTTTAATCCCATCCCTTTTAACCCTACTCCTAATTATCTAATACATTACCCCGAATAATTTCAATCGCAACATAAATACTAACAAATAGTGATCTACCAGCAACTACCACTATTCAACACCTGTAACTATACAAGGCAGCCACACCCACAGAATCTTCACACAACAACCCCACCCCCTCCCCCTCAAAATCATCCAACTCTCTACGCTATTAAAATTCATCATGACCCCCACCCTATCATGCTCAACTAGTCACCAAACCGACACCAACCCCATTAATAGTTCTAATAGTAAAGCCCGTCAGATGTCAATACTTGACCCTCACGTTTCAGGATATTCCTCAGCAGCCATCGCCATAGTATAGCCAAAAACAAACATCAAGCCACCCAAGTGAATCAAAAAGACTATCTACCCCCCAAAAGCCCCACCAAAAGTCAACACAAGACCACAACCTACAGCACCACAACCTACAGCACCACTAACAATTAGCCCTAGGCCCCCATAAATAGGAGAAAGTTTCGAAGAGAAACCTACAAACCCTATAACCAAAAGGACACTTAACAGAAATATAGAATATGCCACTATTCCCACACGGACTATGACAAATGACATGAAAAGCCATGGTTGTACTTCAACTAGAAGAACACTAATGGTCAATACCCGCAAAACACACTTGTTAATAAAAATTATTAATTACTCACTAATTACTCATAGTGTGCACTCCAGCCTAGGCAACAGAGTGAGACTCTGTCTCAAGAAAATGGGGGGAAAAAAGCAGCTACTAGTAAACCATGAAAGCACACTATTTTTTTTTGAGATAGGGTCTTACTCTGTCTCCCAGGCTGGAATGTGCACACTGTTGACTTCGTAATATTGTTATATTTTCTTGCCATTTAAAAATCAAAAAGCACCTGCATTCTATAAACGCACCTTCACACAGTGCAGCTGTGTACTGGTTTAATTGTGGTAATTAAGGCCAAGGGAGGGCCACTGCTGCTAAGAAGTGAAAGAACAGCTTGAAGAGGAAAGAAACATTGTCCCATGAAACACGAAGGTAACGCGGTCTGTTTAGTTCACGCATAAGGCCTGTTATTAGGAGTAGGGAGTATCTGAAGTGTTTCCGTGAGAAAAGAGACCTATTATTACCATGGCCAGGTGTGCATGCAAGTATTCATTCTCTCTCTAGCTGTTCTTTCCAAATCATTTGGTAAAATTCTTATCATTTAGTGCATTTTATTTCATTTTTTCTTTTTCAGTTAAATTAGACTTCGTTCAATTTGATTTTACATATAAACCAATCCCTGGGGCAAAATAAAGGAATTCATTGGTTTGGATAAATCCAGTGCTATGCAGCTGATGTCACTCTTCTTTATTTATTTCTTTTTGCTTTGTTTTGTGTTTTTGAGATGGGGTCTTGCTGTGTCACCCAGGCTGGAATGCAGTGGCAGGATTGTGGCTCACTGTGGCCTGTACCTCCTGGTCTCAGGCAATCCTCCCACCTCAGCTTCTCGAATAGCTGGGACTACAGGCACACGCCACCATGGCTAAGTTTTTTATTTTTTGTAGAGACAAGGTCTCGTGATGTTGCCCAGCCTGGTCTCAAACTTCTGGGCTCAAGCGATCCTCCTGCCTTGGCCTCCCAAAGTGCTAAGATTATAGGCATGAAACACTGTGCCTGGCCTTTGATGCTGCTTTTCTAACACCTTTCTCCTGATCAAATAATCAGTTGTTTCATCTTAGCCCTTACTGACAGGTAACATTTGGAAGTGCAGATCCACACTGGCACAGCTTCCTTTAGTTAAAAATTACGGCCAGGCGCAGTGGCTCACACCTGTAGTCCCAGCACTTTGGGAGGCCAAGGCAGGCGGATCACCTGAGGTCTGGAGTTCGAGACCAGCCTGGACAACATGGTGAAACCCTGTCTCTACTAAAAATACAAACATTAGCTGTGCATGGTGGTGCACACTTGTAGTCCCAGCTACTTGGGAGGCTGAGGCAGGAGAATCACTTGAACGTCAGAGGCGGAGGTTGCAGTGAGCCAAGATCATGCCACTGCACTCCAGCCTAAGATACAGAGTGAGACTTTGTCTCAAAAAAAAAAAAAAAAAAATTACATAGGAAGAAGAAAATCCAAGAGGAAAGAAGACACCTTGCTTGATAGATAAATAGAAATTGAGCCAGGAGGCATTTACAAGGCCAAAAACCAAAAATCAGGATGGCAAGGAGCCTGGGCTTTGGAATCAGAGATGCTTGGGTTGAAATCCTGGCTCTGACGTCTACTGGCTTTGCCACTGTCCAAAGCTTTCATTTCTTCATCTAGTAAAATGAGGATAATAACACCTATTTCACAGGCAGCTCTTGATGATTCGTGAAATAACATAAGTATTTAACATATGCCTAGGACATAACACATGCTCAGTAAGTAGGTAAATATTAATTAATAGTAAATAGTAATTATTGTGGGAATGAGACCACACAAAGACTCAGAATTTCAGATAAGACTTGGTCATTTACCAAAGATGCATGGAGGGAAGGAGAGACAGCAACACTTACCAGCTAGTAACTGGGTGCCCATCACACTCCAGTTTCATAACACATCACAGTCTTTTTATATAGGAATACAAGCTAAGACCCCCTCGCTGCAGAAACTGAATTATGAAGATAACTCATGATATGCCGGGAAGACAGCACCTTCCCATAATCAGCACCAGAAGAGGAGGTCAAGTCTGTAATGAAAGCTCTCAAACTTCAAAATTGCCATTTCAAGAGGTGATGATAAAAGCCATTCGAAGGGCGGGGCATGATGACGCACACCTGTAATCCCAGCACTTTGGGAAGTTGAGGCAGGAGGAGGTCAGGAGTTCAAGACCAGCCTGGCGAACATGGCAAAACTCTCTACTAAAAATACAAAAATTAGCTGGACGTGGTGGTGCGCACCTATAATCCCAGCTACTCAGGAGGCTGAGGCAGGAGAATCACTTGAACCAGGAGGCAGAGGTTGCAGTGAGCCAAGAACGTGCCACTGCACTGCAGCCTGGGCAAAAGTCATTTTGGAGGTTGAAACACTTATTTGGTAAAACATTCAAGGTCTAGGAAGGGGCCACAGTATTAACCCAGTATTAACCATTAAATATCTCTCTGGTGGCTGGGACTTGACTTTGTTTCTAACCACAATTGACCCTTGAACAATGCAGGGATTAGGAGTACCAGCCCCTTTCCCTCCTCCCAGCAGTCAAAAATTCACTTATAACTTTCTTTTTTTTTTCTTTTCAAGATGGAGTCTTGCTCTGTCACCCAGGCTGGAGTGCAGTGGTTTAATCTCAGCTCACTGCAACCTCCGCCTCTTGGGCTCAAGCAATTCTCCTGTCTCAGCCTCCCGAGCAGCTGGGATTACAGGCACACACCACCATGCCCAGCTAATTTTTGTATTTTTAGTAGAGGCAGAGTTTTGCCATGTTGGTCAGGCTGGTCTCAAATTCCTGATATCAGGTGATCCGCCTGCCTTGGCCTCACAGTCCTGGGATTACAGGCATGAGCCACCGCGCCCGGCCACATATAACTTTTGACTCTCCAAAAACTTAACTATGGATAGCCTAGTGTTGACCAGACGTCTCGCCAAGAATATAAACAGTCAATTAACACAAATTTTTTATGTCCATATTTGTGTCCATAATGGACACAAATTTTTTATGTCCATTTTTTATGTATCATATACTGTATTCTTAAAATAAAATAAGCCAGAGAAAATAAAATTTTATTAAGAAAACTGTAAGAAAGAGAGCCAGGCATGGTGGCTCATGCCTGTAATCCTAGGACTTTGGGAGGTTGAGATGGGAGGATA
>NW_012103699.1:167199-169440 GCF_000951045.1 Mandrillus leucophaeus
AGGAGTTTGAGACCAGCTTGGCCAACATGGCAAAACCCCATCTAAAATACAAAAATAAATACAAAAATACAAAAATTAGCTGGGTGCGGTGGCATGTGCCCGTAATCCCAGCTATTTGGCAGGCAGAGGCAGGAGAATCGGTTGAACCCAGGAAGCAGAGCACTCCAGCCTGGGCAACAGAAAAAAAAAAGCAAAAACAGCCTGTTCTTTTTTTTCTGTCTCAAAACAAAAACAAAAACAAAAAAGCCACCAGTCCACTCTCACGATAGCAGTCCTGCATCCTCTGGGGATGTCCCTATGCCTGAGGAAGAAGGGGGACCTATGTGTATTAATTTTCCTGAAACTTGTTGCTAAGACCAGATGCAATTCCACTGATAGAGAAAGGCCTGGAAAAGGTTTACTACTGCAAAGGAGAGAATTCCCAGAGGCAAAGAAGGTACTTATTGACATCAGAGCATCTTGAGGGAGAAGGAGTCTCAGTGGCCATAGAGTTCTGCCCTTTCAATCCAGGAAAGGAGTTTCCAGTTCCTTTGAAAACCATTGTCTTCTTAAATGTTGACATGTGGTATTTTGTAAACATCATCAAAGCAGAGTATCACTTGTTTCTGAAGAGAGCAACCCTTTGAAGAGATGAACCTCTAAGCTTCTCGGATGAAGAATTCTCATATAAACTCATCCTGGCTGCAGAACCTGTGATGGTTTTGTGATCAATTGTGCATTAAAAACACTTTCCCTTTCTGTCTTTTAAATGCTGGTAAAGTTAGATGAAGATATACGTATTCTGACCAGGTGTAGTGGCTCATACCTGTAACTCCAGCACTTTGGGAAGCCAAGATGGGAGGATCATTTGAGCCCAAGAGTTCAAGAACAGCCCGGGCAACAAAAGGAGACACCATCTTCTCAAACAAAAAAATTTTTTAATAGCCACAGGCCCGGCACAGTGGCTTACGCCTATAATACCAGCACTTTGGGAGGCTGAGGTGGGTGGATCACTGGAGATCAGGAGTTCAAGACGAGTCTGGCCAACATGGTGAAACCCCATCTCTACTAAAAACACAAAACTTAGCCAGGGATGGTGGCACCCGCCTGTAATCCCAGCGAGTTGGGAGGCTGAGGCAGG
The DNA here is from genome assembly GCF_000951045.1 of Mandrillus leucophaeus. Lineage (NCBI taxonomy): Eukaryota > Metazoa > Chordata > Mammalia > Primates > Cercopithecidae > Mandrillus > Mandrillus leucophaeus. The sequence continues at coordinate 168,320 of NW_012103699.1, forward strand.
AGACTCACTTGAACCCAGGAGGTGAAAGTTGCAGTGAGCTGAGATTGTGCCACTGCACTCCAGTCCCGGCGACTGAGATAGACTCCGTCTCAGAAAAGGAGAAAATAACCAGGCATGATGGCATGTGCTTACAGTTGCAGCTACTTGGGAGGCTGAGGTGGGAGGATCACTTGAGCCCAGGAGTCTGAGGCTGCAGTGAGCCGTGACTGTGCCACTACACTCCAGCCTGGACACCAGAGCAAGACCCTGTCTCAAAAAAATAGAAATTCAAAAAAATACACATATTCCAATAATCATGAATCTATTTTGTCAGTAAATAAAGGCCCCCAAACCTATTGAGAGTAAATGAACTCATTTAAGAGAATATTGAGCTTAAGCTTGGCCATTATATTTAAATACACATAAGTGATTAATTCATTCATGATCAAATTGAGTCAGATATTTATAATATATATTATATATTTAGCACTCAGCTGACAGCAATATATTACCAAGAGTTTATTTGCTCGCCAAGGTATTAACTTGCCTATAATTCATGTGAATTTGGGACACATGTTTTACTTCAACACAGCTATTTAGATTTTTTAGAACATATTTGTTTACTGAACCACCAAATGCTGTAATAAACTATCCTTACAGTCTTTGCCTTAATTGGGAGAAAAATAATAGAAATCTCAAAGAAGAAATTTTAACACCCAGTCAAATGACATATATATAAAAAAAGTAATCAGTGCTAGATTTAGAAGAACTCTAATTTTATAACATGTGTCACCAGTGTCTGCCTTATAAACAACATAAGACCACACATTTCCTATCAGTTATGAGCTGGTTGTTTGAAGACTAATCTAGCTAAGTAATTTTCTTTTTTAAGTGTATTACTGGCTCATGCCTGTAATCCCAGTACTTTGGGAGGCTGAGGCGAGTGGATCACCTGAGGTCAGGAGTCTGTGACCAGCCTGGCCAACATGGTGAAACCCCGTCTCTACTAAAAATACAAAAATTAGCTGGGCATGGTGGCAGACGCCTGTAATCCCAGCTACCTGGGAGGCTGAGGCAGGAGAATCGCTTGAACCTGGGAGGTGGAGGTTGCAGTGAGCTGAGATTGTGCCACTGCACTCCAG
>NW_012103699.1:170465-174125 GCF_000951045.1 Mandrillus leucophaeus
ACCTTGTGATCCTCTCGTCTCGCCCTCCCAAAGTACTGTGATTACAGGCATGAGCCACCACGCCCGGCCAACTGAGTAGCTTATACACAGCAGAAATGTATTTCTCCCAGTTCTGGAAGCTGGAAGTCTGAGATGAGGGTGCCAGCATAGCTTCTCGTGAGGCCTCTCCTGGGCTGTGGATGGCCCTCCTCTTTCTGTGTTCTCATGCGGCCCAGAGCAGAGGGGAGCAAACCGCCTCAGGACTCTTACAAGGGCACTAATGCTGCTTTCCTGACCTCATCTAATCCTAATCACTCCCAAAGGCCCCGTCGAATTTTAGGGGATAGGGTTTCCAGAGATGAGTTTTAGGGAGACACAAACCCTCAGTTTGTAACAATGGCTGCAGGAGCTTGGCAGTGTCCAGGCACAAATTATTCATTTAGTTATTGTTTTGGGCTGAATTGTGCCTCCTTTCCAAATTCATATGTTAAGTCCTAAACCGTAATACCTCATAATACAACCATATAGTAGTTCCCCCTTGTCTGCAGTTTCACATTCTATAGTTTCCATTACCCATGGCCAACTGCAGTCCAAAAATATTAAATGGAAAGTTCCAGAAATAAACAATTCATACATTTTAAATTGCATTCCATTCTGAGTAGCATGATTAAATCTCATGCCGTCCCACTCGGTCCCACCCAGGATGTGAATCATCCCTTAATCCAGCATAGCCACTCTGTAGATACCCCATGCTGTTAGTCATTTAGGAGCCGTCTCGGTTATCAGATTGACTGTTGTGGTATTACAGTGCTTATGTCCAGATAATTCTTATTTTACTTCATAAGGGCCCCAAAGCACAAGAGTAGTGATGCTGGCATATCGTTAAAATTGTTCTATTTTATTATTAGCTACTATTGTTAATCTCTTACTTATCACAGGTACGCATGTATAGAAAAAAACACGGTAGATATATATGTGTGTGTGTGTGTGTGTATATACATATATATACGCACACACATATATATGGTTTGGTACTATCAGTGGTTTCAGGCATCCACTGGGGCTCTTGGAATGTATCCCCACAGATAAATGGAGGCTACTGTGTTTGAAAACAGGGCCTTTAAAGGGATAATAAAGTAAAAATGAGGTCATTAGCGTGGACCTTAATCCAATATGACTGGTATCCTCATAAGAAGAGGAGATGAGGACACAGACACACACAGGGGGAAGACCATTTGAGGACACAAAGAGAAGACAGCCGTCTGCAAGCCAAGGAGAGAGAGGCCTCAAAAGGAACCAACCCTGTGGGCACCTTGATCTCAGACTTCCAGCCTCCGGAACTGTAAGGAAATCTATTTCTTTTGTTTAAACCACCCAGTCTATAGTACTTTGTTATGGCAGCCCTAGCAAACTAACACAATGATCAAATCCTTATATAGAGTTTACCAGGTGCCAATCCGTCTTCTACGTACTTTGCAAATGTAACTTTATATATGCTCATGACAAACCTGTGAGCACTAGGATTAAACCCATTTTTAAGGATGGCAAAGTGAGGCATGAGAGATCAAGTGACTTGCCAAAGTCACCTAAGTGGTAACAGGTGAAGCTGGAACCAGGCTGTCCAGTGCCAGAGCACAGGCTCTTAACCACTTTGCTATGCTCCCCGCTTGGAGGAGGTGGGAAAATAGTTAATACTCAGGGTTCAGATGAAAACAGTGAGTAGTTGGGGAGGATGACAGAGGAGTTTGAGGGCATCTTGTTGGGTGATGCTGGAGAATCCTGGCAGGTTGGCAGCCATCCTGGGGACAGGATACATGGAAATGGGAAAGCATGAAAACACATGTTCAGGTAGCTGGGACAAAGCCGCTGGGAAGGTTCACAGGGCCAGGCCCCAGCCTCATGTTGGACCTGCTGCTAGAGCAAAATCTGGGTTCCTATATTGAGTCTGGAGAGCTAGCACTTTCCAGAAAAGAATTTGCAGTAGAGACTGTTTTATTAATAGCGGTTTTAGTACATTTTCTGTTGCTTATAACAGAATATCTGGAACTAAGTTACTTCTAAGAAATTACATGTATTTCTTACTGTTCCAGAAGCTGGGAAGTACAAGGTTGAGGGGCCGCATCTGGTGAGGACCTTGTTGCTGGTGGGGACTCTCTCCAGAGTCCTGAGACAGCTAAGGGCATCACATGGCGAGTGGCTAAGTATGTTAGCTCAGGTCTCTCTTCTCTTCTTATAAAGCCACCAGTCCTACTCTTATAACCCATTACTTTATTAATTATTAATTTATTAATTAATGGATTAATCTATTCTCAAGGGTAGAGCCCTCATGACCCAATCACCTTGAAAAGGCTCTGTCTCTCGATAATCCCACACTGGGTATCAGGTTTCAACATGAGTTCTTAAGGGGACAAATATACACATCGTAGCAGAGACCATAGCAGAAGCCTAATCCTGCAAACCAGAACACACAATGGGCAGGAGAGCTCAGGCCCGGGAGGTCCAGGACAGGAGTCTCATGAGCAGGAGAGGTGGTGGGCTGTGGTCAGAAGGAAATTGCAGACGCTTAGCCAGGATGACAGCCACTGTCTCCCACCTAGATTGATCTCATCAGCAGTGGTGGAGACAAACCTTTCCAGTGGGGCCAAGGTTACTTGAGCACAAGTTGGATTAGTAACAAGGTTACTGACCACCTGAGACTCTAGAAGCCCAACTCTGGCATGCTGAAGGATCAGGAGCAGGGAAGAGTGGGAGAAGCTCTTCTTATAAAGCCACCAGTGCGGCCAGGCGTGGTGGCTCACGCCTATAATCCCAGCACTTTGGGAGGCTGAGGTGGGCAGATTACCTGAGGTCAGGAGTTTGAGACCAGCTTGGCCAACATGGCAAAACCCCATCTAAAATACAAAAATAAATACAAAAATACAAAAATTAGCTGGGTGCGGTGGCATGTGCCCGTAATCCCAGCTATTTGGCAGGCAGAGGCAGGAGAATCGGTTGAACCCAGGAAGCAGAGCACTCCAGCCTGGGCAACAGAAAAAAAAAAGCAAAAACAGCCTGTTCTTTTTTTTCTGTCTCAAAACAAAAACAAAAACAAAAAAGCCACCAGTCCACTCTCACGATAGCAGTCCTGCATCCTCTGGGGATGTCCCTATGCCTGAGGAAGAAGGGGGACCTATGTGTATTAATTTTCCTGAAACTTGTTGCTAAGACCAGATGCAATTCCACTGATAGAGAAAGGCCTGGAAAAGGTTTACTACTGCAAAGGAGAGAATTCCCAGAGGCAAAGAAGGTACTTATTGACATCAGAGCATCTTGAGGGAGAAGGAGTCTCAGTGGCCATAGAGTTCTGCCCTTTCAATCCAGGAAAGGAGTTTCCAGTTCCTTTGAAAACCATTGTCTTCTTAAATGTTGACATGTGGTATTTTGTAAACATCATCAAAGCAGAGTATCACTTGTTTCTGAAGAGAGCAACCCTTTGAAGAGATGAACCTCTAAGCTTCTCGGATGAAGAATTCTCATATAAACTCATCCTGGCTGCAGAACCTGTGATGGTTTTGTGATCAATTGTGCATTAAAAACACTTTCCCTTTCTGTCTTTTAAATGCTGGTAAAGTTAGATGAAGATATACGTATTCTGACCAGGTGTAGTGGCTCATACCTGTAACTCCAGCACTTTGGGAAGCC
>NW_012103699.1:175515-193110 GCF_000951045.1 Mandrillus leucophaeus
GGTGGAGGTTGCAGTGAGCTGAGATTGTGCCACTGCACTCCAGCCTGGGCAACAGAGCAAGACTACCTCTCAAAAAATAAAAAAATAAAAAACAAGTTTATTGCCAAGGCACATGCTAGATCTGGCTGGTCCTGTGTTTGAAGCTGTGTCAGAATGGGGCACAGGAAACAGAAAGGCACTGGACCTTGTAAAATGAGGGAAATACTAAGAGCAGCTCACAAGCACAAAGTATTTACCATGCACAATGAAACTGTCACAAAATTCTCCACAAGGTAGGTACTATTATTGCTCCCATTTTATAGATGAGGAAACTGAGCTTGATGTGCTGGTAAATGTAACGCCCAGGTTGGGGAAAGGGGGAGGCACTGATTTGCAGCATTTGCCAATTTCCATGGTGTAAATGCTTCCAGTCAAAGCCAATTTCAAGCTACCAACATAACATCAGCAGGCTTGCAACATTCCTGATGTCGGTTTGATTCCCTAGCCAAACAAGTCACTTGCTCAAGTTCCTAGTCACACAATTAGTAAATACTGCCAATCAAAGTCAATTTCAAGCTAATCAGTAAATTCTCCCAACCAAAGCCACTTTCAAGCTACCAAGAAAACATCTGCAGGCTTGCAACATTCCTGATGTTGACTTGATTCGCTAGCCCATCAATCCACTTGCTCAAGTTCCTAGTCACACAATCTATAAATGGAGGAAACTGATTTGAACCCAGAAAGTCTGATTCAGAGCCTGTGTTCTCAACCACTGTCATCCATTTTTAGGAAGGATAATCCACAAGGGAAAAAGAACAGAAAGGAGACCCCAGCGCTCCCAGGGCTCACCTGAGCAAAAGTAACTGGGTCAGGGCTAGATCAGAGTCGGACCTTTTTAACTGAAGGCTTCACTAAGAAAAGGAAAGGAAAAGGCAAATTGTGTAATATCATGAACTCTACGCAAAAGAAAATGACAAATTCTACAGCTCTTAAGTTTGAGGAGATGCTATATCTTTTGTTTCTGGTTTTTTGTTTGTTTGTTTTGTTTGTTTTTTGAGATGGAGTCTCACTCTGTCGCCCAGGCTGGAGTGCAGTGGCACAGTTGTGACTCACTGCAACCTCCGCCTCCCGAGTTCAAGCGATTCTCCTGCCTCAGCTTCTCAAGTAGCTGGGATTACAGGTACGCACCACCACCCCCAGCTAATTTTTGTATTTTTAGTGGAGATGGGGTTTCACCATGTTGGCCAGGCTGGTCTTGAACTCCTTACCATAAGTGATCCACCTGCTTTGGCCTCCCAAAGTGCTGGTATTATAGGCTTGAGCTACCGCGCCTGGCCTGTTTCGGATTTTCTAATAAAAATACCCTGTTCCTGAGAGATCCCTAGGTTGTGGGGCAGACAATTAAGCTATCTTTACTTGGTGGAATTGACACAAATTCCTTTAACCTCTCAGAAATGGAGCACAATCAGGAACAGCAGCACTCTGCAAACACAGGCCAGGGCAGGGGAAGTCAGTGTTCTGGAACTTTCTTCATGGCTAATCCTCATTCCTCTTCATTGCTATCAGCAGGGTTTTTTGTTTTGGTTTGGTGTTTTGTTTTGTTTTGAGACAGCGTCTCACTCTGTTGCCTAGGCTGGACTATAGTGGCACAATCTCACCTCTGGGGTTCAAGCGATTCTCCTGCCTCAGCTTCCTGAGTAGCTGGGATTATAGGTGTGCACCACCACACCCAGCTAATTTTTGTATTTTTAGTAGAGACAGGGTTTCACCATGTTGGCCAGGCTGGTCTTGAACTTCTGACCTCAAGTGATTCGCCTGCCTCAGCCTCCCAAAGTGCTGGGATTACAAGCGTGAGCCACCGTGCCCAGCCCCTGTCAGCAGTTTTATGGAATACTTTGGGAGGCATAAAAAACATTGTTTCCCCAAATCAACTTATGAAGTTCAGACATTTACCACATTTTTATTTACTGTCTACTATGAGGGCACCTTGGCACTCACCAGCAAGGACAAGCATAATTCCTTTATGTGAGTTTCAGGGTGACGACTGGCAAGCCTACAGGGAGAGTGTGGTCAGGGCTGTCCTAGGAGTGGGGTGTAGGGGACCAATGGGCATGTGTAGGAGATCAGCATCCACACTGCAAGGAGTTAGAGGTGAGGTTTTCTAAACTGACACCCAGAAGTGGATTCAGGTTTCATGAGGCCTCAGACTTATCCAACCCTAAGAAAATGAATACCAGATTACTAAATTGGGTATAAGGGTTTGGCACAGACCCTGAAGTTTGAACTTCATTCGCTTCACGGTAAATTCTCCATTTCTGCTAAGGCCTGAAAAATAAGTAGGAATTAGCCAGGCTAAAGAGCTGTAGGAGCAGAGAGCAGGCAAAGGACTTGATCCACACAAAAACAAGAGAGTGCTATTTCCCACCTGCCACATGGGAGTTCGGCTGGCAGAAGTGGAGTGGAGTTCTGGTCACATCAAAGGCAACCCTCTGAGCAAGGTAGGCTGGGCCAAGGCAGGAGCCCAAAGAGGCTCTGCAAGGATGCAAAAAGAAGATCCAAAGGACTTCAAAACAGAGAAATGGAGAAAACAGGAGGTAGAAGCTAGTCTTCAACCCAGGGAACTGTTGAACCAAGACCCCTTTTATAAGGATTCTAGGGACCTGTGACAGCAAACTGAGCCATGAAGATTACTATTATAGGCTGGGCATAGTGGCTCACACCTGTAATCCCAACGCTTTGGGAGGCTGAGGTGGGCGGATCACCTGAAGGCAGGAGTTCAAGACCAGCCTGGCCAACATGGTGAAACCCCATCTCTACTAAAAATACAAAAATTAGCTGGGCATGGTGGCAGGTGCCTGTAGTCCCAGCTACACAAGAGGCTGAGGCAGGAGAATCACTTGAACCCGGGAGGCAGAGGTTGTAGTGAGCTGAGATCGTGCCAATGCACTCCACCCTGGGTGACAGGAGAGAGACTCTGTCTTAAAAAAAAAAAAAAATTACTATTGTAATCAGCACAATGTATTATAATACTAAGATTCTCTCTTTTTGACCATGACCCACAGAAAGAAAAACATTTTATTCCACAACTGAGGACCTACATACAAAAGTTTCAGAAAGCATCATTACCTCTACAATGTGCAAGGTGCCCTGAAGTTTCTATGCTGTTCTATTTCCCTTATTGAATGCCGGGCATGGCGCACCAAATTGCTTTCACATGCACCGAAAAATCCTGACCTGCAGTTTGGAAACCACTTTTGCATAATGTATGATTATGATGTCTGGCTGCCTTTGAATTCTCCAGAATCTTATTTACACCTAAAGCACTAGTGGCCAATGTAGATTTTGCTGGAGATTTTACAAGGGTGATGGAAGAGGGTTTTATATCACCCACAGTTTTATAAGTTCCCTTGGACAGGTCTGCCCCCACCAACTGAGGGTGTTCCTCCACCCGACCCCACTACAGGACCGGATCCCTTCTGCCCTCCCTCCCTGCCTCCCAGGAACAGATGCATTCTTTCTCGTAATTCACACAGTACAATTGGTTTCTTTCAGCACAATGCACCAATTACTTAACAAGTTGTGGAGCCCTAGCTTCAGAAAGGGAATATCAAAACATTCATCCAACAAAACTGCCTCTTGCAACCTGCTAAAAATTAAGATTTCTTCCATATCGTTAAATATATCTATTTCCCCTACTGGACTGCGAACGACTTGAGAATAGGGACTTGAGGTACTCAGTAGATGCTGAATCAATATACATGAACGAGTTCATCAATGAGGTGGGCCGTATCCCCATTTTACAATGAGGAAACACGGCTCGCAGAGATGTGATTAGAACTGCTCAACCAGTGACCTGAGAACCAGCCTTCAAACGCAAGCCCATGCAGGCAGGATTCCTTTAAACTAGACACACAAACAGGTTCTTTCGTGTGTCCCTGAAGAACCCCCAGAAATGGACCAATGATGGGGAAAGAGCAGCATGGATCTTACCAATTCTGAGGGGCGTGTTATAGTTTATGTGTTTGCTGTCTTAGACTAAGCCAAAGCAAAAAGGTCTTCAGGAAGGATTAACCGAAAGTCCTTCAATTCTATTTCCATTTGATGGGTAAGGGCACTGGGGATATCTCATCTGTAAGATAACTTTTTAAAATTTAATGAGTGTCCTTGGTTACTACAGAAACAAGTGTATGGATCCTTTTCCAAGTGAGGTTGCTATACTTTACATCTGAATGAGAATGAAATGACGGTAAGATATTAAGTGTATCTTGGCATTTATAGCCGACTTACACAAACATATAGAGACCTACATCAAATATACTGCAAGTTTATAAACCCAAAAGCTCGTAATAGTGCAAAAATGTGTTTGGAACTGTTGAGTTAGGCCGTCATACAGAATCTGCTTTTTGCTTTTCATGATGCTCAGTGGTTTAGCAGACTCGTGAGTTAGATATATGGGCTGAAATTATACAGAGAAAATGTACAATTCCAAAATAGATCACACAGCAACATGCAGCTGTGTTAAAGTACATTTGTGGCCAGGCACTACGGTTCACGCCCATAATCCCAGCACTTTGGGAGGCCGAGGAGGGCAGATCACTTGAGGTCAGGATTTCGAGACCAGCCTGGCTAACATGGTGAAACCCTTGTCTCCACTGCAAATACAAAAATTAGCCCCAGGCCTGGTGGCCCACACCTGTAATTCAGTTACTCAGAAGGCTGAGGCAGGAGAATCACTTGAACCCGGGAAGCGAAGGTTGCAGTGAGCCGAAATTGCACCACTGCACTCCAGCCTGGGCAACAGAGTGAGACTCCATCTCAAAAAACAAAACAAAAAATAAATAAATGAAGTACATTGAGATGAACCATTCAGAAGAGTTACTTATGTGACATGGCCATTCTGTCTTCTGTCTTCTCTCAAAGTAGTTTCATACTCTATTAACCTCATCTCAGATGATTACCGTAACAGAAAAGAGTCTAAAGTTAAGAGCTGGATAAAACATTGAACTAACTATTTAACTACTCCGAATTCCTTCAAAGTCACAGCATTGTTCCTATGACACTTTATTCCCCACTCTAATTCACACTGTAAAAACTCACCATGATGAAAGATAGTATGTGAACCCAGGAATGCTGTTTCTAGGTATAACTGGAAAGAAAACTTTGTGTGCACATGGCAGTGGACACAAAAATAAGTATACAGAACTATTACAGTGAACAGTGGAAATACCTCAAAGGAGCAGCAAGCCCAGGTTTAGGACACAGATTCTGATGTGACAGGTGAGCTGGGTTGGAGTCCTGTTCCACCACTTACTAGCTGTGTGACCTTGAGTGGGTAACTTACCTTCTTTGTGTCTGTTTCCTCATCTGTAAAATAAGAAGGGCAAAACTACTACCTGCTATAAAGATGCATGAATGAGAATTTGTAAAGCACTTAAATTGAGCCTACAGGATAAAAAAATACATGTTCATCAGTAGAAAAATGCAAAAATCAACTGTGACCCATTAATCCAATGGTGCAATCTCACCTTAGATGGTGGTTAAAAGGAACCCATTAGGTCTACATATATCAAATAGGACAAGCATCAGAAATATAATGTTGAGCGAGAAGACCAAGTATGTAGAACAATATATATAAAGTATGCTATTCAGGTGAATTTAAAAAATAATAATACTACATATATCTATCTCTATATTGAGATAGATAGATTTATTTTTTATTTATTTTTATTTTTTTGAGACAGAGTCTCACTCTGTCACCCAGGCTGGAGTGCAGTGGCACGATCTTGGCTCACTGCAACCTCTGCCTCCCGGGTTTAAGTGACTCTCCTGCCTCAGCCTCCCAAGTAGCTGGGACTACAAGTTCCCACCACCATGCCCCGCTAATTTTTGTATTTTTAGTAGAGACAGGGTTTCACCATGTTGGCCAGGCCAATCTTGAAGTCCTGACCTCAAGTGATCTGCCTGCCTCGGCCTCTCAGAGTGCTGCGATTATAGGCATAAACCACCACGCCCAGCTGATACTACATATTGTTCACATAGGTGTAGGTACATGTATGCATATATATGTATATGTTTTTACTTTTTATAATTTCAACTTTTAGATTCAGGGATACATATGCAGGTCTGTTACATGGGTAGAGTGCATGATACTGAGAACAGGTATTGGCTCGATGGCCAGAATATTATGCTTTGCTGTTTAGATATTGGGACAATAGCTAGGATAACAATAGAGAAGACCAGGGCTGGTACCCCTCCTAGTTTACTGGAAATAGAGCATAGAATTGCATAGGCAAATAAAAAGTCTCATTCTGGCTTAATGTGGGGTGGTATGTTGAGGGGGTTTGCCACAGTGTCATTACCTGGGTCTCCTAGTGGGTCAGGTGAAATATAAGTAATATAAGTAGTAATAGTAGAAGGAGAATTAGACTCAAAATATTTTCGATTGTGTAGTAGGGATGGAATGGAATTTTGTCAGAATCTGATGAAACTCCTGACAGGAGTTGGATCCTGTCTCGGGAAGAAATAGAAGGTAGATGGCTACTAGGTCCATGATAATGAAAGGTAAGATGAAGTGGAAGGTGAAGAACGGTGTGAGGGTGGCTTTGTCAACTGAAAAGCCGCCTCAGTTTTATTGCACCAGGCTGTTGTCAATGTATGGAACAGATGACAATAGGTTTGTAATTACTGTTGCCTCTCAAAAAGATATTTGTCCTCATGATAGGACACAACTTATAAATGCTGTTGCTATCACTGTAAATAGTAACATAACACTGATGTTTCTGGTTTCTAGGAAAGTGTAGGACCTGTAATAAAAACCTTGTCCTACGTGTAGAAAGCAGCAGAGGAAAAATATCGATGCCCCGTTGGCATGTAAATATCGGCTAATTCAGCCATAATGCAGATCTCAGCAGATATGTGTGGCAGAGAAAGATGCAGGTGTTGTATGTGATGTACAATGTATAGTAGGAAAGGGTCCCATGATGATTGTAGGCAAAGACACCTAAAAGTGAGCTGAAATTTCATCACACAGAAAAATTTGATGGTGCCAGCAGGTCAATGATATGGTTTGGCTCTATGTCTCCACCCAAATCTCATCTTGTAGCTCCCATAATTCCCACATGTTGTGGGAGGGGCCTGGTGGGAGATGACTGAATCATGGGAATGGGTCTTTCCCATGCCGTTTTCATGATAGTGAATGGGTCCAGATACCCCAAATCATCTCTCTCAAGTTCAAAGCTCCACAAATCTCTAGGGCAGGGGCAAAATGCTGCCAGTCTCTTTGCTAAAACGTAACTAGAGTCACCTTTGCTCCAGTTTCCAACAATTTCCTCATCTCTGTCTGACACCACTTCAGCCTGGATTTCATTGTCCATATCATTATCAGCATTTTGGTCAAAGCCATTCAACAAGTCTCTAGGGAGTTTCAAACTTTCCCATATTTTCCTGTCTTCTTCTGAGCCCTCCAAACTGTTCCAACCTCTGCCTGTTACCCAGTTCCAAACTCACTTCCACTTTTTCAGGTATCTTTCCAGCAGCACCCCACTTCTGGTACCAATTTACAGTATTAATCAGCAGCAGCATGCTGCTGATAAAGACATACCCGAGACTGGGCAATTTACAAAAGAAAGAGGTTTATGGCTGGGCATGGTGGCTCACCCCTGTAATCCCAGCACTTTGGGAGGCTGAGGCAGGTGGATCACCTGAGGTCAGGAGTTCGAGACCAGCTTGACCAACATGGAGAAATCCCATCTCTACTAAAAACACAAAAATTAGCCAGGTGTAGTGGATCAGACCTGTAATCCCATCTACTCGGGAGGCTGAGGCAGGAGAATTGCTTGAACCCAGGAGGCGGAGGTTGCAGTGAGCCAAGATCATATCATTGCACTCTAGCCTCGGCAACAAGAGCAAAACTTCATCTCAAAAAAAAAAAAAAGAGGTTTATTGGACAAATACATTCAATAACAAGTAATTAGCAATTTTTATTAGAGGGTGCCTGTTTTGGATGTTGGTTAGTAACGTCATTATAGTTGAAGTACAATAATGAACGATTTTTCATGTCATTAGTCTTGCGTGGTTAAATTCCATTTGAGAATCACGACATATACCGTATTTTTATTCAGTACAACTTTTGGGAGGTTTGGGAGTGCTAATGAGCCTGTCAGCTATGTAATATTACGCATCTCGATGAATGGACACACACGCACAAACATGGTTAAGGTAGACAACTCGGAGGGAGGAAGGAAGAGAAGGGAACAGAATCGGGAAGGAGAAAAAAGAAAACTTCAGCTGTATCTGCTTTATTTTATTTATCTTAACAACATCAAAGTTAATATCCCCTGAACAGGGGCTTTAATACTTGTGTGAGCGGAGCCCTGTGGTACTTCGGGGTTATCATGAATCTGAGTAGCTCCACCTTTATCTGTGTTACATACTGCCACGCCACTCAATATTGTCATCCTCCAAACCACTGCCTTAGCGTGGTAGGCATTGTGTGTATCCTTTTCACCATTAGATCCCAGGGCCTGCCTCAGTATCTGGTCCCAGCAGGTACTTAACAATCATTCGTTGAATTAAATGTTTTTTGTTGTTGTTGAGACAGAGTCTCCCTCTGTCTCCCAGGCTGGAGTGCAATGGCGCGATCTCAGCTCACTGCAGCCTCCTCGCCTCCCGAGTTCAAACGATTCTCCTACTTCAGCCTCCCAGGTAGCTGGGATTACAGCTGCCCTTCACCACACCTGGCTAATTTTTGTATTTTTAGTAGAGATGGGGTTCCACCATGTTGGCCAGGCTGATCTTGAAATCTTGACCTCACATGATCCGCCCACCTCGGCCTCCCAAAGTGCTGGATTACAGGCATGAGCCACTGTGCCCAGCCAAATTTAAAACCAGAATATTTTAATAATTTGTTTAAACAACTTGAATGTCAAGATATTATAAAGTCATAATATAATGATGTTGAAAGATGTGATAATCAGCACAACCATGTGAGAAAAGCTATGAGTTAGCTATTTGTGATTGATCAGTCACCGAGGTTGTGGGGGCAGGGTTCAAAATAAGGGCGTCTTAGCATAATGGATTTTCAGCCATTTCGGGGACATGAAATGAAGTGCTGAGTACGGAAGTGCAAAGATAATGGAGATGCGATTAAGTCAATTCTGAACCACAAATGCAAAATTACGTCAAGGTTATACGATAGACTTAGACATAGGTTATGAATTCAGATTCAAATATCTCATTCCCACTGCAACCTTCCATCCTTCTAGCTTGTCTCTTGCATTATTCACCCCTCATCTTCATCCTCTCAAAGGCCTCTAGCACACTGATTCCTCTTCTTCCTCCTGCACACGCAGCCATTTCTTTTTCTCATTTCTCTCCCTAATCCAGTTAGTCTAGGACCCATCATTTCAACCTCCCTCTTGCCTATCAGAGCTTAATGTTCTTCTTTCTCACTGCCTGTGCTGGTGAGCTGGGCTTGAAATCTTCATAAAACATTCTACCTTTTTCTCTCAGGATCTAGAACTTATGTTCAACTCTCAAACTTACCTTCCAGGTCATACGTCCTCTTCAAAGCCTTCCTTTACATTCCCAGACCCCATGGGTTCCAATAGCACCCAGATTTACTTTGATCATAGTGCTGATCATGCTGTCTTGTGATCCACCCCCTATTAGTCTTAGCTTCCTTAGTCTTTCCTGTTGCATAGCAGATGCTCTGGGTGACATTTGTGGGCAAGGAAATGGGAGAGGCAGGCCTAGGCCTACAGACTTCTTTCTCTTTGGCCTCACCATGGTCCTGTTTGCCTTTAGAGAACCAAAATCTCCTTTAAGCAGAAGACAGAAGACGCCCCCAAGCCTGGCCTTATCCCCGCAAGCCTGTGGGCAGCTCAAGAGAAATTCAAGCAGAGAAATGCCGACGTGGCTCCTTCCCTCCTCCCACCAAACCCTTGGTCTGGTCCAAAAGTGGCCTGGCTTACACCCTCCAGAAGCTCATTTTTTCCTTTGAATCATATCAGAGAGTAAAACAAGGGATCAGGGAGGGGCCTTAATGTCCTCCCTGAGGCCAATCAAGAAAATCTGTATGAGTCTATTAATTTGTAGTTCAAGGCTGGGCACGGTGGCTCACACCTGTAATCCCAGCCTTTGGGAGGCCAAGACAGGAGGATTGCTTGAGACCAGAAGTTCAAAGACCAGCCTGAGCAACAAAGCAAGACCCCATCTCTTCAAAAAAATAAAAAATTAGCCAGTTGTGGTGGCATGCACCTGTAGTACCAGCTACTTGGGAGGCTGAGGTGGGAGGATCACTTGAGCCCAGGAGGTCAAAGCTGCAGTGAGCTGGGATTGCACCACCACAAGCCTGGGTGACGGAGCGATACTGTCTCAAAAGAAAAAGAAAAAAATGTATGTAGCTCACAGTTCTCAGGAACCAGGTGTGCACCCTCTGCCTCTTTGTAAATGTTGTGCAATAAATGTGTTACAACAGAGCAGTTATTTTCATCGTCATTTATTTTGTCTGACATTCCAGAGCCTGCCATACTTGTCGACCCTTACTGTCCCAGCCACTCTGTTCTCTGTCCCTTCTGACTGCATGCTCCTCTCCATTGCCCCCTCAGCTCACAGGATGCCAGTTTCTTGCATTTTATTAGCCTGGCCTTAACCTAGCACAGTACCCTACCATAAGGTCAGGGAGTTATGTCTGCTTCTCTGCGAAATTGCGTGTCATCCCCAATCCTTCCCGGTCCCTGTATCCATGCCCTTTGCCATGTGATTTTGCAGCACCTCCTGCTGGAGGTGCACCACTCGATATTGGGCTCAGCCTATGAGTGGAGGTAACACCATCCACTGCTGAGCCTGGGCCTTATGAGGCCATATGCTTTTGCTCAACCCTCCTGTGTGTCTGCCTCTCCCATGAGAAGGACTTGCCCCAGGTAGGAACTGTCCCTTCTGCATGGACCTGAGAATGAGATAAGATGAGGCACCCCAGCTAACCCGCAGTCTATATCAAGAGTCACCCCAGCCAATCCCAGATGCATGATCCAGAATGAACACTGAGGCCAGCACCCATGGCTCACATCTATCATTCAAGCGCTTTGAGAGGCCGAAGTGGGAGGATTATTTGAGGCCAGGAGTTCCAGACCAGTCTGGGCAACATAGGAAACCTCGTCTCTAAAACAAACCAACAAAAACACTAGCCTGGCATGGTGGCATGCCTGTTGTCTTAGCTAATCAGGAGGCGGAAGGGGGAAGATCACTTAAATCCAGAAGTTCAAGTGTGCGGTTAGCTATGACCATACCACTGAACTCCACGCTCCAACCTGGGCAGCACAGTGAGACTCTGCCTCAAAAAAAATCAGTGCTGGGTGTTGGCCCTGAGTTTTCGTGTGGTTTGTGACACAGCAGTAGCTAATAACCCTCTTTACAGTCTTCATTCCTCCTGCTCACAGACGAGAGGGGAGACTAACATCTTCTCTAGATGGAGTCTTGCTCTGTCGCCCAGGCTGGAGTGCAATGGCACAATCTCGGCTCACTGCAACCTCTACCTCCTGGGTTCAAGTGATTCTTCTGCCTCAGCCTCCCGAGTAGCT
Source organism: Mandrillus leucophaeus (assembly GCF_000951045.1). NCBI lineage: Eukaryota > Metazoa > Chordata > Mammalia > Primates > Cercopithecidae > Mandrillus > Mandrillus leucophaeus. Next base: position 187,074 of record NW_012103699.1, read on the forward strand.
GGGATTACAGGCATGCGCCGCCACGCCTGGCTAATTTTTTTGTATTTTTAGTAGAGACGGGGTTTCACCATGTTGGCCAGGTTGGTCTCAAACTCCTGACTCGTGATCTGTCTGCCTCGGCCTCCCAAAGTGCTGGGATTACAGGCAAAAGCCACCATGCCCGGCTGAGACTAACATTTTCTAAGGACTGACTAATGCTTAGTACTTTCACATATGGTGTTAGATTTAATTTTTTTTTTCATCCTATGGGGTAGTCATTATTTTTCACATTCTGCAGACAAGGAAGCTAAGGCTCAGGGAAATTAGGTAGCTTATCTAAAGTCAAAATTTTAGTAAGTGACAGAGTTAGGATTCCAAAGCAAGTCTTCTGGCTTTTTGCAAAACCCCATTTTCACTGCTAAATACCTTATAAAGATTAGACATATTCTCTGGGGTATCCAATTGCCATCTCCACTGAAGATAATTATAGTTTTGGTTTCCAAACACTAGTTCATCAGGGGAAAGAGACACAAACCAGGAGGAAAAACTATTTATTAGTGTGTATGAGTAGAATCTAGCCCTGTCATCACAGAGGAAATGCCCCATAATACTTATATCAATATGAATAATAAACCCTATGCATAATCAGCTATTTGGAATTACCCTTTTATCTTTAAGATCAAAATATCCTGTCCTCTGACTCAGAATGGCTCTAAGCTTTTCTTGCTGAATTAATGTAGCATCATTTTGAAAACATAATGCCATCCTCTCTGATAGCATTTGAAATTAATTTCTTATAAAACAGGCTCTGCAATTTGGCACAAGACTTCTCTGCACACAGTCTAAAACTTCTCTGCAAAGTCTAAAAGCTTTGGAGGAATTTTAAGGGTGTATCTTGGGCCAATATAAAAACTATGTGGATTGTTAAAGAGAAGACAAACATGTGAGAGAAACTTGTTTTTCTTTTTCTTTGATCTCCTAAAAGCAAGATCACATCTCAACATACAGAATGAACAAGGGGAACAAGATTTAAAAATCAGAGGAGAGGAGGGTACGAAGAAATCTCTTTCTGTGTGCGTAAACTCAAATCACCCTATTAAGTTGTGAAAAAGAAATATTAAGGAATAATCCTTTTAGAAAGCTTTCAGATGAGCCAAAGTGGAAAAGTCTAGATCTGTCCTTAAAAGGGAGTTAGTATATACTCAAAGTAGGACTGGGGTGATTGAAGACAATTAAGCATTAATGAGAAAGAGACCAAATTTTACTTAGGATTTTAAACAATTGCTCATTAGAACAACCTATTTAATTTTTTTTTTTTTGAGACAGAGTCTCGCACTGTTGCCCAGGTTGGAGTGCAATGGTGCGATCTCGGTTCACTGCAACTTCTGCCTCCTTGGTTCAAGCGATTCTCCTTCCTCAGCCTCCCAAGTAGCTGGGATTGCAGGTACCCACCACCACACCTGGCTAATTTTTTGTATTTTTGGTAGAGACAGGGTTTCACTATGTTGGCCAGGCTGGTCTTGAACCCCCGACCTTGCGATCCACCCTCCTCAGCCTCCCAAGGTGCTAGGATTACGGCCACTTATTTCATTTTTTAAGAGTGTCTCTTTTAAACATGATTTACTTTATGGAATCCTACTGCCCATTCCAATATGGAAAGCTCCTTTTGTCTATGTCACAGGGTGAATTACTTCATCGTATTGAATATACTGAGTGTCCCAAGAGGTTTTCCTTCCCAGTGATATGGCTGCTTTCTTCCTTGATTACTGTCGATTATTTCTGCTCCTTTGAATTGACCTCTTTGCTTTCAATACACCTCATCTTAGTTCATTTTACACACAGTCACTGGTCATTCTTGGTTTTATTGTCATCAAGCCTCCTGTTAGGTGTGCAAGAGCTCTGTGGACAGCCTTTACTGTAATCAGCCCCTGGGGCAGAATGCAAACAAATCGGCATTTCCCTATCTACCCACGAAACTGAGCCAGATGGAGGGGCTGTGTGGCTGCCCATCAGACGCATTAAGGCACCAGGGGCAGGCGTTTCAAATGTGAGCCGCGTATGGGAAGGGCCCAAGAGCAGTCTCTGAATGCAGAACAAGTTGATGGAGCCTGCTGGAGAGGAAGGGATAGCAGTGATTACTTATTTAGCAATGAGGTCTGCTGAGCGACACTGGGAGACTAGCTCATTGTTAATTTTTGTTTGTTTGTTTTACTATAATTATTTATAATTTTAGTGAATTGTAAGTAATTTACCAAAGTAAATAATTGTAAAAATGCAAATCTGGGTTTTGAACTCAAATTTGTCTGCCGGACCTACAGAGAGTAATTTGGTTCTGTTTTTCCTCTTACAAAGATTTCTGATTTTTAAATGCTATGACATGAGATTCTGCCAAGATTGCCTGAATAATGTGTGCTCTTTCATTTTGCCATTCTGAACTTCTAAAATTTTAGCTCTTTGGACACCTGAAGAAGTCTTTAGGTTTCTTTTTAAAAAGAAATTACGTGGTAATGCCTGCAAACCTGCCAGTTATTCTTTTCAGGAGGAAACCTACTTGTGTTCGTTCTTTGTGTACCTTCCCCCACCAGAATGGAAGCTTCGTGAAGACAAGAACCAAGCTTATTTTGTTCTCATTTGTAACCTTTATGGTTCTAGGCATGCATAGACACAGAGTAAATGTTTGTTGAAAGAATGAATGAGTGAATGCTATACAACTTGAGCAAATTTTTGCGATAGGTAAACCTCGTTTCCATGGTGATATCATACCCATTTTTTTCACTTCTAGAGGTCTTAATCATTTCTAGAACCCACCTCCTGTCAGCTCTCCTCCCCATACTCCTCTCTTTATATTTCTCAAACTCACTACAAACTTTAGCCATTGAAATGTACAAGAACCAAGGAGTCAACCACCTAATGAACCACCTAATGAACCAATTAGTCTGTGATACTGGCAGAAAGCCGGGACTTCCCTTAGTCATAAGGGCATTTTAGGAGGTCTTATAGAGACAATGAATGCTTCTCATTTGTGATCTCATCAGTGACTCTAGTTTTGACAACGGCTGGCCGAAGGATATCTTTCAGCTGCTATAATCTACTGAATGTACCAAATCACCTATATGGAGTAGACCTCTTCCAGGACTGAGGCCACATTCCGTGATATTTGATATGATTGATATTGTGGATTACTTTCAGCGTTTGCTTTATGCTAACAAGGAGAGAAAGAGGAAGCAAAGAAAGTAACCGAGTTCATTAAATGAAAAAGGCAGAGGACTCTCAGGGGAAGGAATTTGAATTCTAGCACTTATCCAAACATGCAAAGAACCCCCTCTGTCCCCAAATTCCCTTGTAGGAAAACTGCTCTCTGTGTCAAGCAGTGCCTAGAATATTGGATCTGAGACATAAAGTTGAAGAATGACTGAGTTAAGGTATGTCCAAGGCTTTTTTGGTTTTGCTGTTTTAAAGCAATTATTAAAATTAATATTTTTCCGTAATCATTTGGGATATATTTTCCAAAGGTTAAGGCCGCATACTCCTCATTTTAATCTGGATGTCTTCATATTCATGTTTAGGGAAAAGAATGAAAATAACATGTATAAATTTTAGCAATATGTTTTCTCATTTAATATTCAAAACAATCCACTGAAGTACATCCTGTGAGTCTCATTTCACAGATTAGGAATCTGAGACCCAGAGGCAAAGTGCTTGCCATGCTCAAGGCCACACAGCTAATAAATGCAAATCTGAGTTTTGAATTCAAATTTGTTTGCTGGACCTGCAGATAATATTTTGATTCTGTTTTTTCTCTGGCAAAGATTTCTGAATTTTAAATTTTATGACATTAGATTCTGCCAAGATTCCCTAAATAAGGTGTGCTCATTCACTTTACCATTCCGAACTCCTAAAACTTCCTATCTTTGGGCCTCTCTAGTCCTATCTGTGATAACAAGAAATTTGCTGTTATGTGTCATAGGTTTTTGGTTTGTTTGTTTTGTATTTTTTTGAGACAGAGTCTCACTCTGTTACCCAGCAGGCTGGAGTGTAGTGGTGTGATCTCGGCTCACTGTGACCTCCGCCTCCCGAGGTTCAAGTGATTCTCCTGCCTCAGCCTCCTGAGTAGCTGGGATTACAGGTGTGTGTCACCACGCCTGGCTAATTCTTGTTATTTTTTTAGAGATGGCGTTTCACCATGTTGGCCAGGCTGGTCTCGAACTCCTGATCTCAAGTGATTCGCCTGCCTCAGCCTCCTAAAGTGCTGAGATTACAGGCATGAGCCATGGCGCCTGGCCTATAGTTTTTAAAAATGTTTGTAATCTTCAATAGCAGGGTCCCTCAAAGTCTATTGAAACTAGACTTGACTGAAAATTTATATACACAAATAAGAAATGTGTGCATATAGCAATGCATGTGCTAAAACTGAAGCGACAGGCCAGGCACGGTGGCTCACACCTGTAATCCGAGCACTTTGGGAGGCTGAGGCAGGGAGATCAATTGAGGTCAGGCGTTCGAGACCAGCCTGGCCAACATGGTGAAACCCTATCTCTACTAAAAAAAAAAATACAAAAATTAGCCAGGCGTGGTAGCGGACACCCATAATCCCACTTGGGAGGCTGAGGCAGGAGACTCTCTTGAACCTAGGAGGCGGAGGTTGTAGTGAACTGAGATTGTGCCACTGCACTCTAGGCTGGGCAACAGAGCAATACTCTGTCTCAAAACAAAAAAGTGATAAAACTAATGGAAATTATTCCGTATTAGGAAGAAGACAGAAGTTCATCATTTTAAAGATAAAATGGCTCAGTGTGGAAATGCAACATATTTTATAATTACTCAAAAATTATTTTTTCTTTGAGAACCAAGAGATACTCTTCTTCATAAAAACGTATATGAATTTTCCCAAAGTAAAATCTAAGTTGAAATCTTCTATTTTAAGCCTAGTTTAAGCCTGTGGAGCTAACCTTTACCAATCTTAGTTGCCATCCAAAATCTCTAATTAAATTTTTCTCAAAAACAAAACCAAACCAAAAGAGGCAAAAAGAGGCAAGCTCTTTACTGCCACCTACCGTCAGAAAAAAATAGCCCGTTAAGTGCAAGGATAAATGACTTGCATGGAAAACTTGAGGTATGAACAAGGAGACCATATGGTCTGGTTTGCAGACAGTTCCTGTTGTCTTGACGTTTATCCATCTTAGCATGTGTCCTGACCCCCTTTTCTCTCAAAATCCTGATTTGGATTACAAATTTTGTGGTTGTTACTGGCTTTTTCCATACATCATTTAAAACACTCAAGTCAGGCTTACCTCTCCCATCTAAATGCACACACACACTTCTTCAGTCGGAGCCCTCTTCCCAGCTCCCATTCTTTCGCGTTCTGATCGTCATGATCAAACTTCTCAAAATAGTAATGCACACACCATTTCCACTTCATTACTTCTCATTCACTACTCAACTCACAGTACTGTCCCTTCTGCCCTACCTGTTCCTCAAAACTGCTAGTTACCTGCCCACTCTCAAATCGGCAGACACATTGCTGCCTTGATCTTGCTTCATATGTTGTCAGTAGGCATACGCCACCACACCCGGCTAATTTTTGTTTTTGATTTTTTTAAAGACAGTGTTTCACCACGTTGGCCAGGTTGTATGCTGTTGTCTGCACTCTCTCTGCCATCTTACGTCTTGTCTTGGGTGACACATCCTCCTGTTTTCCTCCTGTAGTCTGGGTTCTTGTCAATGTCCTTTACAATTTTCTCTTCCTCTGCTCACACCCTAAATGTTGGTGTCTCCCTTCATCATCGCTCTACAGACTATGCCTGGGTAATCTCGCCTTATGAGTTCTACTGCAATCAACTTGCTAAAGATTCCCAAATTCATTCATTCACTCATTCATTCACTGTTCATTCAATAAATATTTATGGAGGACCTACAAAATGCCAGTGACTCCTCCAGGTTCTGGGATACATCAGGGAACAAAAGGGGAAGGAAACTTTCTGCCCTGTGTAGACAGTAAGACAACAAACTATGAACAAAATAAAGAAGTAAATTGAACAGTATGTTTAAGAGTGATAAG
>NW_012103699.1:196002-196956 GCF_000951045.1 Mandrillus leucophaeus
CTGCCTCAGCCTCCTGAGTAGCTGGGATTACAGGAATGCGCCACCATGCCCAGCTAATTTTGGATTTTTAGTAGAGATGGGGTTTCTGCATGTTGGTGGGGCTGGTCTCAAACTCCCGACCTCAGGTGATCCGCCCACCTCAGCCTCCCAAAGTATTGGGATTACAGGCATGAGCCACGGCGCCCAGCCAATCCTTTTAAATTTCTGTTAAACATGACAGCTATGTCTTAGCTGTGATTTGGGGGATAAAGGGAGGCACTATGTCTGTGTTTGGGGTCAAAGCAGAAGGATCTGGGGCTGTGGCCTAGAGAAGTGGTTATGAGTTGAGGTAGTTGATCGAGAACACCAGAGCAGTCTGGAACAAGAGGTGGCAATGAGAGTGATGATGATCTTGTGGAAAAGAAAACACGCCTCGGTACTTAGAAATATTGAGAGAGGGGACTAAGAATTTCTGGAGTTATACAGGTTAAGAGAACAGATTGCATTCATGGGGATTGAAAAGGAGGGTGCTTCCTCCCTTTCCATCGATGGAAAAGTAAAGAAATTTGGAAAAATTCAGAATATATATACAAGAAGAAATATCTGGGCTATAGTGGCTAAGTCTGGAAAGAAAGATTGGGGTGGGCTGAAGAATTCTAACACTATATATTTTGTTTACATTTGTATTACATTACTTGTGTTTGTTATGATAACCATGCATTAGTTTTTTATTAAATATAAGGTTTAGGGGAAAGTGGAATAACTATACAAATTATTATAAAATTCATTAGAAATAGGCCGGGCTCACGCCAGTAATCCCAGCACTTTGGGAGGCCAACGCAGGTGGATCACCTGAGGACAGGAGTTCAAGACCAACCTGGCCAACATGGCAAAACCCTGTCTCTCTAAAAAATACAAAAATTAGCCTGCTGTGGTGGTGCGCTCCTGTAGTCTCAGCTACTCGAAAAGCTGAGC
>NW_012103699.1:197066-202582 GCF_000951045.1 Mandrillus leucophaeus
AAAAAAAAAAAAAATTAGAAATAATATATATGTGAGAAATAAAGAGTATTGAGAGGGAGAATTGCCCTCTGGATTACAAAAGATTATACAACTATGATCATTAGAGTATTATGGTACTGATGAAAGGACAGACGAATGCAAAACCGCAGCTTGGAAACAAATACTATTACATTAAAAAATTTTAACAAATTGAGGTGATGTCATAAAGTAATAGGGAAATAATGGGCCAGGACAATAGTTAGCTATACGAAAAAAATTAATTTTGAGATCCTTGCATTACACCATATTCCTAAATAAATTCCAGATGGATTAAAACATTAAATAAAACAAACAAGCATATTGACCAGATCTCATGATCAGAATCATCCTAAAATATGGAAAAAAAATTAAATATTGATCATTCGAATTTATAAAAATTTAAAGTGTTTTTGTGTCCTAAAAGTTATAAAATTAGAAGGCAAGAAAACTGAGGAAAAATAAATGGCTTATACAAATGGATAAAAGGCAAGATACATGAATAATTCACAAAAGAAATAGAAACAGCTAATGAACATAAGAATATTCAGTCTCACTGATGAAAAAGTTTTGTCCTTTGAATTAGTTAAGAACTTTTTAAAAATATAAGGTAAGTGGGATAAGAGACACATATTGAAGGCAGACATACACATTGAAACAATAGCAGTATGAATAAAGCGGCTTAAAAATAATATCAGACAAGGAAATTATCTGAAATGTGGAAAAAGTTTTGTGCACAGAAGTGGCAGTATTACTTATTATAGCGGAATAATGGAAACAACCTGTATGTCCAATAATACGGGACCAGATAAGAAATTATGGTGTGGACAAATAATTAAGTTATATTTTCTGAGACTACTAATTAAATATGAGAAGGCTTATAGGTTAGGTGAAAATAGTTGGATATAAATTCTTATTTATAGTATGAATGGCAAATTTTTTTAAATGAAAAAACTTTTTAAAATGTATGAATTGTATGTAGTATGATTTTATACTTTTGTTTTCCAAATTCCTTTTCATGATCATGTATTACTTTTGTAATCAGAAAAGAAAAATTCTTCTCTAGAGCCTTCACAATGAAGTCCAAATTCCTTAGCATAGTTTACGATTACAACCTGACCTCTGCCTTCTGTTCACCTTTTCACCATTGCCCTGTTCCTAACTTGCACTAAGGTCATACCAATTGCTTACGTTTCCCTAACTGCCGTGTCATCACTAACTCAGGTTTATTTATTTATTTTATTTTTTATTTTTTTGCCTACAGTGCTCTTGAATGCCCTTCCTACTTTCTGGCCTTGTTAACTGACCACTTTGACTTCAAGCCTAGCCCTGTATTTTCAAGGGACAGCCTCCTCTGGGGACCCTCAAGTAGAGTTAAATATAGTTGGCCCTCCATATCCCTGGGTACTGCATCTGTGAATTCAACCAACCTCAAATTCAGAAAACAAGCAAACTTGAATTTGCTGCATGCCATTGAATCCACGTGAATGAAGTGACGCGTAGACATCATATTAGGTATAAGTAACTTAGAGAAAATTTAGAGTGTATGAGAGGATGTGTGTACGTTATATGCAAATATTATACCATTTTATATAAGGGACTTGAACATCCATGAATTTTGGTATCCATAGAAGGTCCTAGAACCAATCCCCCATGAGTAGAGACAGCCGTACCCCCTGTTTTGTGCCGCTCTAACATCCTGTGCATTCCTTTCTCAGAGCACTTTTCACATTGAATTGCCATCATGGTTACCGACCACCCTCGTTTGTCTCTCCCTAATTCTAATTCTGTTAACTTGTTCCTACTTACACTATGAGCCCCTTGACTGCACAGACTATTTATATCACTACTGAGTTTTTCTATTCTTTCCATTATACATACTGTCACTCTTACCTTTTTTTTTTTTTTTTGAGAGACAAGGTCCCACTCTGTCACCCAGGCTGAGTCCTGGGGAGTGATCACAGCTTACTCTAACCTTGAACTCGTGGGCTTAAGTGGTCCTCCTGCCTCAGCCTCCCGAGTAGCTGGAACCATAGGTGTGTACCACCATGCCCAGCTAATTGTTAATTTTTTTGTAGAGACGAGGTCTTGCTATGTTGCCCAGGCTGGTCTTGAACTCCTGGACTAAGTGATCCTCCCACCTCAGCCTCTTAAAGTGCTGGGATTACAGGAGTTACTCTCTTGCAATCTTAACTCACTTTAGTCATGAGATTATTAGGGGATAGTAGAAAACAGGTAAGTGGAAAGGTCCCTGGTCCTATGAACAAGTACTATAGACAGCTCCCACTGTGATGTGATTCGAAGGATGTTACAAAGTTATTCAAAACTATTTTTGTTACAAGCCTGTAAGAGTGCCAGCGAAAAACTTCCCTTCTAGGTTGTGAAGTGAAACAACACCTTGATTATTTAAAATATTAGGATGACTTATGTTTATTCTTCCCTTTAGTGCTCATTGTAACTCGGAACAGCTGTTTAAATACTGCTATTTAATACTGCAATCTGTCCCATTTCAATCCCACACTCACAATTCCCCTACCCGGCCTTAATTGTTATGTTTTCCAGAGCAGGAATAACCTTCTAACATGCTGGTTGAGTATATTTCTTTATTATGTCTATAGTCTGCGCCCTACCCCCCATCGACATAGGATAGGGATCTTTAGTTTGTTCACAGGTGTACTTAAAGTACCTACAAAAGTTCCTGGCAGATAATGGAAGCTCAGTAAGTATTTGTCAAATGACTAGCTCTGCTAAAATGAGGGATTAGTCCTGTTTTTGGATAACTCACTCTATCCACAAAATGAAAATTTTACAATATCAACAGAGGCCATTTAGTACCTTTCTTGAGGATAAAAATAGTATTCCTTTTCTGGCAACCAATTATTACTTTCTTTTTTTGTTGTTTTTGTTTTTGTTTTGAGACAGAGTCTCGTTCTGTCACCCAGGCTGGAGTGCAATGGCGCGATCTCGGCTCACTGCAACCTCTGCCTCCTGGGTTCAAGCGATTCTCCTGCCTCAGCCTCCTGAGTAGCTGGGACTACAGGTGCCCACCGCTACGCCCGACTAATTTTTGTATTTTTAGTAGAGACAGGTTTCACCATGTTACCCAGGCTAGTCTCAAACTCCTGCCCTCAAGTGATCCGCCCACCTCGGCCTTCCAAAGTGCTGGGATTACACGCGTGAGCCACCGCGAGCCAAAGTACTTTTTTGGTCTGAGGTGGATCTTCTGTCATCCAAGACTTTTTTTCAATAATACAGTCACCTGTTTCCACACTTGTGGAAACTTAAAAACAACAACAACCACCGCGGCCGAGCGCGGTGGCTCACGCCTGTAATCCCAGCATTTTGGGAGGCCGAGGCGGGCGGATCACCTTAGGTCAGGAGCTCGAGACCAGCCTGGCCAACATGGTGAAACCTCGTCTCTACTGAAAAAACACAAAAATTAGCTGGGCGCAGTGGCGGGCGCCTGTAATCCCAGCTACTCGGGAGGCTGAGGCAGGAGAATCGCTTGAACCCGGGAGGCGGAGGTTGCAGTGAGCTGAGATCACACCACTGCACTCCAGCCTGGGTGACAGAGTGAGACTCCATCTCAAAAAAAAAAAAGAGTGATAAATGATACAGAATAGAGTAACAGATTGGGAGTGGTGGAGGAAGGTTTTTTAATGGAAGGGACAGGGAAGGCCTCATGGAAAAGGCAACATTTTCATTGACTTAAAGAAGGAGGAGTGAGCTATGAAAATATCTGGAAGAAGAGCAGAAAAAGTGCAAAGATCCCAAGGAAAGAATGTGCCTGTCCTATTCATGGGATGGAAAGGAGGCCAGGATTGTTCTGGAGCAAACTGAATGAGAAGAGGGGAACAGAGGATGAGGTTAGAAGGGTTCAGGCCTGCAGATGACAACGGCCTGCAGATGACAATGGCCTGCAGGTCACTGTAAGGACTCTGGTCTGCCTGTGAGAGAACAGGGGAGCCATTTGCAGGGTTTTAGGTAGAGAAATGACATCATCTTTTATGTCATTCACCAGAATCTCTGTTTTAGGTCAGATTCCCACGGAAACATACTCTGAAACACAGGTTGTGTACAGGTTTACTGGGGACTGCTTTTGGGAATGCCGGTAAGGGAGTGAGGAAAGCAGAATTGGGCAGAGGGAGAAGTTGGACTGTGATGCAGTTGCAACAGAGGCCACGGGATGGCTCTTCAGAGTTACTCAAATCTTTACACCGCTCCTTAACTAGTCATTGGATGCAGGTTGTCTCTTGGGAGGGAGCTGTACCCTTGGATGAGGCAGCCACCTTCAGCCAAGGGCAATTCCCAGAGAGAGAGATTCAACTGAGACTCCTCTGCAGTCAACACTTTCCATCCTGAATTGGGGAGATACACCACGGCATCTTAGAGTCAGCCCCTGCACCCTCAGATAGATCAACTCCATATAGAAACACCCAGGATCCCTCCTCCATCTTCTGGTTGGCTCTTGCTAATGCAGCTTTTCTCAAGACTTGAATGACACTCATCATCTCCTCTACTCCACACAGACGGTACATTTTCCCCACCCCCAGCCAGTCTATTCACCACACAGCAATGTGAGTGATCCTGCTAACACATAAGTCAGATCATGTCACTCCTTTGCTTAAAACCCACCATGTAGGTCAGGTGCGGTGGCTCATACCTGTAACCCCAGCACTTTGGGAGCTGGATGGGCGGATCACTTGAGGTCAGGAGTTCAAGACCAGCCTGGCCAACATGGTAAAGCCCCATCTCTATTAAAAATACAAAATTAGCCAGCCATGGTGGCGCACGCCTGTAATCCCAGCTACAGGAGGCAGAGGTTGCAGTGAGCCAAGATCGCGCCACTGCACTCCAGCCCAGGTGACAGAGTGAGACTCTGTCTCAAAAAAACAAAACAAAAACCCACCATGTAACTACTCCCCTTTCATTTCAGAGTAAAAGCCCAAATCCTTGTCATGATTTACATCATATGCTTGGTAGGGACTACATCATCCCCGATTATTCTCCTCACCACTCACTCTGTTCCTGTTACACCGGCCTCCCTCCTTTCCTTGAGCACATTTTTGAAGGACAGTTTGGCAGTGTCTATTTTCCTACTCTTCTTGGAGAAGCCTAAGTCAAGATGCTTTCAGACTGAAATGTTAATAATTCCATCTGCTAGTGTAAAGGTTGTCTTCTGCAAAGATTATATGGTAGTCACATCACAGGCATTTAATTTAAAATAATTCAACTATTGGCTTAAAAAAGAAAGAGAAGCAATCATTTAAATAGCACACATTACTAAGGCAGTATATACCCACCTGAGGCAGAGTGCCAATAGTCCTGAAAAGAACATCTGAATGATTTTAAGGTTTCCCAACTATTCGCCCAAAAAAAAAAAAAAAGTGAAATTTGTTGTTTAAGTGACCAGACAAGATGGTTTCCTTGAGGAAGAAAGTGAACAACTGAAGCCTGATGAGAAACTTTAATGGTAAAGAATTAGAGGGCCAGTGGCTTAC
>NW_012103699.1:202632-234673 GCF_000951045.1 Mandrillus leucophaeus
CGGGGGTGTGGGAGGCCCGGCTCGGTGCCGCGGGGCTTCGCCGGGAATTGCTGGAGGCGGGGGAAGGGCCAAACGCGACGGTCCCCAGACGAAACAAACGGCTCTTTTCATCCTTGGAGCGTTAACATCGGGCAAACTTGAGGGAGCTTTTCTCTCTTCGTGTCCCCGCCACTTCTCACCTCCCCGTTTCCCTTAACGGCCGCAGAGCCGGCGCCCGCAGCTGCAAGTCCTTCGCCTGCCCCCGGGCCTGGTCGGTGGTGTCGGACGCCGCGGGTTCGCCCGAGAGCGGAACCTCGTGTGCCCTTCAGCCGCCAGCGCCTGCTGATTTGGGAGCTTGGGCTCTGAAGTTGTTTTCTTCCCCCCCAAGTTGTTGGTCTTTCTCCGTCAAGACTGGGGTTTTAGTGCTACGGATAATGTGTGTGCGTGTTTTCAAAGGTGGCTGGGTTTTGCTTTTAAGGAATAACTTTGCTGTAAGAATATACAGTAGTTCGTATTCTTGGATTATGATGTAAGTTGGTTAAAAATCTAGACATGAAATAGGGCATGGCCGAGAGTGGAGTTGTTCCTGTGAGTTTGGGTCGCATAACCTGGTAAAGCAGTTTACGTGGAAATATCGAATTCTTTAACGATCATGTTTATTTACTCTAAAACTTAATCGCTCTTGGGAATGAAACCTTTGTTCTTGTTTCGCGTCACAGCCTAATAGAATGCTTTACTCACGGTGCCCAGTGGATTATTTTGTTAGTGGGTTCCACCACCCTGAACACTACGTTAGCTTTCTCTGTATCTTTAAGGGCTTGCCCTAGGACATGAAAGAAACCTGGAAAACTCTTTTAAATATTGTATAATACTTATTTTGTAACTATACTGGGACTTTGTTTTCCTTACTATCTCTCCCAAAAACAGCTGTTTTCTAATCCAAAAGTTCTTAAAATTAGAATTGAGTATTTGCAGTTCAGCACTCTATGCCTTATAAGTAGAAAGTATTCGGCAATCCTCAAAACAGTCTCAGTTATATGAAATTATGTTGAGGTTATTTTGGTAACAATCTCTTTTCTTATTAGATCACCCGCTCTTTGAAAAGAATTTGTGTGACCTGAATAGAACTGAACAGTATTTAAGTGGTTTAATGAAAGTACAGTGTGTTACTGTGCACTTAACCAGTTAATGGGCCAGGGTTTTGCTCAGTGTTTTTTAGGTTTTTGTAAAATGAACTAAGAAGAGAGTGCCATATATAAAAAATGCTTTGTAACATCTGCTTGTGTGTCACAGCTTTCTCTCTTTTGTTGTATGAGTGAGCCCTGCTGGAATCTCCTTGCAGAGCGTCATTAAGTCTGTGTATGACCTTAATGGTTGTTTAGGGTTCAGTAAAACAAACAAAAACAGAAATCTTAGTAGACTTCAAACTGAAATCTTGGTAGACTTGCTAGGCAGTTTCTTAATTTGAGACAAGTTTTTCCTACTCCCTTACTGCACATGACGGATGATTCCTTTATCTACCATCCAGTTAGACCAGGCTAGATTAAGGAAATGAAGAAATAGAACATAGAAAGGGACAGGGTAATAATGTAGGTAAGAAGATCAACACTGGTTATGTTAATTAACTTTGGCTTTGAGTGAGTACTGTGTATCTGATCAGATAATAAATAGGATTTTTTTTTAAGTTCCGGTTACCTGTGCAGGACGTGCAAGTTTGTTACATAGGTAAACGTGCGCCATGGTGGTTTGCTGCACCTGTCAACCCATCGATATTTTAATAATCTAAATTAAACTTGACTGGCGGGGCGCGGTGGCTCACGCCTGTAATCCCAACACTTTGGGAGGCCGTGGTGGGTGGATCACCTGAGGTCAGGAGTTCAAGACCAGCCTGGCCAACATGGCGAAACCCTGTATCTACTGAAAATACAAAAATTTGCCGGGCATAGTAGTGCATGCCTGTAATCCCAGCTACTCAGGAGGCTGAGGCAGGAGAATCACTTGAACCTGGGAGGCGGAGGTTGCAGTGAGCCAAGATTGCACCATTGCACTCCAGCCTCAGTGACAAGAGCGAAACTCCATCTCAAAAAAATTAATTAATTAATTAAACACGACTGACTTCTACCTTTCCTTTTTTCCTTTTGGTACTTTCAAAACTAAAAGAAGTGGAAGCATCTTAAATGCTAAAATTTCCCATAATTCCTTTACTGTCACATGGTCACCTTTACAGTGACCATTGTGCTGTCACCACGTTGAAACTAAAATAGTTGGGTGTTTTTACAATTTAACGCTTTTACTTTAAGCCTAACAGGAGAAAAAAAACCACACAAGATTTTTCTAAGTATTCTTTTCTTGAATTAACTTTTTTTTTTTTTTTTTTTTTTTTGAGATGGAGTCTTGCTCTGTTGCACAGGCTGGAGTGCAGTGGCGCAATCTCGGCTCACTGCAAGCTCGGCCTCCCGGGTTCACGCCATTCTCCTGCCTTAGCCTCCAGAGTAGCTGGGACTATAGGCGCCCACCACCACGCCCGGCTAATTTTTTGTATTTTTAGTAGAGACGGGGTTTCACCGTGTTAGCCAGGATGGTCTCGATCTCCTGACTTCGTAATCCACCTGCCTCATCCTCCCAAAGTGCTGGGATTACAGGCGTGAGCCACTGCGCCCGGCCAAATTAACATTTTTAAATGTATTTTTTTTTTCTTCTACTACTTAGTCTGTCTTCAGTCTCATTAAGTCATGGCAGTTTTGTTTTGTTTTTTGTTTTTTTTTTTTTGAAAGATTTACCTTCCCTGAATATTAAAAAAAAGGCTCTCTGGCTGGCAGTTAATTCAGCAAATATTTGAGAGCCTATTCTGTGCCAGCTCCTATTTTAGGTGTGGAATTACAGCAATAATCAAGCTAAACTTCCTGCCCTCATATAGTTTACAATTTAGAAGGGAAGACAGAGCATCACAAATAATTATAAGTATCACAGCGGTAGTGATAAGTATAGTGAAAAAAGATAAAGCAGTGTTAAGAGATTAAAGAGATGGTTTTAAATAGGTCAGGAAAGTCCATTTCATTCTGAAGAGGTAACAGTTGAGCAGGGACCAGAATGAAGTGAGTGAGTCACGTTAGTTCCAGAATCAGCAACTTTTTAAATGTGACAGCTTCCCTTAAACCAGTCAGGGAAAGCAACTGGTAAAGAGGAAGTGAAATCCATTACACCTAAGGGTGACAGAGGAAAATGCAGGTGGAGATAACCATCGGACCCAGAAATCTGAACATAGGATATCTTGATTACAAAATACTCGTTTTGGGTAATGCCTTAAGTAGGAATTATTTAACAGTTAATTTAGAAAAATGATGTGACAAAAGAAGACTTCTCTTTCTCTTTGGAAAGAAAGAAACCAAGACAAAGGAGCATATTCACTCAACAAGTACTTGAGTGTTAGGTTCTGTGCTGGATGCCGAGTCCCTGCTCCCAAGGTGCTCACAGTAGCTGATGGAAACAGACGTAGGGCAAGTAGAAGGTCAAAAAGCAAATTGAGCTTGCTTTGTAATTTTGCCTGGAGTGAGTTTTTCCAAAATTATCCCTATATGCTAATCGTGTCTCTGTGCTTCAGTTTCCTTATTTATAAAATGATGATCTCATAGACTTATTGTGTAGATTCAGTTAATGAAACACCCAGAACAGTGCCTGTTTCATAGTAAACACTCCGTGAGTTTTAGAGAGGAGTGGTAGTCTAGTGGCGGCTGATGCCTGTGCTAGTGTGTTTTGGGAGGTGTCTTTGGTAGTGTGTATGATGATTGTCCTTATCATTAGAGCTATGATAGGCTTACATGTTTTCTTCATTTTCAAGATTTGTATCTATTTGTGACTGATCTCTTCCAAGAGCATGCATATGACAGTGAAATTTTGGTCTGATTTTTAAGACTCTTAGACTTATTTTGAGCAATCAATTTTGATGTCAAGCTTCTTTAGACTTTTTTTTTTTTTTTTTTTTTTTGTGGATACACAGTTTCACTCTGTCGCCCAGGCTGGAGTACAGTGGCACTCCATCTTGGCTAACTGCAACCTCTGCTTCCAGGTTCAAGCCATTCTCCTGCCTTAGCCTCCCGAGTAGCAGGGATTACACATGTGCGCCACCATGCCCAGCTAATTTTTGTATTATTAGTAGAGACTGCATTTTGCCATG
The DNA here is from genome assembly GCF_000951045.1 of Mandrillus leucophaeus. Classification (NCBI taxonomy): domain Eukaryota; kingdom Metazoa; phylum Chordata; class Mammalia; order Primates; family Cercopithecidae; genus Mandrillus; species Mandrillus leucophaeus. The sequence continues at coordinate 206,786 of NW_012103699.1, forward strand.
TTGGCCAGGCTGGTCTCGAACTCCTGACCTCAAGTGATTTATTCACCTCGACCTCCCAAAGTGCTAGGATTACAGGCATGAGCCACTGCGCCAGGCCCTCGCTTAGACTTTAATATACCTTTGGGTGTCCACTCAGTGCAGAGTCGAGCAGGTTGCCAGACTCTTAGGATATATTACATATTAAAGAAAAGAAATAGTTCTTACTGTAGGATCTCAGAAGAAAACAATACCCCAAAATAAGGCCTCAGAAGCAGCTGTCTCTGACCTGCTGCTGCTGTCCTCTCTCTGGCCTTGCATTCTCACCTGAGGCTAACTGTAGAAACTAAAATCCCTCTTCCCCAAAGCCATAAAACCTAAACATATTACTCTTAACTACCCCCCCAGCACCTTTCTATGTAAAAATTACCTAACCTACCTTCTTTGATTACAGGTCATAAGAACCTCATATCAGAGAGGGTCCTATCCCACACCCAATAGGAAAGTGTATACTCTGAGAGGACAAGAAGATTCTAGACAGGCCTTGCCGGGTTTTCCAACTCCGTCTGTTAACATTAGATCCTAACCTTTCTGTCCAATCTTACTTCCACATAGCTATCCATACTTGGTTAAACGTAAGCATAGAAATGGGCAGTTTCTCCTGTATCTTTACTGATCAAATAAATTTATATGCCTTTCTCCTATCAATCTTTTCTCAGTGATTTTCACCGAACCTTCAGAGGGAAAACTTTCCCTTGGCCCTTACGTTACTCTCAGGGAGCTTTCTTCGGATTGTGATTTATTCCTGACGTTATGAAGATTTTGTTTACTGCTGTATCTGTGCCATCTAGAACAATGAGCATAGGAGATGCTCTATCATTTGAGGGAATAAATCAGGAGAATAAAACTGGCGCAGCTTGATACATTTTCACAAATTGAACACACCCAACTAATCACCACCCAAAGTTAAAAAAAGAAAACTATCAATGCTTCAGAAGTTCCCTTCATGCTCTGTTCTGTTACTACCAGGGATAGTAACCAGTGGCAGAAATTTGGCTACTTTTGTACTTTATATAAAGGGAACCACCTAGTATCTACATAGTTCCTATAGCGTGTTTATCTTAATATGATATATTAATAGAATAATGTTTAATGATACGATTAACATGTAATTTTAATGGCTGCATAGTATTCTGTCATATAGCTACACCATAATTTATTTAATGAGTCCCTTATTTATGCATTTATGTAGCTTGCGGTTTTTCGCTATTAATAGGTGACACTATGATTAATAAAGATCTTTGAGTATATCACTGATTATTTCTTTAGGATGAGTTCTTAGAATTGCTGGACAAAATTATACCATTCTAAATTATTTGACACATTGCCAAATTGCCCTGCAGACGGCTGTACCAAATTACATTCCTTCCAGCAATGAAAGAGAGTAGCCACTTTTTTTTTTTTTTTTTAGAAGGAATCTCGCTCCGTCACCCAGACTGGAGTGCAGTGGCACAATCTCGGCTCACTGTAACCTCCGCCTCCCAGGTTCAAGCAATTCTCCTGCCTCAGACTCCCAGGTAGCTGTGATTACAGGCGTGCACCACCACGCCCAGCTAATTTTTTTTGTATTTTTAATAAGGACGGGGTTACACCAGATTGGCCAGGCTGGTCTCGAACGTCTGACCTTGTGATCTGCCCTCCTTGGCCTCCCAAAGTTGAAGCTGGGATTACAGACATAAGACACCATGCCTGGTGGAGAGTAGCCACTTTGTTGAAATCACTAACAACATTTCCTTGAAGTACCCATCATTTAGTTACTATCATTTAAGAAGACATTTGTCAGTTTGAATGCAGGAGAAAACTGGTGTCCCATTGTTCTAATTCAAACGTGATTCTTATTGAAGTTGAACATGTTTTCATAGGTTTGCTATTTGCCTCTCTTCTTTTCTGAATTATCTTTATGTCCTTTTGTATCATTTTTATTTTTTTTTTTTTTTTTTTTTTTTTGGGTATTGAACCAGGAAGCTTTATTTACACAGTAAAAGTAACAAGCAAATTCCTGAGAGACTAGAGCGGCTGGAGCGCAAGCCACGGCCTGTGCGGGGAGGCCAGGCTGCAGGGGCAGGCAGGTCCTGGGCCCCGCGTCTACTCTTTCTGGTCGCCACACTTCCTGAAGCTCTGCAACACCCACAACATTCAGCTCAGGGAAGCTCCTGCAACCCCAGAAACAGCCTGTGTGCTATCTGTCACCCAAGCCCCCAAGACAGCTTCCCCACGCACTGAAAACACAAATCATTTGCCAAAAAGACTACACTAGGTCAGACTATCCTATCTAGGCTACAAGATCTCCACTTCGGTCTGCCATTAAAAAACAAAACAAAACAAAACCTTTTTCTTTTCTCTTTAAAGAGGCATGACAGAGGGGTTTGACCAACAGCGTGGACATGGCAAGGTGCGGCATCATTGCCATCATGTTTACTTAGCACTTTTTTTCCCCCTCTGTTTCTAGACACCAGAATCAACTAGGTACCCTGGTACCCTGTTCTTGTAACATAAAACAAAAGGTGATAAGAGTTTAGAGCCAGATTGCTAAGGGGAGCTAGAAATTTGAGCAACATTCTTACACAAGTATTTTATTATGCAGCTACTTTGGGTTTTGTACTGTGTAACACAGTACTCAGGAGTCTGTTGGACTAATTTACTTTAATGGTATGTGGTTTAAAAAACCTATTTTTCTGAAATTTGACTTCAGTATATCTGGAAGTATTTCTCTAAAAGACCACAATGTGCCGTGTTACTTCCCCTCTGCAAGGAAAAGAGAAATGCACGTAAAGTAAAGCAGTTGAACAGAAACAGCTTAGACCTGGGTTAGAAGCAGGGGGCATTGAGAGTGGCAGAGAGGTGGAATAAGATCAAAAAGTAGTTTACATCCATAATCCATGGGATTTTCACATACCACATGGTTATCTTTGTATTTCTTTATTATTTTTAGAAAAATCTTGTTTAACAATTATATGGAGAATTCAGGTAAAAACCAGTTAGGATGCCCTCATATTAGTCCGGGTGAAAAAACAGACCGAACTGAGCAGCAGCTAGAATTAATGACAAGAAAGGGATAGATTTGAGAAATTTTCATGAAGATTTTGAGACATCAAGAAAAGATTAAATTATTCTCTGTGTAATCTATTTCTAAAAAATTTGCTTTGATTAGCCATCAAAAATAAGGTAGTAAATTTTTAGCATTAAAAGTGATGTTTCAAATATTTTGAAAGTTTGCTTTTGTGCAGCATCCTTATTTTCTGATGATGTCAGATAAAAGAGGCATTTAGATTAAATGTGGTTTTTTCCCTACAGCTTTTAATCTTTTGAGATGAGACTTTGAAACAAATGAAATAGAATATCTAAAACATTTTTTGTGTCAATTTTCTCTAAATAAGAAGTTGAAGCGCAGGGATTTAAATAACTTCATACTTACGTAATACAAAATGTTGGCTGTGGAATCAATGTCGGAACCTTTGCCTCCTTCCTGACACTAGAATGTACGTAATATTTCTGTGTGAAAAAGGTGGGGAGGCATATTGTCAATTTTATGTAGTCATTTAAATTAGTCTCCGAATTCAGACACTCATTTAGAGTGAGTTCCAGCACTAGGTACAACTTTCATCATATAATTATGTATCTGAGAAAAAATGTTCTGAGCCATGAGTTCAAAAAAATTGATGTGTTACCCAGCGTGTTCAGTGGTCCGCTTGTTGCTAATTCACCAGTTGAACTGGTATTGTGCATTAAAAGATCAGAATTTAGACTCAGATAAGCTATATTAAGCTGTATAGCTATAGACTAGAACAGTGATAAAGAAGGGAGTTAGATTGCCTGGGATTAAATCTTAGCCCAGCCATTTCCAAGCTGTTTGACTTAAGTTACAGAATTCTCTGTGTGTTTCATTTGTTCAACAAGTACCAGGCCAGGCGTGGTGGCTCACCCCTGTAATCCCAGCACTTTGGGAGGCCGAGGTGGTGGATCACAAGGTCAGGAGTTCAAGACCAACCTGGCCAAGATGGTGAAACCCCATCTCTACTAAAACTACAAAAATTAGCCAGGCATGGTGGGAGGCGCCTTTAATCCCAGCTACTCGGGAGCCTGAGGCAGGAGAATCACTTGAACCTGGGCGGCAGAGGTCGCAGTGAGCTGAGGTCGCGCTACTGCACTCCAGACTGGGCCACAGAGTGGGACTCCGTCTCAAAAAAAGAACAAGTACCTACCTCAATGGGTTGTGAACGTTAAGTGATACTCTATATGTAGTGCTTTTCACAGATTAGGTATTCAATAAATATGGCCTATTAATAAGCTTAATCCATGACAATTTGAGTTTATTTAAAAATAAATTTTGTCTTTATAAAAGAATTCATTTTAGTACATGACTCATTGTAGGGTGAAAAATACCTATATTCCATTTGAAATGGAACTTTTTTTTTTTTTTGAGGTGGAGTCTCACTCTTGTTGCCCAGGCTGGAGTGCAATGGTGTGATCTTGGCTCACCATAACCTCCACCTCCCAGGTTCAAGAGATTCTCCTGCCTCAGCCTCCCCAGTAGCTGGGAAAACAGGCAAGTGCCACCACACCCAGCTAATTTTGTATTTTTAGTAGAGACAGGGTTTCTCCATGTTGGTCAGGCTGGTTTCAAACTTCTGACCTTAGGTGATCCGCCCACCTCGGCCTTACAAAGTGCTGGGATTATAGGCGTGAGCACTGTGCCTGCCCTAGAATGGAACATTTTAAGAAATATACCTATTGTGGAAAATAAGGTATCTACACAAAAATTTCTGTATTAGATCCTTAAAATTATCCTAGTAGAAAGATCTGTTTTTATTATTTTAATTGGGCCTTTGAAAAAAATATCAGCATGGTTTTGTTGTCTTTTAGACTGAATACCTAGATCCCATGGTATATAAAAACATTGCATTTAATGTAGTAAAGAGTCTGGGCTTCAGTAATTTATTTTTGGAAACTTTTTGGATCAGTTCCCACCACTGGAGAAAGAGATGAAATGGATACCTCATCAGAGCTATATATAGTCTCGTAGCTCTCAAGCCTTAAAACTGGTGATGAAAAACAAGGACAAAGTATATCGTTCTCTTCTGTCTTCTAAGGACAAGTTTTAGATGGAAATGTAACCCTGCCCATTAGACCTTATGACAATAAAAAATGAGCCGTTCAGAATGACTTGTTACTTTATTTTTTTTTTTACTAAAAATGTTGCTTTCCCATCATTCTTTAGAATATTTAGTAGGTAGTAAAAGGTTTACTGGCTGTAGAATTCATTGATATAAATAAGGGTTGCATTATTTTCCAGTATGGAAGTCCTTCAACTTCATCCGCCAAGCTTAATACCTAACATTAATGTAGGACTTCACTTTTCAAAGCACATTTTTTTTTAGTTGCCATTGAATGCCTCCTATGTGCCTGATACTAAACCAAGAGCTTTATACATGTTATCTCATTTAATTTTTACAACAGCTTTATGAGAAGTATTATTATACCCATTTTGTAGTTGAGGAAACTGAAGCTCAAGAAGCTAAATAACTTATAACTAATATATGATTGAGCCTGGATTCTAACTGTGGCCTAATTGACTCTTAATGCTTACTGTTTTTTTATGCTACATTGCCTTTTGGAACAGATTCTTACCACAAACATCTTGTTTGTTTTGAAGAATTAATATACTTATGTGAGCATGAATACATACGTATATACATGAAAGACAAAAAAGACTCTACACCAAAATGTTATTAGTGGTTGTCTCTGGATACTGGGTTTATATGTGATTTAAAAATTCTTTTCTTTGTATTTATCTGAATTTCCTACAAACATATACTTTGTAATAAACTTATGATACATATTGAACTTCATAGTAATTGATACATGACTTATTTCTAATGTATTGTTCTTATTTCTAGATCAGTTGGCCTTATTTCCTCAGTGGAAATCTACTCACTATGATGTGGTAGTTGGCGTGTTGTCAGCTCGCAATAACCATGAACTTCGAAACGTGATAAGAAGCACCTGGATGAGGCATTTGCTACAGCATCCTACATTAAGTCAACGGTAGGTTTTCTGAGTTGTTGCCTTGCCTGGTTTATTGAAATAAGAGTTCTGAAAAACCTAGCCAGACATGGTGGTGTGTGCCTGTAGTCCCAGCTACCCGGGAGGCTGAGGTGGAAGGATTGCTGGAGCCTGGAAAATTGAGGCTGCAGTGAGCCGTGATTGCATTCCAGCCTGCGTTCCAGCCTGCGTGATGAGAATGAGTCCCTGCCTAATTAAAAAAAAAAAAAAGTTCTGAAAAACCTTATTTTGAATAGAAATGTTCATTCAGATATGTGGCCTCTTCTTGGGAGAAATGGCTGTTTCATTTGCTTTTCTTCCATATAGTTTGGGCCAAAAAGTAAATTTAACCAACATTTTAAGCCAAATGATAGTTGGAAGAGAGTATATTCACTGGTTAGCATATGTAGTATTTAGATACCCAGTGTGATTTGTTTGTTTTTTGCTTTGATTTAGAATAGCAATTCTTAAAAGGTTCCATTTTAGAGCAGTTTTCTCCTTAGACACGTGCATGTCTAAATATACTTTTCACTAACTTCACAGAGATAAATTTAATTTTTTTCAGTTTTGTAGTATTTTTTAGTTGTGTAATCTGCAGTGTGTGTAATATGCCATGCTCTTTTTCCTGACTACCCTTCCAAAACTGAGCTTTGGTAATCCCTTTCATGCTGACGTTAGATAGCTCTCAGCTATTAGTTAGGAGCCCAAAGCCTTAGTCTGTTCTCAATGAGATCAGCCTCTGAAGATTGTGTGGTGAGGGACTAGGAGAAGAAATGCATAGAAAGTTGACTTCTATTTATGTGAAGACTCAGGTGATAAGCAGAGAACGCCCTTTCAGGATAGAATAGCACTGGCACATTTGTGACTAAGTAGCTATACAAGCAAATTGCAGTTGTGAATTTTTTTTTTTTTTTTGAGACGGAGTTTCGCTCTGTCGCTCAGGCTGAAGTGCAGTGACCCGATCTCAGCTCACTGCAACCTCCACTTCCTTGGGTTCAAGCGATTCTCCTGCCTCAGCCTCCCAAGTAGCTGGGATTACAGGCACCTGCCACCATGCCTGGCTAATTTTTGTATTTTTAGTAGAGACGGGGTTTCACCATGTTGGCCAGGTTGGTCTTGAACTCCTGACCTCAGGTGATCTTCTTGCCTCAGCCTCCCAAAGTGCTGGAATTACAAGCGTGAGCCACCAAACGCAGCCTAATTGTGAATTTTCTTGTCGCTAGTAGTGCTTTCTCATAGTTGCTTTCATTCTTTTTGAAGACAGGTTTCTTTAGTTCATGGTTGCAGTGATAATAGAGCCTATTACACAGCAAATGAAAGACCTCAGAATCATCACTACTATCAGAACCACCTCCAAAAGCTGTACTTCCTATAGTATTTCCCTGTCAGAAAATAGTGACTCCTCCACCAGTTGCTCAGACCAAAATCCTTGGTGTTATCCTGATTTTTCCTTTCACCTGCCACATCCAGTCCATCAGCATACCTTCCTAATGCTGCTTAGACCAGACCCAGAATCTGACTTCTCACCGCCTTTACCACTACCATCTGATCTAGGCTGCCATTACTTCTCACCTGGATTATTGCAGAAGCCCCCTTCTCTGAACTTACTGCTTCTACCTTTGACCCCTACATTTTATTTTCCATACAGCAGCCAGAGTGATCCTTTTAAAATTAGTCAAATTATGTCAATGCTCTATTCACACCCCTCCATTGACCTCCTTTCTTGCTCAGAGTGAAACCCCAAGTCTTTGTTGTGGTCTTTGACCTTATCTACATACACCGGCCGCCTTACTGTACTTTCATACACTAAAAGTGCTCCTGCCTCAGGGCCTTTGCATTTGCTGTGTCCTCCCTCACTAATGTGCTCGGGACTCACTTCCTTCAGGTGTCTGCTTAGATGTCACTCTAGCAGACGGCCCCATATTAAATAGCAGCCCATCCCTATCTTGTTTCTGTCTTCCCTTAGTTGGCCTTAATTTTTTTTGGTAACACTTATCACCAACTGGCATCTGTATTGTATTTAGTTGTAAAATTGTTTGTCTTCCTCCACTTGAATGTAGGTTTCATGAGCACTGGGGGTTCAGGTTTTTTCATTGGTGTTTTCGCAATACCTAAAACCTAGCTTGGTGCAGACTAAGTCACTCAACAACTATTGAATGAATGACTCAGAACTAAATGTAATGAGTAAAGTTAATATTCAGACATTCACCACTAATTTATTTGCCATCATAACAGTCTTGCTTTAAATTTAGCATGCTCGATTTGTGTTATGAAAATGATCAGCTATCTGTATAAAAATAGATATTAGGCAAAAACACGTTCCTGGGACATACTAATTTTGTGTATCTAGTAAGAGTACCTAGTAAGATGGCTCAAAAAACAAATTTGATACATACTAGCAATAATTTAGTTAGCACATTTACTCATTTCTGTTTATACTTTTATTCCAAATGCTAGTTGTCTATGAAAGGTATTCTGCCTTAATTGGTAATTAGTAACAGAAACTGCATTTCTGTGGTTATGGCATATTTTCCATTCTTGCATTTCTCCAAAGGACCCAAACTCAACACTAAGTACTTCTGTAAGTAGATAGTGTGGTATGTGTGGTAGAATACAAAGATAAACACAGTGTAGACTGACTGTTAGGAGGGGCTTGACATTTAGTAGAAGGAAATAGGTATGATAGTGTAATAAAATGTTACATGTGCTGTGATATAAATAGGTAGAAAAGAGCCCGGGGTGTATGAGAAACTCCTAACGCTTCTATATTACTGGAGCACAGGGCTCGTGGTGGTGGGGGAAGGGTTGTGGCACAGTGTGAGAGAAGTAGCCAGGAGAGGTAGGACAGCAGAGAGATGTATATAAAGAAAAGAGGGGGGAAGCATATGACTGTGAGAGGCAGACAGTGAGCAGATCATGTATAACAGGCATGCGGAAGGTTGAGTAGAAGGCCGAGACCTGTTGAGGCAAGGACTGCTGAGGAGCTGATCTGCAGATGTGACCTTATGAGAGAATAAGGTCATTGAATGTAGAAAATGAAGGAGGAGGCTAGGAAGATTGCTAGTGTTCTGACTTGGAGAATAGTGGAATCAATCAAAACAAAAATACTACATGAGAAGAGCAGGTTTCATGGGAAAGAAGCTCAGTTGTGTATGTGTTGACCTTGAGGTTCCTATAGGCAGTGGTGTACTGTTGAAGGTTTACTAACTGGCTCTCTGGGAAAAAGGATGCTTATGTGTACATACATGTTTATTATAAATTTTATTGACGTAAAGGATATACAGCAGTAATTGACAGATAATGACCTGTACAATACTGTTTATCGTGAATTCCATGAAGTCGGTTGATTCTCAGAATGCTTTTGTTGTTTGTCAGACTCTCCTATCTATGACCAACTTCTGGTTGCAGTTAACAAAAGAGTATAGTTCTGACAAAAGTCTTTCTTTTAAGTTAAACAGTGAAGACTAAATTGACAAGATATGCCAGCTTTACACTTAATAAAGTCAGTGAGTTCTATGCTGTATCAGGTAATAGTTTTTGAATACTGGAATTGTATCTTCCTTGACTGTTTTTTTGAACTATTCACTCTGTAATGGCTATAGACAGACACATTACATTAAGCTTAATTTGCATTATCAACATTTTCTCTATACTTTCTTAAGTCTAGACCATCAACAAAACAATAAACCAAACCCTTATTTGTACTATTTGCCGGTTTCTAGGGTGTGAATATTCCCACCATGGCCAATACAGGCGACTAACGTAACATCTCTGAACACAGAGTCGGGGAAAGATAAGCAGTAGCTTGCCATGTATACTATTCCACCATGTAGATGTAATAAATATAAATTACCTCAAGAACATAAATAATAGTAAAATGTAGTAAAACATTGTGATTAATTTGAGTATTTCCTTTTTTTGATATATATTTAATTATAAGGTTATATAATTTAATTTTAAATAAAGGCTATGTTTAGTAACTGTCTCACAAAATTTCTGAAAAGTTGACAGTTGACTCTCAGAAGTCAGTAGTAGCAGGCTTTAGCACACAGCGGTCTGTGGGTTATCTAGACGAAGACGTCCAATGAATTTATAGGTCCTTTACTTAGAACGTGGGTCTAAACTAGAGTTACTAATTCAGGACTGGGCACAGTGGCTCGCACCTGTAATCCCAGCACTTTGGGAGGCCGAGGCAGGCAGATCACTTGAGGCCAAGAGTTCGAGACCAGCCTGGCCAAAATGGTGAAACACCATCTCTACTAAAAATACAAAAATTAGCCAGGCGTGGTGGCACACGCTTGTATTCCCAGCTACTTAGGAGGCTGAGGCAGGAGAATTGCTTGAACCTGGAAGGTGGAGGCTGCAGAGAGCCGAGATTGCGCCATTGCACTCCAGCCTGGGTGACAAAGCAAGACTCTGTCTCACAAAAAAAAGGAAAAAAACTAGAGTTACTAATTCAGGAATCATTCCCATGCTAGTTGAAGCCTTGAGAATAAATAATATTGTCTAGGGAAAGGAAGTAAAAAAAATGAGTAGATTGAGAAGAGACCCAAGGGCAGAGCCCTGAACTAATCCCCCTCTCAGTGGACAAGCTGGGGAATAAGAGCCAGTGAAGATGACTGAGCAGGCCGCAGAAGGAAGGGAAGAGAGCATTTTAGGGAACTGGGCAGTATCAAGCCGTGGAGAAGCCAGGAGGGTAAGAGTTGAAGAGTGTCTATTGATTTGGCAGCAGCTCATTGGTTACATTAGTGGAATCTCAGTGGAGGTGGTGATGTTAAAGCTAAAATTCTTGTTTTATAAAAAGAGCGGGAAGTAAGAAACAAGAGGCTGCAATTTTAATTTCTTTGTAGGACCTCAGTGTAAAGTGTGATAGCAAGGAAGGATGGAAGGTGAAGAGAATAATTAGAGTCAGGATTTTATCATGTTTATACTGTGGAGGGAAGGAGCCACTAGTTACAGGGGTAACCAGTGAAGCAAGGTCTAGGAGAGAAGGGGATTTCTTCTTGGATGGAAAGACCTAATCCTGAGCAAAAGGAACACCTTCTGAAACAGAAGAAGACAACAAAGGAAAATTTTAGATATAGGTATGTTTTTAGGTGTGGGCATGAGAAGCTGACTTTACTATAGTTTGCTTTTAAATGATATGAACATTTGCTGGTAGCGAGGCCAGACATATTCTTACTTGCTTTAATATAGCATTGCAATGAAGGACTTGTGCATAAGTAACTTGGTAGTTAGCAACTTTCAATTTGCTTGTTCCCCCATTTTGCTAGACTAGAAAAATAAAGGTAGAGAATTAATCCTCATAAACACTTGTGTCTCAAAGTAAAAGCTCTGAAATGGGCGTGAGGAAACGTGCATGTGCGAGGTGAAGATCAGTAACTGATGTTAATGCCAACACATCTCTCAGTGTGCTTGTGAAGTTCATAATAGGTGCTCATGGCTGTGAAGTGCCTGTGGAAGACAGGGAGGATCCTTATTCCTGTAACCTACTCAACATCACAAATCCAGGTAAGTCATCTTTTCCCTCGACTGCCATACACATTCTTGATGTTGAGTAAAAGTTACTAAGCTTAATAGTATGGAGTCTGTTTTCGTTTTTTTAAATTTTATTTTATTATGTGTTTTAGAGACAGGGTCTTGCTCTGTCGCCTAGGCTAGCATGCAGTGGCACAGTCACGGCTCACTATAACCTCAAACTCCTGGGCTCAAGTGATCCTCCTGCCTCACCACCCTGCTAGGACTACAGGCATGTGCCATGACACTTGGCTAATTTTTTGTAGAGTTGAGGTCTCGCTGTCTTGCCTGGGCTGATCTTGAATTGCTGCCCTCAAGGGATCCACCAGCCTCAGCATCCCAAAGCATTGGGATTGCAGGCATGAGCCACCATGCCCTGGAGTCTGTTTTTAATAGACTAAAATATCTTTCATCCAAATTTATGTCTCATCTTTTTTTTTTTTTTTTTTTGGGAGATGGAGTCTTGCTATGTTGCCCAGGCTGGAATGTAGTTGTGCCATCTTGGCTCACTGCAACCTCTGCCGCCCGGGTTCAAGAAATTCTCCTGTCTCAGCCTCCCGAGTAGCTGGGATTACAGGTGCCCACAACTGCGCCTAGCTAATTTTTGTATTTTTAGTAGAAATGGGGTTTCACCATCTTGGCCAGGCTGGCCTCGAACTCCTGACCTCGTAATCCACCCGCCTCAGCCTCCCAAAGTGCTGAAATTACAGGCATGAGCCACCATGCCCGACCTGTTTCATCATTTTTGACAGATTGACTTGGGGTATCTATAGAGATTCTTTACAGAATCGAAACTTTAGGATCCAGAAGACTCTTATTTTTCAGTGTGATTCATATGCACTTGGAAGTTCCTTATGCTTAGATAAATCCTGAATTACCAAATTTTGAACTTTTGGAAAACTGCTGATTTTACCAGTTAATTTATAATAACCTTGAAGAAACAAATATTATGAATCACTTTCTCTTAGAATTATTATCTAATTTATTTCTGTAAAAGAAAAAATAGTAAAAAAATTTAAAACACAAGTAACATTATTTATGCCTTAAAATTAAAGGTTTGTAAAAATTTTGGTGAGGGTAAAGAAAGCTTCTCTAGCACTTTGGGACACCACAGCGGGAGGAAGAGCACAAAACCAGCCTGGGCAACATAGTGAGACCCTATGTCTCCAGAAAAAAAAAAATAGCCAAGTGTGGTGGCTCACGCCTGTAGTTCCAGCTGCTGGGAGGCTGAGATAGGAGGACTGCAGTTCGAGGCTACAGTCTGAGCCCAGCAGTTCGAGGCTGCAGTAAGCTATGATCTGTTCACTCTAGTGCACTCCAACCTGGGTAACAGAGCGAGACCCTGTCTCAAAAACAAAAAAACAAAGACGACAAAGAAAGCTGATCCTAATTAGGTTCTCTGTGTCATCAGGGAACCAGTTTTAGGAAGTTGATAAATTTATAACTGTCTGTGTTTTTTAGCACTTCCCATTATGTTCAGCTGTGTTTCTAAGGGAGGTTAAACTTCCAAGTCTTAAATATGCTGATTAGGACTTCTGATATTTTAAGGTTTGTTAAAACTGTATAGTTAAATAACACCTCACTTTTATAAGCAGGCTCCATGGCTCTCAATCTAAGCTCTGCCATTTTCTAGCTGTGTGACCTCCTCTGCCTCAGTTTTATCATCTGTAAACTCAGGGGATAAAAGAATCTCCCTCATGGAGATTGACATAAGGATGAAATAAGTTGATACATATGATGTATTTAGAATAGTTCCTAGAAGGTAGAAGGTACTGAACATTATTTTAAAGAGCCTGCCATTTTATAAAGTTGGGCTTCAAACAGCTTTTTAAATAAATTGGACAATATATTCAGGTCTGTATTATAAAACAGAGGTTTCTTAATTAGGACGTCTATGAATTCAGTTAACATTGTAACCAAATTTTATGTATGAATTATGAGAAAGTCCTTTGGCTTTCACTGGGAGTCTTTTTTTTCTTTTTTTTTTGAGACGGAGTTTCGCTCTCGTTGTCCAGGCTGGAGTGCAATGGCGTGATCTTGGCTCACTGCAACCTCCGCCTCCTGGGTTCAAGCGATTTTCCTGCCTCAGTCTCCTGAGTAGCTAGGATTACAGGTACCCACCACCACGCCTGACTAATTTTTGTATTTTTAGTAGACACGGGGTTTCACCGCATTGGCCAGGCTGGTCTTGAATTCCTGACCTCAGGTGATCCATCCGCCTCAGCCTCCCAAAGTGCTGGGATTACAGGCATGAGTCACCGCACCCAGCCTCACTGGAGTCTTAAAGGGATCAGAAACCCCATAGAATGTTATGTCACTGATGATGTGGTATCCTCCAACAAATTACAATTGAAAAACAAAAAGAAGCCCTTCACTTTTAAATTAACCATATTTTTTATATTAAGTGCTGTTATTTATTAAAAGTAAAGAAGTAGAACTTTCTGTTAATAAAACATTTTCATATATGTAATACCTAGGTTATGAATTTTTAAATGTGTATATAACTTAATATTGAACCTAATGTTATTTTTTCGATAATCCAAAGGCAGTTATGGTTATTTCAGTACCAGAAGGTCATGGTAAGCGTTAATCATTGTGCTGTTGTGGCTGGGATAGAAGGGTTGATTAATAGCACTGTAATGCAGCGGGATTTCCTGTGTCCACGTAACTTGAAGCCCAAGGCACATTTCTTTTAGATAAGAAACTATCTAAAAATGCTGTATTATAATGTGCTTGCCCTATTGCTTTTAATAAAGAGGTTTTTCCTATGGATATCTTTTATTTACTGAATATCTTAGGGAGAAAAAAATTGTATTGTTGTCCATTATGTTGTAGTCTAGACTCTCCGGTTAATGCTTACCCAGCCCATGACAAAAAGCTATATTTTTCCTTTTTTCCCTGCTGCCCATGTCTGTAATTAGGTAAGAGTCATCACTTCCCTTTAGTCCCATTTTATTGAGTATCTACTGAGTGTAAAGAGCTTCTAGGAAGTCTGATATAGGCATCCAAATGATCTGCTAGAGTATAGGAAGAAAATATAATTTCTTTTTTTTTGAGACAGGGTCTTGCTCTCTTGCCCAGGCTGCACTGCAGTGGCACAATCTCAGGTCACTGCAGCCTCTTCCTCCCAGGCTCAAGAAATTCTCGTGCCTTCGCCTCCCAAGTAGCTGAGGTTACAGGTGTGTGCCACCACGCCCAGCTAATTTTCGTATCTTTAGTAAAGACAGGATTTTACCATGCTGCCCAGGCTTAGAATTTCTATTTACCTGAAAATAAGAAAATACAATCTTTATTAATACTGAATATATAAACTTACCACAATATATGCATATATTTTGTAAGTAAATAGGTGTGTGTACAAATATTTTTAACTGATGGGGTTGTGTAGTCAGCAAAATTTGAAAACCACAGCTCTAAAAGATACAAAGAACTCTGATATAATCTTTTAAAATAGGGTTTTATATTATTAAAGCAGCACTGATATTCCCTGCCTATGAACTGCTTTATTTAATGTATTCTGATTCACTTATGGTAATTAGAAAATTTATTTGAAGGCTGGGCACAGTGGCTCATCCCTGTAATCCCAGCACTGTGGGAGGCTGAGGCGGGAGGACTGCTTGAGGTCAGGAGTTCAAGACCAGCCTGGGTAACATGATGAGACCCCCCATCTCTACAGAAAATTAGCAAGACCTGGTGGTGTGTGTCTGTGGTCCCAGCTACTCAGGAGGCTGAGGCAGGAGGATCCCTTGAGCAAAGGAGGTTGAGACTTCAATAAGCCATGTTAATGCCACTGCACTGCAGCCTGAGTGACTGGGTGACTGTCTCATAATTAAATAAATCAAATAAAGAAAAATTATTTGAAAAGAACTCTTTTGGCACTGATTAGACAGCCATGGGGGAGTGGAAAGGGGACTGACTTTGGAATCATGAAATGGGACTTGATTCCTGGATCTGCTACTTTCTATGACCTTAGGTGAATTGCTTAATTTTGGGCCTCAGTTTCTTAATACGTAAACTGAAGATAATGCCACAACCACAAGGGTAGTAGTGAAGATGTAAATGTGATGGGGAATGGTACATAGAAGGTGGTTCAAAACTGTGTTTGATATGCTTACCTTTTATCAATGCTGTATAGCAAGAGTTTTTCAGTGTTATTTGAAGTGGCTTCAGTTGCTTATTTATACTGTGATAATTGCATCACGTATCACAAATATTTTAAATTGCCTATCAAGAAGTAGGATTTTTGGAATTTGCAGAGTAAGACCAAATTTACTGATTATTTATGACTACAGTTAGTACTGTTTTTATTATTTCTATGTATCCAACCCTTCCAAATAGATGACTTAAATTTAACATCTCCTGTGGCATTTATACATATATATGCACCCATGTATGCAAAAAGCTATTAAACCAGTTCTGATAATTAACTTACTTAGACGTGGCTGAAAACTTTATTCTTAAATTTCAAAAATGTTTATATAGAAGCAGCCATTTTTCTCAAGCATTTTTTAAAAATTCCTGCCATTTGTGAATTATATAGCAAATGATTACCTAGGTTTTGGCATTAAGCCCACTTCACTACTTCCTACTAGTAGAACAAAGGATTGTATTTGTTCAATTATATAAACCTGTTCTCATTACTTAGTTTTGAATCAGGAAATTGAAGCGTTCAGTCTGTCCGAAGACTCCTCATCAGGGCTGTCTGAGGATCGAATTGTCAGCGTGAGTTTCCGAGTTCTCTACCCCATCGTTATTACCAGTCTTGGAGTGTTCTATGATGCCAGTGATGTGGGTTTCCAGAGGAACATCACGGTCAAACTTTATCAGGCAGAACAAGAGGTATGCACTGCTCTGTACAGGTTTTTTCTCTTTTTTCTTTTTCAGAAACATCAACTTTTCCTTGTGACATACAGTGAGTAGATTGGAGACTATGTAATTCTCTCTGGTTGAGGGACTTGCACCTTTCTTCCGCTATTACTGAATACACTGTAGTGAGATATAAGACTAGTTTGGAGATAGATTATCTATGAATAAATGTGCTACATCCAGAAAAGAAGGAGTTAGATTAGAAATCTCTAACTTAAAATTCCCTGAAGCCTAGGGAATTTCGAAAATTGGTAATGGATATAAAAAAAGTTTGGGATTCTTAGGATAAGTGAGTATTATTGCCTCTTTCTTCCAACTGTAAAAGTCCGTAATACAAAGCTAATAACTGCTTCAAATCTTTTTTGTAATAAGATATAGAGGAAATAAAAGTTATTCTTTTACCGAAAACAGAAAATCCCTGAAGTTTCTCTGTTCCTGATATGTGGGGAAATCTGATTTGTTTACAGAATGCATCTGAAGAAGTAGCGTGGAATTGTATTTGAAGGATCTGTTTTTTAAACATGAAGAAAACTTGAAGGAATTATTCAGTAAACAACCCTATAGCCACTAACTGCATTCTACAACAGTTAACGTTTTTCTGTATTTGGTTTATTACGTATTTATATCCACTCCCAAGTAGCTGGGATTACAGGTGCATGCCACCACACCTGGTTCATTTTTGTATTTTTAGTAAAGACGGAGTTTTGCCATGTTGGCTAGGCTGGTGTCGAACTCCTGACCTCAAGTGATCTGCCCTCCTCAGCCTTCCAAAGTGCTGTCTCAGCCTCCCAAAGTCCTGGGATTACAGGCATGAGGCACCGCACCAGGCATGGTGTGCTTTTTCTTTGTTTGTTCAAGGTGTGCTACATGTTTCTTCAATCTGTAAATGTATGTCTTTTACCAAATTTGGGGGATTTTCAGCTATTAATGTTTTCAGAACCTTTTCTGATTTCACTTGCTCTCTCTACTCCTCCTGGGATTCCAATTACATGTATGTTAGATCTTTTGATATTGTCCTACAGATCACAAGACTGTTCATTTTTTTCAATGTTTTTGTCTCTTTTCCAGTGTAGATAACTTCTGTTAATCTGTATTCAAGTTTAGTGACTCTTCTGTCATCTCAAATCTGAATGAATTTTTTATTTTAGATTTATTTTAAATATTATACTTGTTAGCACTTCAGTTTCCATTTAGTTCTTTTTTACTGTTTTTATTTCTCTAAAATTTCCTATGTGTTCATTGTTTGAGAATATTTTTCTCTACAGCTTTGACCATAGTTGTAACAGCAGCTTTAAAATCTGTGTACGCTTATTCTGAGTCATCTCAGCGTCTGTCTTTATTGATTAATATCTTTCCTCTAAAATATGGGTAACATTTTTCTGTTTTGTGTCTAGTATTTTGGGGGTCTTTTGGTTTGGGTTTTGGTGGTGCTGTTGTTGTTGTTGTTTGACAGGGTCTCGCTCTTTTGCCTGGGCTGGAGTGCGGTGGTCCAGTCACGGTTCACTGCAGCCTTAAACTCCTGGGCTCAAGCTGTCTGCCCTCCTCAGCCTCCTGAGTAGCTGGGACTACATGCGCGTGCCGCCATACCCAGCTACTTGTAAAATTTTTTGTAGAGCAGGGTCTCACCATGTTGCCCAGGCTGGTGTCAAACCCTTAACCTCAAGTGATCTTCCTGCCTTGACTTCCCAAAGTGCTGGGATTACAGGTGTGAGCCACCGCACCTGGCCCTTATCTTTGCATTGTATCGTAGATATCGTGAATAATTCATTGTAGGAACTCTGGATCCTATTATATTCTTCAAAGAGTAATTTTTTTTGTTTGTTTGTTTGATTATTTTAGCAGGCAGACTGTAAACATTGTCTCACTTTCAATGAGAAACAGCTAAAATCTCTATTCAGTTTTTTTGGCCTTGGATAGACTACTTGGGTTCTGCCTTGAATGTGTATTTTATGAGTCAGCCACAGATGTGGGCAGAGTTTATATGAAGAATTTACAGTTCTCTCTCTCTCTGATCCTTTCCTTTCTGGGATGTTCCCCGTCATGCCTTTTATTAATTGATGTGTTTACCCCAACTCTGTCCTCTTAATTTTCAAGCAGAATGACTACAGATTCTCACTCAAATTTCTAGTTGCCCTAGAGTTGTACCCTCAGACAAAGAGTCGAGAAGAGGGGTAGGGAGGAGATGCATATTTGGAGCCTTTTCCTTCTTCCAAGTACTGATTCTTCTCCAGTTTCTGCCTATTTGTTTGAATTCCAGTGCCTACAAATCATGTTTTTTATGTTTCATCCAGAGTTCATAATTATTATCTATAGGAGAATTGGTCTGATATTACTGGAAGCAGAACTCTGTTCAGTTCTTTACAATGTGTTTGTATTATTAATGTTGATTATTAGCAATGAATACAGTGTTAGAGACTCACCAATAAATACACAAATAAATTTGAGATGAAATTTCTTTTTTGTAATTTGCCCTGTTCTTCCTCTAAATAATCTGTCTAGTTTGTTGATATGTTTGTAGACATAAATATAAGACAGAGGGAAGGGTAGGATTTCTGCTGGTGATGCCAGCCATAATGATTACAGTGAGAAGAGCTTTGTAGTTACTCAACTGTAGGAGTCCATGTGTGATTGTAGTTAACAGTTTCATTGATACTGAAGACCAGATAGGGAATTGAAATAGCAGTACTCTGAGTAGCACTGTTTTCTAGAAATTAGAATTAATCTTGATTTTTTAAAATATACTTGTTTATCTTAGTATATATAGTTTTAAAGAAAACTATTAGCCAGGCGCAGTGGCTCACGCCTGTAATCCCAGCACTTTGAGAGGGCAAGGAAGATGGATTGCTTCAGCCCAGGAGTTCGAGACCAACCTAGGCAATACAGTGAGACCCCGTCTCTACAAAAAATTAAGAAAATAGGCAGGCATGGTGGCGTATACTTATAGTCCCAGCTGCTTGGGAGGCTGAGGTGGGAGGATCACTTGAGCCCAGGAGGTTGAGGCTGCATTACAGTGAGCCATGATCACACTACTCACTCCAGCCTCGGTGACAGAGTGAGACTGTCTCAAAAAACAAAACTATTTATAGTGTGCGAGTTATCAATCAAGTAGTTTGGTTCAGACATACAATATTTTGATCATGTCGATATAACTTTTAGTTGCCATATTTTTAACCAAGGAGGAGTTAATCTTTGTCCTCAAGAAAGTACTAGTCTAAGATGAATGCTAATGGGTTCATGGGTAGTCACAATGCGAAAACTATTCTTATACTGCATTCCTAAGAACTGGTGTTCATGAAAGAAATAGACATAATCCATTGAAATGTGCTTAATTTTGAACCCCTGCCTGGTTTTAAGAGCTTAACAGAAGTTTCCCCTATGGTAAGTTGGTATATAAGAATAGGCATGAGAATGAGGAAGTGTTGCCTAGAAGAAATGGGAGGGTCCAAGAAAACAATAGACATAATGAAAATCAGTCCTTTTTTTTTTTTTTTTTGACAGGGTCTGGCTCTGTGGCCCAGGCTGGAGTGCAGTGGTGCAATCTTGGCTCACTGCAGCCTCCACCTCCTGGGGTCAAGTGATTCTCCTGCTTCAGTCTCCCAAGTAGCTGGGACTACAGGTGTCTGCCACCACGCCTAGCTAATTTTTGTAGTTTTAGTAGAGATATGGAGTTTCACATGTTGGCCAGGCTGGTCTGGAACTCCTGACCTCAAGTGATCTGCCTGCCTCGGCCTCCCAAAGTGCTGGGATTACAGGCGTGAGCCACTGCACTTGGCCCAAGTCCTCTTTTATATTCCCTTTTTTGTTTTGTTTGTATTTTCTTCTGAAGATTCTTTTTGAAGGGAGTTTCCTGAGTGCTTTTGTTCCCAGTAAAAATCTGTGGTATTTCAATTTAGTCTTAAACCTTTGAGGGAGTTCTGACACTATAATATGTTGGCTTAATTTAACAACACTGCTCCCTTCCCTGAATATTTTTTCTTTCAAGGTGGGTTTTTTTTTTAAGGTTATGTGGATTTTGTTTAGCACTTGAGAACTTCATGACAACTTTGATTACCTTAAATATCGTTATTTAGTAACCATGACTGCACTAGAAAACCCAGTGATGCCAAAACCACAGTGGAACCATGTTAGTGACCGTGGTTAGGGCCGTTGTGGATTTAGCTGACCAAGATGTAAGGTATTTGAAAACTTGTTGCATATGCAATGGTATAACATGAAGTATTTTTTCTTGTCTTCTTCTCCCAATTTGTAGGAGGCCCTCTTCATTGCTCGCTTCAGTCCTCCGAGCTGTGGTGTGCAGGTGAACAAGCTGTGGTACAAGCCCGTGGAACAGTTCATCTTACCAGAGGTACAGGGTGGCAGGAAAAGACTGTAGTACCAATGCAGTCCTTCATAGGAGTGGGCATGTGTTTTCAGGGGCAGGCGCTTGATATTTTCTTGTACCAGGGCAGCACTCCAGAGTGATGGGTGAAGGTACCAACTGTGGATGTGCTAAAACATAGCACTCTGTATTCAGACCTCCTGAGGACTTCATGAGGCCTCAGAGGTTCCAAAACCACTTTTTGAAAAACGTTGCACATTGCCATAGTTTGTTTAGTGAAGTAGAGAACTGCACAACTGTTTTAATGACAAAGGATGGTGTTGGGTGTGGATTGATAGAAAGACCAGACAGATATACCATTTGGGTAAAATTAAATAATTTGCTTATCTAAAGAATGAAAAGAAAAAAAAGTCAGTGCAGACAGGATGACAGAGATGGGTCACATTTCCAAGTTAAATAAAATTTCTCCAAAGGGTGAACAGTTGTGGATGATGGCCTGAAAACAAACCTGTCACCTTCTGGGTCCCTCTAGGTCCAGTTGTAAGTAGATATGCACTAAAGAACGCCTCGCCTGCCAGGTGCCCTCATTAGTCCTGGAGTTAAGCCACACAGTATGGTCGCAGAGTGTGACAGAATCAGGATCAGACATGAACAAATTATTCATTCATCAGCTTCAGCCTTTCTAGGCTGTTTTAGTCTAGGCTGAATACATTCCTGAAGTCAGTGCTCTGGAACCACAATCAGGGTCAGTTTCCCAGACATCTCTGGAGTTCACTTTAGTTCAGCTATAGAGTTCATCCCGCAGCATCACAGCTGGGTTAAGGTGTGGAGACTAGACAACTGACCGGTCCTGGTGACTAACCAAGAAACTTTTTCCTACCCAGACTGTGGGGTGCCATTCACAATTTATTCAACAACAGGAACCACACATTTTTATAACATACTATGGGTCTTTGGAATTGAGTACAAGTAATTGAAACTGTATGTTAATTCTGTCAATGTCAAAGGGATCTCCTTTTCATTTGTATATGAACTTCCCTTTTAAAAACTTTTGAATACGCTACTCTCAGCATACTGCTTATGGAGTAGCCTGCTCCGCAGGAGCAGTCAAAAAATAAATTAAAAAAAAAAAAAAAAAACTTTTAAATAAAAGCCAAACCAAAACAGGGGGTGGAAAAAAGGAAAATGCAGATAAGCTAAAGGAAAACAAGACTACTAGAATCTCATGTGAAGATAATCACAGTTAACATTTTTGCTTCTATGTGTATATAGTGGCTAGGATTATGCCATTCATTCTACTTTATAATTTACTTACTTTAACATATCACAAACGTCTTTTGATATGATATGCTCTATTATTTGTAATGGCTTTATAGAATTACATTGTGCGGAAGTATTGTCATTTAACTCTGTATTTGGGTATTGATAGAGTTTCAATTTTTCAGTGTTATGGAAAAGACTAGTAAATATCCCTGCACCTCTGTTTTATGTGTATAACTGGTTATTTTCTTAGGATGAATTATTGGGTCAAAGGGCAGACACATTTTTAAGTCACATGATTCCTTCCTGGAGGGGTGTTTAGCAATTTGTGCCAGTGTGAACAATCATTAGCAATATATAAGAGTGCCTGTTTTCCTACGTCCTTTATTAATTTCACATATGAATTTTTTCCTTTTTAAGTGCAGTATGTACCATCAAAGTTATCTTTTACTGTAAGAATGGTGTTTCAGGTCAGGCTCAGTGGCTCACACCTGTAATCCCAGCACTTTGGAAGGCCGAGGCGGGTGGATCACAAAGTCAGGAGTTCAAGATCAGCCTGGCCAAGATGGCAAAACCCCATCTCTACTAAAAATACAAAAATTAGCTGGGTGCGGTGGCAGGCGCCTGTAATCCCAGTTACTCGGAAGGCTGAGGCAGGAGAATCGCTTGAACCCGGGGGACAGGTTGCAGTGAGCTGAGATCACGTCACTACACTCCAGCCTGGGCAACAGAGTGAGAGAGACTCCGTCTCCAAAAAAAAAAGAATAGTGGTTCAGCTACATAGTGTTGGATCTCAGTTTTTGCAGGAAGCCATTCTTTGGTTTGTTCATTCACATGAGGTACTTAATCTCACTGTGTCTATTTCCTCCTCTAAGATGAAGGTGGTACACAACCCATTTCAGATGGTTATTCTGGGGGCTAAATGATTTAACACATGTAGACTGCTTAGAACATGCTGCCACATGCCACGAATTCAGTAGATCAATAGATGCTGTCATTATCATTATACTCCCCATCTGGATTGATCATTGTACTCCCCATCTGGATTGAGGGGGTCCTGTTCTTTCAGAGCCGTGTTTCTTCACCAGGGACAATTTCCCTTTTGTGCACAGAGCAGTGTATATAGATACTTTCAGTTGTTAAAACTGGATGTAGGGTGATACTGGCATCTAGTGGGTAAAGGGACAGGGATTCTGCTAAACATCCTGCAGTCACAGAACACCCCCCACAACCTGCCCCAGGAAATAGTTATCGGGCCCAAAATGTCGTTGGTGCTAAGGTTGAGAAACTGTATTCCAAAAGTAAGTCACATGGGGTGCAGCAAAGAGGAAGAAAATAAACTTTAATGCTTCAAGCTAACTGCAGTTTTATGGAGTCTGCTCCATTATCTTGGTCAGCCTTATAGAAAGAATTGCAAATTTTGATTAGTTCATAAAAAATACTACTTTCGCTTAGAATGTCCTTGTTCTTAGGAAATACATGCTGAAATACTTAAAGTTAAAAATTCATGATAAATCTGCATTTTATTTTCAAGTGATTCAACAACAGAAAAGTGTGTGTGTAGAGAGAGAAAAGGCAAATATGGCAAAATGTGAGCAATTGGTGAGTCTAGGTGATTTGAATAGTAATTTGAACTTTTCTATACGTTTGAAGTTTTACAAAATAAAAATTGGGTTGGGGGAGGGGGTTAACCTTCCTTGCTGGTGTTCAGGATGGTATATCTGGCAGTGGGTACTAACGATGGGAAGTACTCAGCCAAAATAATGAGTTACCTTTGTAGTTATTAAAAGACTTTTTTTCCCCCTGATTTTTATTTACTTATTTTTTTTTTTTTTTGAGACAGGCTCTGGCTCTGCTGCCCAGGCAGGAGTCCAGTGGCATGATCATAGCTCACTGCAGCCTCAACCACCTGGGCTCGAGTGATCCTCCTACCTCAGCCTCCTGAGTAGCTGGGACTACAAGCACCTGCCACCATGCCCAACTAAATTTTTTATATCTTTTTTTTTTTGTTTAAGACAGTGTTTTGCTCTGTCACCCAGGCTGGAGTGCACTGGCATGATCCTGGCTCACTGCAACCTCTGCCTCCCACGTTCAAGTGATTCTCCTGCCCCAGCCTCTCAAGTAGCTGGGATTATAGGCACATGCCACCACACCGGCTAATTTTTTATGTTTTAGTAGAGACACGGTTTCACCATGTTGACCAGGCTGGTCTCGAACTCCTGACCCCAGGTGATCCACCTACCTTGGCCTCCCAAAATGCTGGGATTACAGCCGTGAGCCACTGTGCTGTGTTGACAGGTTAGTCTTGAACTCCTGGCCTCAAGCAATCCTCTCACCTCCCAAAGGTCCGGGATTACAGGCTTGAGCCACCACACCAGGTTTTGTTTGTTTGTTTGTTTAGAAACAGAGTCTTGCTCTCTCACCCAGGCAGGAGTACAGTGGCACGATCTCAGCTCACTGCAACCTCCGCCTCCCGGGTTCAAGCAATTCTCCTGCCTCAGCCTCCTGAGTAGCTGGTACTACAGGTAAGGTGTGTGTCACCACGCCCGGCTAATTTTTTGTATTTTTAGTAGAGACAGGATTTCACCATGTTAGCCAGGATGGTCTTGATCTCCTGATCTCATGATCCGCCTGCCTGTCTTAGCCTCCCAAAGTGCTGGGATTACAGGCATGAGCCACTGTGCCTGGTCACCAGGTCTAGTTATTAAGAGTTTTAATGACTATAGCCTTGTGCTTTTTATCTCCCTTCAAGCTTTAGGCTAAATAGACTTTTGATTTCATTACTTTTATTAATTTTGTATAATTTTTTTTCTTTTAAAAACAAGCAGGCCAGGTGTGGTGTCTCAGGCTTATCCTCCCAGCACTTTGGGAGGCCGAGGTGGGCAGATCGTTGAGCCCATGAGTTTGAGACCAGCCTGGGCAACTTGATGAAACCCAGTCCCTATTCAAATGGCAAAAATAACCACACACACAAAAAGCAAGCACTTATTTAATAGTGGCTATACCTGGAGGGGAGCTAAGATTATGGATGATTTTAATTTTCTTCTTTTTGTATATCTATCTTCTAAGTGTTCCATAATAAACATATATTAGCTTTATATAACAGAAAGAAAAAACGAACTTTTAGCAATTAAAAAAATTCTCTCCAGTTGTACAAAATTCTGTTTTTGTTGAAAATATGTTTAATTTTAAATACTCTTTTTTGCTGCATCAAGGCCGATTGGGTTTATTTGCTCGGAAAAGTGATAGTGATGGTTTGCTGGCATGTGATCAGCAAAAAGTAACAGAAGAGAAATAGGTAGTGTATTCCATTTGCGAGAGGAAGTTCGTCATCTTACTCCCTCCACACTTGGTGATTGCCTGGAGTCACATGTCAGCAGTATAGCATGTCCAGTAAGCAGGTCACCTGTAAGGTTTTCATTGTGTAGCTCACTAAAGCATAAATCTCAGTGGGCGTCACAAGTGATTGTTCGCAAGTGAAGACTACTGTGTATTTCTCTTAAAATATTTATGTTTTGGCTGGGCGTGGTGGCTCACATCTGTAATCCCAGCACTTTGGGAGGCTGAGGTGGGTGGATAATGAGGTCAGGAAATCCAGACCATCCTGGCTAACACAGTGAAACCGCATCTCTACTAAAAATACAAACAATTAGCACAGTGTGGTGGTGCACACCTGTAGTACCAGCTACGCAGAGGCCGAGGCAGGAGAATCACTTGAACCTGGGAGACAGAGGTTGTAGTGAGCCAAGATCGCACCACTGCACTGCAGCCTGGGTGAGTTGACAGAGCGAGACTCAGTCTCAAAAAAAAAAAAAAAAAAATTTTGTCTCTAAT
The DNA here is from genome assembly GCF_000951045.1 of Mandrillus leucophaeus. Classification (NCBI taxonomy): domain Eukaryota; kingdom Metazoa; phylum Chordata; class Mammalia; order Primates; family Cercopithecidae; genus Mandrillus; species Mandrillus leucophaeus. The sequence continues at coordinate 232,659 of NW_012103699.1, forward strand.
TTTATGTTGTCCTTAATAGTACAGTTGGAACCTGAAACTAATTTTAGTAAAAAGCGGACTATTTTTGTTCACCTGAGTCACTAGTGACATTATTGTTGGCATTATGGACACTTATATCCTTAGACAGAGTTTAACTCCTGTTGCGCAGGCTGTAGTGTGATGGCTCCATCTCAGCTCACTGCAACCTCCACCTCCCAGGTTCAAATGATTCTCCTGCCTCAGCCTCCCGAATAGCTGGGATTACGAGTGCCCGCCACCGCACCTGGCTAATTTTTGTATTTTTAATAAAGACAGGGTTTCACCATGTTGGCCAGGCTGGCTTTGAACTCCTGACCTCAGGTGATCCACCTGCCTTGGCCTCCCAAAATGCTGGGATTACAGGTGTGAGCCACCGCACCTGGCCTATATCCTTATTTTTTATGAAGGTTGAAATTCTTTATATGTAGTCATCTCGCCAATACACAAGAAGTTGTTAGTGTTTATAGGCACAGAAGTACTGTATATATTTAAGCTACTCTGTTGTTTGGATGAGAAATTAGAAGCTCTATGGGAAAGAATTAATGCGTGAAAGGAGTTACAGCTTGCTTATGTTATGGGAGAGATACATATGATATCTCATTTATCCAACCTGTACCATACTGTTTTTCCCAACTCTTATTTTGGTTTTTATGATCTTGGCAGGGAATTGCCATAAAAAAGTTGTTTTGGATCTTAAGAGATACCTGGTTTCATAATTGTCTTACATCAGCATAAAAAGTAGGTATATGAGAGCAGAGGTGAGGAATAGAAATTAAACTGTGTTGTGGAGCAGAAGCAGGTATAGGAGACAGGCAGAAGATGAAACTTCTTCCTTCCTTAGTAACAAAACAGCTGGTGGATTATGTAAGCTCCATGAATAAGTCAAGATGGTTTGGGGGGACTAGGGAATTTTTCTGCTAACTATTCAATTATTCATTGAATTTGTTTGTTGTATCATAGCCTAGTCACAGACAAAATGGAGTTGGGCGCCAGGAAGGGACCCCCTGTGAAGTAGCATGGCCCATGTCATGTCAGTTGAATGGACAGTGCAGAGAATTACTCATTTTATCATCATCTTTTCTAGATTTGTAGTTTTAAGGTGAGGATTTTTATCTGGTCACTATAGTTTTTACTTTCGGTATGATTCATTATTTCCTTTTTGCTTTCCTCTTAAATATAAGTCGTTAGGATTTGCTACCTAGCCTTCTGTTTTATTTTACGCATTCTTCCCAGGCAATTTCATTCATTACTGCCTGTATGCTGAAGGCTGTTAAATCTATAATTACAGCCTCAACATCTCTTGTGAACTCCAGACGTGCTTTGAGCTGCCTACTGAACTTCTCCACTTGAATGTTCCGTGGGCATTCTAATGGTAACATTGTCTCCATCCCACCTGTTCTCATCGCCTGTATTTTTAATCTGGAGTGTGTTCGCTTCGGCAGCACATATACTAAAATTTAATCTTGCGTAACCATCTCCTTTTCCTCAGTCACCTAAACCAGAATCATGAGAGTTATCCTCACTCTCATGTCCAAGTACTCACCAAGTCCTATCAGTTCTTTATCCTAAGTATATGTGCTATCAGTCCTTCCAAACTTTATCACTATTCAAGTTTTAGAAGAAAATAGAGTACACTTAAGGGCAAGAGGTTGTTGTTGCAAGGAGAAAGAGACATGATTAACACAAAGCAGCCTCCCGTGGTCGAGCATATTCGTCCATTTAGTGTTTCTACAAAGGAATACCTGAGGCTGGGAAATTTTTTTTTTTTTTTTGAGATGGAGTCTCGCTCTGTCACCCAGGCTGGAGTACAGTGGCTGGATCTCAGCTCACTGCAAGCTCCGCCTCCCAAGTTCACACCATTCTCCTGCCTCAGCCTCCCGAGTAGCTGGGACTACAGGTGCCCACCACCGCGCCCGGCTAGCTTTTTGTATTTTTTAGTAGAGATGGGGTTTCACCGTGTTAGCCAGGATGGTCTCGATCTCCTGACCTCGTGATCC
>NW_012103699.1:235373-270868 GCF_000951045.1 Mandrillus leucophaeus
TTGGGGGTCACATTTCAAAATGTGATTTGGAGGGACCATATATCCAAACTGTATCATCAAGGGGTCTGGGACTTAGCAACAGGTCATAACACTGACCTTCTAGTTCACTTAGAGATTATCAAATGCTTACTGAATGTGTCAATTCACAGAAAATCAGTGCGTAAACCAAAATATCAGTTCATTCATCTTTAATGCTCTTGGCTCATTCAAGTGATTTCAATGTTCAGGTCCCCTATCTAGGAACCTCCTACTTAGTTTGTCAAGGTACCTAAAAAACTAAATCTGAACTGTGCTAGATTTGAGCATCGAACTTAAATTATAACAGCGGAAGAGTGGGTGTTTTAGAGTGCTATTTTATCTAGGTAGAATGTGACCAAGGCCTTTTTTTTTTTTTTTTGAGACAGAGTTTCGCTCTTGTTGCCCAGGCTGGAGTGCAATGGTGCGACCTCAGCTCACCATAACCTCTGCCTTCTGGATTCAAGCGATTCTCCTGCCTCAGACTCCCAAGTAGCTGGGATTACAGGCATGCACCACCACGCCCAGCTAATTCTTTTGTATTTTTGGTAGAGACGGAGTTTCTTCATGTGTTGGTCAGGCTGATCTTGAACTTCCAACCTCAGGTGATTCGCCCACCTTGACCTCCCAGAGTGCTGGGATTATAGGTGTGAGCCACCGCACCTGGCCCAAAATGCTTTTTATCTTCCAGTTATTGCATCTTTCTCCCCCTTGACACTGCTGCATTGCCAAAATTTTTCTCTTAACCCAGTCTTCCTATACTGGCCTGTTGATATGTTTGATACATTGTCTTAAGATATTGACTTTACTAATTAATCTTCAATCATACAGTTCTTCTCAATTATTAGAAATGTTGTTTCCTCTGGGGCCGGGCGTGGTGGCTTATGCCTGTAATCCCAGCACTTTAGGAGGCCAACGCAGCCTGATCACTGGAGGTCAGGAGTTCAAGACCAGCCTGACCAACATGGTGAAACGCTGTCTCTACTAAAAATACAAAAATTAGCCAGATGTGATGGCGTGTACCTATAGTCCCAGCTACTCTGGAGGCTGAGGCCGGAGAAACACTTGAACCCAGAGGGAAAGGTTGCAGTTAGCTGAGATCGCACCGCTGCACTCCAGCCTGGGCAACAGAGCAAAACTCCATCTCAAAAAAAAAAAAAGAAATGTTGTTTCCTCTTATGTAGGGATTTAATTATTTCGGATTTGATCTCAAGTTTGAGAGAATGTTAAGGCCTCAGAAGGAATAGAATTGAAAAAGAACAAATAAATAAATTTTTAAAAAGAGAGTTAAGGCTATCTAGGGGACGTATAGAAACAATCAGCACCTATTTCAAAGATACGGAAATGAAATCTTCTAAAGAGGCAGTTCCATTTCTGTGTGCCTTTTAGTGGTAATAAAGGCACTATTTTACTAAGTAAAGACACTTCACCATATACTTTATCACTAATCTTCCAAACCGCCCTTTGAGGCCAGTATCATTTGCTCTCTTTTGAGGATTAGAAAATGATGACACTGCTTAAGGTGGATCTGCATGATCTGCTCTGAGAGCCCTAGGGCCCCACCCGTTGCATCCGGAGTTTCACAGATAATGCAGATTAAGGATACATTAGCTGAATATAAAGTAATAAACTGCCTGAGGAACCCAGACTCTTGGAATATTTTTATGTTATGGAGGAGAAGAAAAGTATTATTTCTTTAAAAAAAAAAAAGAAAAAAGAAAAAGTTGGGCCAGGCGCGGTGGCTCATGCCTGTAATCCTAGCACTTTGGGAGGCCGAGGCAGGCGGATCACTAGGTCAGGAGTTCAAGACCAACCTGGCCAACATGGTGAAACCCCCCCGCCCGCCATCTCTACTGAAAATACAAAAATTAGGCATGGTGGCACATTCCTGTAATCCCAGCTACTCGGGAGGCTGAGGCAGGAGAACTGCTTGAACCAGGAACCGGGAGGCCGGGTTTGCAGTGAGCCGAGATCGCGCCACTGCACTCTAGCCGGGGCTACAGAACAAGACTCCGTCTCAAAACAATAAAAATTAAAAAAAAAAAAAAGAGAAAAAGTTTATATCACTCTGTACAGAGGAAAAAAAAAGTTTATAAACCACTGACCTAGCTTATCAGACAAGTTGAATTTTGTATGGTTTCCCTATAATGCTGGCTAAAATGAGACATTATTGTAAAGTACTTTATCTCTTCATTTTAACATATGAAAGTTTTTAGAGTATTAGAACTATATCTTTCATTTAATCCTCTATACCATAGTCAATTCTAGTTGATTTTTAGTTCAACATTATTTATTCAGCACACATTTTGAGTTTTCAGTCATGTCAGGCTGGGCTCGATGCTGGGGATGCAGTGGTTGATCAGACAAGCTCCTTCCTGTTCTCAAGGTGTTTGTCTTCTGGTAGAGGCAGTTAGTTTAATAATAAAATAAACAAGAAATATCAGAGTGATAAATGGTATTAAGAAGGTAAAACAGGTTGATGTGATAGAGAGAAGTTGGGAGTTGGAGTCTTCTAGAGGACATCTGGAGAAAGCCTCTCGGAGGAGAAGGTATGGAGCTGAGACCTGAGCAGGACTAAGGAGCCAGCTGTGCACAGAATTAAAAATGGGATCGTGGATAAATTAGAAGACATTAAGATTTCAATATGTATCAGACCTTGGGACGGGGGGCATAGCTCTCTCTAAGCTCAAAATTTAATAGTAATAATCACAAAGGAAAAGTTTGTCAGATTTGCCAAGGTAAAATTTATGGACTTCTGAATTTCAAAAATAACATTAAGTAGCAAATGAAAAACTATATTAGCATATAAAATGTGCACAGGATTAAGATAATTTATCAAAAGCTTGCATAGATGAATAAGAAAAATAGAAAACTCAGAGGGCAGATGGCAAAGCAGCATGATAAGGCAGTCCTCAGAAGAGAACATGCAATTCATAAACATCACTAGGAATCAGAAATCCAACTAAGCCAATCTTTTTTTTTTTTTTAATTCAGGCAGGGTGCTGTGGCTCATGCCTGTAATCCCAGCACTTTGGGAGGCCGAGGCAGGCAGATTACTTGAGGTCATGAGTTCCAGACCAGCCTGGCCAACATGGCGAAACCCCATCTCTACTAAATATCCAAAAACTAACGGGGCGTGATGGTGAGCGCCTGTAATCCCAACTAGTCGGAGGCTGAAGCAAGAGAATCGCTTAAACCTGGAGAGCGAAGGTTATAGTGAGCCAAGATCGCACCATTGCACTCCAGGGTAGCAGAGCGAGGCTCTGTGTTAAAAAATGAAAAATAAATCCCACTAAATGAGGAATCATTTTGTAAAAATCTACTATATTAGGTTAAACTTTTTTTTACTGGTATCCCATACCAGGGAGAATACAGTGCAATTGTCCTTCTCATACATTGCTGATAACCCTATAAATTAGTAAAAGTTGCTTTCAAAAAGCAGTTGGTGGTGTGTTCCAAAATCCACAAAAAATACCTCTTTCTTATCCCAGTAATTTCACCTTTGGGAATTTATTTTAAGTAAAAGACAAATTGTTAGGGGTAAATAAATATTTACACCAAAACATGCCTACATTATTTTAGTAGATACTTAGTAGATATTTTAGTAGACATTTAGTAGCAACCATATGTCTAACAGTAGGGGAAAATGAATAAATCAGGATGTGTCTGCTCATTGGGATGTATGCATACATGAGGAAGAATGGTTGTGACAGCTGCAACAGCAGAAGGAAATGCTTTTGATACAATGGGAAATGGCAAACAGCAGCATGCAAAATTGTCTATATACTCTTTGTAATTGGTTTTTTATATGTGCATGGAAAAAACAGTCAAGGATATACACCAAACGCTAACAGTGGTATGTCAGAGTTATGGGGTGAACATTTTAAATGATATGTTTTGGGAAAAATTTTTCTCTAAAATCTTACCTGAAAACATACTTAAAACCTAAATGACAGCAATAAGGAAATTGACTCACTCTTCATCTTTCCACAAAAGAGCTTTGAAGGTACAATCGTGTGGGAGAGCCAAGACCTCCACGGCCTTGTGTCAAGAAATCTCCACAAAGTGACAGTGAATGATGGAGGGGGAGTTCTCAGAGTCATTACAGTAAGTCATTTTTTTTTAAGGTTTAATTGCATATTTTAGCTTCTTTTTAATACACAAAAGTGTTCTAAAATTTACCTTAGAGCCCAGGCAGCATGGAGCAATGATTCTGGTGTGTTTTACAACATATTATATAGTAGCAAATGTTGTTGTCTTCATAGTAAAGGCAAAAACTCAAATATGATCTACAGCTCCAACGTTAGTGAGTTTACAGTTTTGCCTTAAGATTGATGCATTTTTAAAGTGCAATATTTCATTTCTCATTTTTTGTTTCTTTTTTTGAGAGGGTCTCACTTGGTTGCCCAGGCTGGGGTGCAGTAGCACGATCACAGCTCACTGCAGCCTCCACCTCCTGGCTTAAATAATCCTCCCACATAGCTGGGACTACAGGTGTGCACCACCACACCCAGCTAATTGTTTGTGTTTTTTGTAGAGATGTTTCACCACGTTGCCTAGGCTGGTTGCTAACTTCTGAGCTCAAGTGATCTGCCCACCTACGCTTCCCAAAGTGCTGTATTACAGGCATGAGCCACTGTGCCTGGCCTATTTCTCAGTAATTTTTAAGTCAGCATTCTTTAAGAACACTTGCTCAGTAATATTCAGAGTATTTACTATCTCACCTTGAAAATAAAATCTCAGTTAAAATACTATAGATAGCCAGGCATGGTGGCTCATGCCAATAATCCCAGAACTTTAGGAGGCTGAGGCAGGCGGATCACTTGAGGCCAGGAGTTTAACAGCAGCCTGGGCAACACAGCAAGACCCCATCTGTACTAAAAATACAAAAACTTAACCAGGCATGGTGGGACATGCCTGGAATCCCAACTACTTGGGTGACTGAGGCATGAGAATTGCTTGAACCTAGGAGGCAGAAGTTTCAGTGAGCTGAGATCACGCCACTGCACTCCATCCTGGGTGGCAGAGTGAGACTCTGTCTCAAAAAAAAAAGAAAAAAAATGCCAAACTACTACAGATAAACATATTGGAAAATAAGGTGGAGTGTACTGGCTTGTGCCTGTAATCCCAGCACTTTGGGAGGGTAAGGTGGATGGACCACTGGAGGTCAGGAGGTCGAGACCAGCCTGGCCAAAATGGTGAAACCCCCGTCTCTACTAAAAATACAAAAAAATAAATAAATAAATAACTGGGCATGGTGGCACATGCCTGTAATCCTAGCTACTTGGGAGGCTGAGGTGGGAGGATTGGTGAAACTCCGTCTCTACTAAAAATACAAAAAAATAAATAAATAAATAACTGGGCATGGTGGCACATGCCTGTAATCCTAGCTACTTGGGAGGCTGAGGTGGGAGGATTGCTTGAACCCCAGAGGTGGGGTAAAATAAATAAATAAATAGAAAATAAGATTGAGTACTTTCATTTATTTTGCTGAAGCAACTCTGGGATTTCTGACTCTCATATTTTTCATTCAGCTTTGCTTTAAATTTAAAACAGTTTGACAGATGAATTTCTCAAAGTAAATGTAGGACAATAAAGAAGGTGTAGGAAGACTTAAAATGAACTTCAGTAAACAAATGGTGTATATGGTGGAATCATAGACAATCTTTTATTCCCCTTGATCTCCCGTCTAATGATTAGGAATGTACTTGGCATTTAAATTCACAAGCTTAGTGAATGAATATTAACCTCATTCACATGGATTAATTTCTGAGTTGAAATGAATATGTAATATGTTATTACTCATTCAAAAAGCATTTACTGCACACCTGTTGTAAGGCAGAAACAATGGCAGGGTAAAATAGACATACTAGTGGCCTACAGTGGAACTTACAGTTCAGTGAGGAAGAAGGATATTAAAGAAATAGACCATAAATTCATATGTAGTTATACATTTAGATTTGTAGGCCATGTTTAGGATTTCATTGATGTTTAGGATTTAGGATTTATTATGACAAGTAAATTTCACAAAGTAAATGGAGGGCAATGAAGATGGTGTTTACTTTAGTAGACACACACCATTTGTTTACTAAAGTTCATTTTAAGTCTTATGAAAAATTTTTTTATTTAAAATGGGAAGTTTTATGGAATTATGACATTTTTCTTTCCTTATTTTCAAGGCAAATACCTTTACTATCTTGCCTCCTTTTCTATTTATGAAACTTTAAAATACCCAGCATATGCCGAAATTCTATAGTATTGGTTACACTAAAAGAAATAAGTTGGCTGGGCACAGTGGCTCACGCTTGTAATCCCAGCACTTTGGGAGGCTGAGGTGGGAGGATCATGAGGTCAAGAGATCAAGACCAGCCTGGCCAACATGGTGAAACCCCATCTCTACTAAAAATACTGGGCGTGGTGGCGGGTGCCTGTAGTCCCAGCTACTCGGAAGGCTGAGGTAGGAGAATTGCTTGAATCCAGGAGGTGGAGGTTGCAGTGAGCTGAGATCGCGCCACTGCATTCCAGCCTGGCTACAGAGCGAGACTCCATTGCAAAAAAAAAAGAAATAAGTTTACTTCTGACTTGAGAACTAGGTTCAAACATAAAGACTCAAATTATCTGCTTTGGGAGTAAAAATTATAGAGGGCTAAAGATAGCTTAAACATACAGTTAACCTAAAACAAAAACAAAACCAGGGCTGGGCATGGTAGCTCACGCCTGTAATCTCAGCACTTTGGGAGACCAAGGCGGGCGGATCACGAGGTCAGGAGATGAAGACCATCCTGGCTAACACAGTGAAACCCCATCTCTACTAAAAATACAAAAAATTAGCCGGGCGTGGTGGTGGGCGCATGTAGTCCCAGCTACTCGAGAGGCTGAGGCTGGCTGGAGAATGTCATGAACCTGGGAGGCAGAGCTTGCAGTGAGCCGAGATGGAGCCACTGCACTCCAGCCTGGGCAACAGAGCGAGACTCTATCTCAAAAAACAAACAAAAAATACACAAACAAAAAAACCAGGTAACTTTTTAAAGCCTCCGCTAAGAAACCCCAGGTGCAGATTAAGGTTTTCATCACAAATGCGTACAGCTGAGAGTTTTCACTAAATTTTATTCCCTTGCCAGCAAGTGATGTCAGAATAATTTTAAAGACAAACAAAAAGCCAAGTTGTGACCTTTCAGAGATGTTAGTAAACAGAAATTACTATTGAGTTCTAAAGCCAAAACAATATAGAAATATACAATAAAAAATAAAGCATAGGCTGGGCGCTGTGGCTCACACCTGTAATCCCAGCATTTTGGGAGGCCAAGTTGGGCAGATCACCTGAGATCAGGAGTTCGAGACCAGCCTGACCAACATGGTGAAACCCCGTCTCTACTAAAAATACAAAAATTAGCCAGGTATGGTGGCTAACGACTATAATTCCAGCTACTCAAGAGGCTGAGGAAGGAGAATCACTTGAACCTGGGATGTATAGGTTGCAGTGAGCCAAGATCGCACCATTGCACTCCAGCCTGGGCAACAAGAGCAGAACTCTGTCTCAAAAAAGTAAATAAGTAGGCCGGGCGATGGCTCACACCTGTAATCCCAGCACTGTAGGGGGCAGAGGCGGGCGGATCACCTGAGGTCAGGGGTTCGAGACCAGCCTGGCCAACATGGTGAAACCCTGTCTCTAAAAATACAAAAAAATCAACTAGGCATGGTGGTGCGTGCCTATAATCTCAGCTACTTGGGAGGCTGAGGCAAGAGAATCGCTTGAACCCGGGAATTGGAGGTTGTGGTGAGCCGAGATGGCGCCATCGCACTCCAGTCTGGGGGACAAGAGCAAGACTTTGTCTCAAAAAAAAAAAAAAAAAAGTAAATAACAAAGCAATACAATCTTTTATGGAACTACAAGGTTGGAATCTAAAGCATGCATCTTCAGTAATTTTCACAGCATTTGGCTACAAACATTGTATTTATTTTATTTTTTTGAGATGGAGTCTCGCTCTGTCACCCAGGCTGGAGTACAGTGGCACGATCTTGGCTCACTGCGATCTCCTACTCCCAGGTTCAAATGATACTCCTGCCTCAGCCTCCAGAGTAGCTGGGATTATAGGCACGCACCACCATGCCTAGCTAATTTTTTTGTATTTTTAGTAGAGACAGAGTTTCACCATATTAGCCAGGATGGCCTTGATCTCCTGACCTCGTGATCCGCCCACCTCCACCTCCCAAAGTGCTGGGATTACAGGTGTGAGCCACCACGCCTGGCCTACAGACATATTTTAAATTAAATGACAAGTTACTACAGTGACTTCAGATGACTTGTTCTACTGGCCTTAAAACATTGCTTTGTACAGTACAACTCTGCTGAAAAGATCTGTTTAAGAATAGCCAAGCAGTAGCTCTCTTGATTAAATGAAGGTGTAGAAAAAATACTGTAAATACACTGAATATGGACTCTTAACAGTCTGATCTAGCCCACAACAGCCAGACAATACTCTGGTAGATGTACCAGAGTGGTTTACTGTATACAGAAGTGAAACAGCTCACTCTGAGTAAGGCCATTGGGTAACTTTTGAAGAGAGATAACTCTCTAATAATAAACGATTCTCCAGTCTAAGAGGTAGAAAGGACTATCATTGGCTGCTGGCACAATAGGCTTAGGCACCTTCAACAACATCAGCAGGCCGGGCACAGCGGCCCACACCTGTAATCCCAGCACTTCAGGAGGCCGAGGCAGGAGGATCGCTTGAGCCCAGGAATTCAAGACCAGCCCAGGCAATACAGTGAGACTTCTTCTCTACAAAAAAATTTATACATACTAGCTGGGCATGGTGGCACACACCTGTAGTCCCAGCTACTTGTGAGGCTGAGGTGGGAAGATTGTATGTTCAAGGCTAGAATGAGGTATCATTGCACCACTGCACTCAGCCTGAGCATCAGAGTGAAATCCTGTCTGTAAAATGAAATTAGGCCGAGTGAGGTGGCTCACGCCTGTAATCCCAGCACTTTGGGAGGCTGAGGCAGGCTGATCACCCGAGGTCAGGAGTTCAAGACCAGCCTGACCAACATGGTGAAATCCTGTCTCTTATTTAAAAAAAAAATTTTTTTAATTTAAAAAAGTTTTTAAATCAATATTCAGTAGAGTTCAATTTGAATTTTTGGGACAGACTGTTGATTTTGAGCCTTTCTCTGCATTGTCACTTAACTTTAAAGTGTGCTAAGATGTATTTGAACTCATGAGAATTTTTAGTTTCCAAAAAATCAAAGGTCATAATACGTATTTTTTTAAGTGGTGGGGTTGGGATGTAAAATAAATTGCTTTTTGCACTATTAGAGTAGCAAGTACATAAATATGATTCTATGTAAGTTGCAATTCTGAACACCTTATGGAATGTTGGGTATACCTTATCTTTAGTATTGTAATTAGATAACAAAAATAGTAGAATACTGTATGTCATCCTGATATTATAAGCCTCTAGTGCACCAGCATCTTAGACGCATTTATCTGCTGCAAGTGGAGTCATATTATGACTTGTCAAATCGATTTTAAAATATGATAAATGTATTTTTAGTAACAAAACATTGAGTACATTCTTATTCCTTTCAGGCTGGGGAGGGTGCATTGCCTCATGAATTCTTGGAAGGTGTGGAGGGAGTTGCAGGTGGTTTTATATATACTATTCAGGGTAAGTTGGCTAGTTGAAACTTGAAAAATACACTGAATCTCATACACTTAATCTTTATACCTGACAGAAAAGGAGTTTTTTTTTGTCTTTTAAAAAACTTTATTCAGATAAAAGTCACCCTTTTAAAGTGGTTGAGTGGTTTTAGTGTATTCATAGAGTTCTACAACCGGCTCCATCGCCCAAAAGGAAACCCCACACCCATTAGCAGTTACTCCTCATTCTTCCCTCCCCAACCTCCCACCCCCTAACAACTACTGATGTGCTTTCTTTCTCTATGGATTTGCCTATTTTGAACATTTCACATAAATGGAAATGTACAGTATGTGCTCTGTGTGTCGGTTTCTTGCTGTAACATGTTTTCCAGGTCCGTCCATTTTGTATGTGTCAGTACTTCTTTTTTATGATCATATATTCTATTGCATCGATATGCCCTATTTTATTCATTCATTAATTGATGGACATTTAGATTGCTTCTACTTTTTGAATATGAATAATTCTATAGTAAACATGTAGGTACAAGTTTTTGTGTGGTCATATATTTCCATTTGTCTTAAATCTCTAGCAGTAGAAGACCTAGGTCGTGTAATTGTGTGTTTAATCACTTGAGGCACTGCCAGGTTGTTTTCTAAAGCAGCAGCCCAGTTTACATTTCCATAGTCCGTATATGAGGCTTCTAGTTTCTCCATATTCTTGTCGACACTTACTAAATTGTCTATCTTTTAAAATATACCAATCCTAGTGGGTGTAAATTGTTACCTCATTGTGATTTTTATTTGTATTTCCATAATAACTAATGATGTTGAGCATTTTTTTCATGTGCTTATTGGCCATTTGTATATCTTCCTTTTTTGTTTTATTGTTTTTCTTCTTCTTTTTTTTTTTTTTTTTTTTTTTTGAAATGGGGCCTCACGCTGTTGCCCATTCTGCTTTGCAGTGGCATGATCACAGCTCACTGTAGCCTCAGCCTCCCTGGGCTTAAGTGAACTTCCCATTTCAGCCTCCTGAATAGCTGGGACTACAAGTGCATGCCACCATGCCCAGCTAATTATTAAATATTTTGTAGAGACAGGGTTTTGTCATATTGCTCAGGCTGCACACTGTTAAAAGGGTGAATTATTATGGTATGTGAACTAGATGTGGGAAGTGAGGGAGAGAAGAGGGAGGAAGTGAGGGAGGGAGGGGTGGAGAGAGGGAGAAGGTAGTGAGGGAGGGAGGGGTGGAGGGAAGGAGGGAGGAAAGGAGGGGAGACAGAGAGAGTCATTTGTATATCTTTAGAGAAATATCTATTCAGATCCTTTGCCCATTTATAAAATTATTTTGTTATTGTTGAATTGTAAGAGTTACTTATATATTTTGGATACAAGTCCCTTATCAGATACACGCTTTGCAAACGGTGCCCTTTAACACACAAAAGTAAATTTTGATGAAGTCCAATTTTGTCACATGTGTTTGCTGTCATATGTAAGGAACCATTTGTCTAATGTGAGGTCACAAAGATCTGTGTTTTGTTTTACGGTTCCAAGAGTTTTATAGTTTTGGCACTTATATGTAGGCCTTGGATCCATGTTCATTTTCATGTATGGCATGAAATAGAGGTTTAACTTCATTATTTTGCATGTGGATATCCAGTTGTCCCGGCACCCATTTGTTGAAAATCAATGACTGTAAATGTAAGGATTTATTTCTGGACTCTTAATTCTATTCCATTGATCTATATGTCTGTGTCCTTAACCAGTACTACACTGTCTTGATTATGTAGCTTTTTAGTAAGATTTAAAATTGGGAGGCTGGGCATGGTGGCTCACGCCTGTAATCCCAGCACTTTGGGAGGCTGAGGCAGGTGGATCATTAGGTCAAGGAGTCCGAGACCAGCCTGACCAACATGGTGAAACTCCGTCTCTACTAAAAATACAAAAAAAAATTAGCCAGGCGTGGTGTCGGGCGCCTGTAATCCCAGCTACTCCAGAGACTGAGGCAGGAGAATCGCTTGAACCTGGGAGGTGGAGGTTGCAGTGAGCTAAGATTGCCACTGCACTTCAACCTGGGTGACAGGGTAAGACTCCGTCTCAAAAAAAAAAAAAGAAATTAGGAAATGTGAATCCTCCAACCTTGTTCTTTATCAAGCTTGATTGGCTATTCTGGGTCTCTTGCACTTCCATATGAATTTTATGATCAGCTTGTCAATTTGTGCAAAAAAAAGAAAACCTAGTTGGAATGTTTTACAGGATTGCATATATATATATAATTTATATATATAAGAATAAATATATATTTAATTTCAATAGGCTTGGGGGGAACAGGTCGTGTTTGATTACATGAATAAGTTCTTTAGTGGTGATTTCTGAGATTTTGGTGCACCCATCACCCAAGCAGTATACACTGTAACCAATGTGTAGTCTTATTCCTACCCCCTCGCACCCTTTCCCCACTGAGTCCCCAGAGTCCATTGTATCATTCTTATGCCTTTGCATCCTCATAGCTTAGCTCCCACTTAGGAGTGAGAACAAACGATGTTTGTATTTCCATTCCTGAGTTACTTCACTTAGAATAATGGCCTCCGGCTCCACGCAGGTGCTGTGAATGCCATTGTTTTGTTTCTTTCCATGGCCGAGTAGTATTCCATATATATACACATACATACCACATTTTCTTTACTCATTAATTGATAGGCATTTGGGCTGGTTCCATATTTTTGCAGTTGTGAATTGTGCTGCTATAAACATGCATGTGCAAGTATCTTTTCATATAATGATTTATTTTCCTTTGTAAAAATCCCAGTAATGGGATTCCTGGATCAAATGGTAGATCTACCTTTAGTTCTTCAAGGAATCTCCACACTGTTTTCCATAGTGGTTGTACTAGTTCCCATTCCCATCAGGGATTGCATTCTGTCTGTGGATCAACCTGGGGAGTATTGCCATGTTAACGGTATTAAGTCTCTGAGCATCCATGTCTTATTAAATTTCCTTCAGTGATGTTTGATTTTCATTATAAAAGTATTGCACTTCTAGGCCGGGCTCGGTGGCTCATGCCTGTAATCCCAGCACTTTGGGAGGCTGAGGTGGGCGGATGACCAGGTCAGGAGATCCAGACCATTGTGGCTAACACGGTGAAACCCCGTGTCTACTAAAAATACAAAAAACAATTAGCTGGGCATGGTGGCGGGTGCCTGCAGTCCCAGCTACTTGAGATGCTAAGGCAGGAGAATAGTATGAACCCAGGAGGCGGAGCTTGCAGTGAGCCGAGATCGCGCCACTGCACTCCAGCCCAGGTGACAGAGCGAGACTCTGTCTCAAAAAAAAAAAAAAAAACAGTCTTGCACTTCTTTTGTTAAATTCTTAAATACTTATGTTATCTTTTGATGCTGTTGTAAGTGGAATTGTTTTTCTGATTTGATTTCAAGATTGTTCATTGCAAGTATATAAACATACAGTTGGTTTTTGTGATTGATCTGTGTGCTGGGGGAAGAACATTGCCGAACAGGTCCATGTATTACTTAATCATTTTATAGTTAGACCTTATGATTTTCTACATGCAAGGTCATTTCATCTGTAAGAAGAGATAGTTTTGCTTCTTCCTTTTCAATCCGGATGCCTTTTATTTTTCTTATCTGATTGTCCTGGCTAGAACATGAATGTTGAATAGAAGTGGCAAAAGCAGGCATCCTTTCATGTTCCTGACATATTAATTTATGCTCATATTTTTCAGATACATGCAGTGAAACAAAATGTGTTCCTACTCTAAAAGGCTTGTATTTAATTTCTGCACTCCTGTTGTTACCAGCCATTTTCCTGTTACTACAATTTTATAACACTTTCACTTTCCTTCAGGTGTTAAATTATACAGATGCTCTTTGACTTACGATGTTACACCCTGATGAACCCATCTTAAGTTAAAAATGTATGTTGAAAATGCATTTCATATACTTAGCCTGCCAAATGCTATAGCTTAGCCTCACCTACCTTAAACTTGCTCGGAACACTTACATTAGCCCACAGTTGGGCAAAATAATCTAACACAAAGCCTATTCCATAATAAGGATGAACATCTCACATAATTAAAGACTAGTCACATGATAAACAGAATGGTTGCATGTGTACTCAAAGCATGGTTTCTGGTGAACATGTATTGTTTTTACCTTACCATAAAGTCAAAAAATTGTAAGTCTAAACAGGAGTTCAGGCCAGGCACGGTAGCTCATGCCTGTAATCCCAGCACTTTGGGAGGCCAAGGCAGGTGGATCACAAGGTCAGGAGTTCGAGACCAGCCAGACCAACATGGTGAAACCCCGTCTCTACTAAAAATACAAAAATTAGCCAAGTGTGGTGGTGCACGCCTGTAATCCTAGCTACTTGGGAGGCTGAGACAGGAGAATAGCTTGAATCTGGGAGGCAGAGGTTGCAGTAAGCTGAGATAGCACTACTGCACTCCAACCTGGGTGACAGAGCAAGACTCCATCTCAAAAAACCAAAAAAATGGGAGGTCATATACCCCTGTGTTTCTCAAAGGCCGGTCTGTGTTCTATCTGCCTGCATCAGGGTCGCAGCAGCGGCCATTAAAAATACAGATTCCTGGGAGCAGGGCAAAGGGAAAAAAATAGATTCCTGGGCTCCACCCCAGACCTACTGAATCTTTAGGCTTAGGACTCAGGAATCTGCATTTCAGCAAGCATTCCCAAGAATCACTGATTGAACATGGCACCATTTTCCACAAGTGAGACTGCTGTGGTCTAGAGACAACAGAACTTGTTCAGTAACTCACAAGTCATGAGAGGCAGAAGTCAGATAGAGGCCTTCAGCTCCCCACCTCATCCTTTCCAGTTGCAGTGATAAAGAGTGCAGTGGCAAATTGTATTTCATTTCCTTCGCCACCCTCAGCAGCTCACTTTCTTTGTATTTTTCAAAAATTTTCTTTAATTTGATTGAGACATTTTTAGAAAATCCTGACATCTCCTGCCACAGCGAAAGAATTGCCTTAAATCAGTAGGATCTGGGGATAGTCCCTGCACACATGTGACAAGTGACTCATTAACTTGTGAAGTGGCAGATAAATTGTCTTTTAAGCACGTTAGTAATCATTTTTATTATGAAGTATCTTGGCCAGGCACAGTAGCTCTCGCCTGTAATCCCAGAATTTTGGGAGACTGAGGCAAGAGGATCTCTTGAGCCCAGAATTTCGAGACCAGCCTAGACAACATAGCAGGACCCCATCTCTACAAAAAACTTAAAAATTTCCTTGGTGTGGTGACAGGTGCCGGTAGTACCAGCTACTTGGGAAGCTGAGATGGGAGGATCACTTGAGCCCAGGAAGTTGAGGCTGCAGTGAGCTGTGATTGCACCACTGCATTCTAGCCCAGGTGATAGAACAAGACCCTGTCTCAAAAGAAAAAAAAGGAAATAATCATAAATACACCAGAAATAGTACTGAAACTCCCAGGTACCCAGCGCTCAGAATTAACAAATGTTTACATTTTTTCATATTCATTTGTGATTTTTTTTTTTTTTTTAAATAAAACATGGCCAGGCACGGTGGCGCATGCCTGTAATCTTAGCACTTTGGTAGGCTGAGGTGGGTGGATCACCTGAGGTTAGGAGTTCGAGACCAGCCTGGCCAACATGGCGAAACCCTGCCTCTTGTTACAAACAATTTTTACAATTGTTTGTAAAAATACAAACAATTAGCTGGGCGTGGTGGCAGGCTCCTGTAATCCCAGCTACTCACGAGGGAGGCTGAGACAGGAGAATCCTTGAACCCAGGAGGTGGAGATTACAGTGAGCTGAGATCATACCACTGTACTCCAGTCTGGGCAACAGAGTGAGACTCTGTCTCAAAAAAAAAAAAAAAAGAAAAGAAAAAAGAAAACATTATATGCCGGGTGTGGTGGCTCACGCCTGTAATCCCAACACTTCGGGAGGCTGAGGCAGGTGGATCACTTGAGGTCAGGAGTTCGAGACCAGCTGGCCAACATGGTGAAACCTCGTCTCTACTAAAAATACAAAAATTAGCTGGGCGTGGTGGCACACGCCTGTAATCCCAGCTACTTGGGAGGCTGAGGCAGGAGAATCACTTGATCTGGGAGGTGGAGGTTGCAGTGAACCGAGATGACGCCACTGCACTCCAGCCTGGACACCAGAGTGAGACTCTGTCTCAAAAAAAAAAAAAAAAAAGAAGAAAGAAAGAAAACACTGTAGGTACGGTTGAAACCTTCCCGTTGTGGTTCTCCCTAGATGTATTCCTCTTCCTTCTCCTCAGAGGGGGTGCCACTTTCCTAAAATTCATGTGTACCCTTCCCATTCTTATTTTTCTACTTTGAACATATTTACATCTCTCTATTTATTTATTTGAGACAGGGTCTCGCTCTGTTGCCCAGACTGGATGGAGTTCAGTGGTATAACCATAGCTCACTGCAGCCTTGAACTCCTGAGCTCCAGGGATCCTCCTGCCTTGGCCTCCCAAGAAGCTGGGACCAGAGGCATGCACCACGATGCCTGGCTAATTTTTAAATTTTATTTAGAGATGGGGGTCTCCCTGTGTTACCTAGAGTGATCTCAAACTTCTGGGCTTAAGCGATTCTCCTCCCTCGGCCTCCCAAAGTGCTGGGATTACAGGCATAAGGCACCACGCCTGACGATGTCTTTAAATAACATAGTTTTGAATATTTTATAATTGATATCTGTGGTGTCACATTGTATTATCACTTGGCAATTTTCACTCAACTTTATTTTTCCATCCCAATCCTTTTAACATGCAAGATCAGGGTAATTTTTTTAACTGCTGTATTTCATGATGTGAATATACCACAACCTGGCTATTTTTTTTTCTCTCAGTGGACAGTTAGGTTGGTCCCGTTTTTCTGCCACAATTACAAACAATGCTGTAATTAATAGCCTCATGTGAAATAACGTTAGTAGGGATATATCTACAAGTGGCCACAACTGAACCATAAGGTGTACACATTTTCAGCCTAAATAGATATTGCCAAATTGCTTTCCAGAGTGGGGGCATCCACTTAAACCTACTGGCAGTGTATGAGAGTTCCCATTTTTCTACCTGAAGTTCCAAACAACTGCATGTGTTTCTGTTAGGTTACCTTGGGCAAAGAACTGTAGTGTACATCATAAGTTCTGAGTGGTAAGTGTACAATAGCATTTTTCTCCAACTCTCAACTTTTCCTTTTTAGAAGGTGATGCTCTCTTACACAGCCTTCATTCTCGCCCTCAAAGACTTACTGATCATATAAGGAATCTCCACGAGGAAGATGCCTTACTGAAGGAGGAAAGCAGCATCTATGATGATATTGTTTTTGTGGATGTCGTCGACACTTATCGTAATGTTCCTGCAAAATTATTGAACTTCTATAGATGGTAGGTTGTAAAAATGTAGAACTTGTTTTATTGTTAGTTTCTTTTTTTTTTTTTTTTTTTTGATAGGGTTCTTACTATGTTTCCTAGGCTGGTCTTGAACTCCTGAGTGCAAGCAAACCTCTTGCCTTAGCCTCCTGAGTAGCTAAGATTACAGGCGCGTGACACTGTGCCTGTCTTATTGTTCTTTTGCTATCGAGACAATCAACTTCAAACCACTGAGATTTCAACAAATAAAAGCAAACCTAAGGCCACTGATCACCTGGGATATGACCTATTGTATCCCAGTTCCTTGTGAAAACTGAGCTTCTAAGATGTTGCCTCTTTATTTTGATAAAGATCCACAATGTGATATTAACCTGTCAAAAACACGGCAAAAATTGGCTGGTGGCTTGTGCCTGCCAGCAGCACCTTTGGGAAGCCAAGGCAGGCAGATCACTTGAGATCTGGAGTCTGAGACCAGCCTGGCCGCCATGGTAAAACCCTGTTTCTACTAAAAATACAAAAATTAGCCAAGTGTGGTGGCGAGCACCTATAATCCCAGCTACTCAGGAGGCTGAGGCATGAGAACCACTTGCACCCAGAAGGCGGAGGTTGCAGTGAGCCAAGATCACACGACTCCACTCCAGCCTGGGCAGCAGAGTGAGACTCTGTCTCAAAAAAAAAAAAAAAAAAAAAGCAAAAATTGATTCATTTTGAGTCATTTCTACTTGCCTTGGTTGTCTCAAGCCAGCGTTAGACAAAAATCAGTGAGTTTGGGAATGGTTCATTTTTAGTTGTATTTATACCCACCTACCCAGATTCCCCAGTTACAGTCACTCACATTTAGGTTACTGATAGAAATTCTCTTCTACTGAATATCCACCTTATACTTCCAGTCTCTACTGCATCCACTTAAAAACTACCTCCCTGATTCTAAAACTCTTATAGAGCTGGCTTACTGAAATTCCACAAGTCCCAAAATCTATCGTATTTATAATTTCCCAGACCCTCCAGTGTTTCTTGGAACTTACTTGTAACTCCTACTTTTATAACAATAATAACAGTAACAATATATAATAATAGTAACATATATATATAAAATCTTAACATGTATAGTTATTAGAATTATTAGTTACTCTAGGATCTCAGAATTTTCTGTTGAGTCTCCTGATACTGTCTATCCTGACCCTGGAGCTAAAACTTTCAAACTGTATCTCTGATTAGGCCAAACCTATAAAGGGTATTCTCTTTTTATTTTTTTCACTTTTATTTTTAAAAACCTTCTCCTGTTCCTTGCTGAGGCCCAGGGTCTGTCTGCTTTTCTTCTCTGTTGCCCTAGACAGAGTGGGAAGTTACCAAGATCAGTACTTTACGGACACAGTTCCCTGGTCCTTAGGGGTAGATGGCTTAATTGGTTTATGGAAGGTAATGTTTCTTAGCTGGGGCAAATTATTTATTTATTTATTTATTTATTTATTTATTTATTTATAAATAGAAATAAGGTCTCAAGCAGTCCTCCTGCCTCGGCCTCCCAAAGTGCCGGGATTATAGGCGTGAGCCACCATACCTGGCCAGCTGGGGCAAATTAATATAATTTGGAACTCATCCTGTGGGTAGAGGGCAGAATGAAATGAGGGTTGGAAATCTGGGTGTGTCAAATACTGGTTAAGTTTAGACAGCTGTAATAAGAAAAAGAAGCTCCTTTTAATTTGGGGCCACAAATGAGAGTTGCAATTATAGGTGAGGCTGAGGTGAGGAATGGGCATGGAGGTCCCAAGGGTGGGAAATCAGGGCTGTGGGGTTCTAGGACTCTCTTTAGAGCAAGATATTTCCCAGGCGTGGAAGTATCTTAGCCTCACTCTTTGTCTCCACTGCCACTATTCTGACTGCCACCTTCTCTCCCTGGATCGCTGCTGTAACCTTCAACAGGACTGATCTGGGACCTGCGTCCCCATAGCTGGCATCACCCATCTCCACACTGCAAATGAGTTTCATTATTTCTTCCTCTTTATTTCAGTTATCAGTGACCCAAATATTCTTTATCATGAAAATTTATTTCTAATTAGCAAATATTATGTATGGCTTTTGCTGTTAATTGGAAATAAACTTTAGGAACATGGGGTGATGCTGTTTGGTGTGGACCCATTGTTAAATTCACCATTCTTTGACCTAATGAAATTCTAAATTTATTTTATTGAGATTTCTGACATATGACTGGCCCCCTAGCAAAACTGCGTTTTTAAACAGCTGTACAGGGATTGTCAATGTGAAATGGAGGAGTCAATTTTGTCTTTAGTCAGGATTATATATTTTATGTCTAGATAATGAAGTCACTCTCCTTTGCCTTCCAGGTCATTTATAATGGTTTAATTGCTGGAAGCTGTTTCCAAGGGAAAATATGTTTCAATGTAATAAGTCAGGTTTTTTTTAAGCCATAAAATATTTTGAGTGTAATATAAATAGTAGCATCAGATGCATATTGTACAATAGTGTTCTGTGTGAGAGGCCCAGATACAACACCTAATTCATTATGCTGGGCCTTTGTTATTAAGAACACACAGGGTAGGGTTCAGACATTTAATAGATTTGGCAGCAGGACTTGAATGATGCCTAAGAAGCATTTGTTTGAATGTATGTTCCATTTAAGCCAGATATTTTCCTTCATCGTGCTCTTCCTTTACCTTTTAAAATCAGCTTAGTACTTCTCTGTGTTATGCCACTTAGTAAAGACCAAGTGATGGCCTTAGTTGATAGCAGCAAAATTTTGTTAGAGAATGTTCTCAACATTTGAGGAATAAGAGATACAATAATGACAGGTACAGTTTTGAATGAAGTGTTAGTGACGCCACTGCATTGGTGTTTCTTTGTTTCTTTGTCTGGTTGCACTGACTTTCATATCCCTTTTTTGTCAACAGGACTATGGAAACAACCAGCTTCAATTTGTTGCTGAAGACAGATGACGACTGTTACATAGACCTCGAAGCTGTATTTAATAGGATTGCCCAAAAGAATCTGGATGGGCCTAATTTTTGGTGGGGAAAGTAAGTTAACCATTCTTAGCCCATTGGCATTCATGTACCTGATCAAATGTAATTAATTAAGCATAAAATATCCTTTTTTTTGAAAATGTGGTTGGGATATACAATTTCTTACTAGACTCCTAGGTTAATATATATTTCATTACTCTAGGTCAGTCATGCTGGCTCACATCTGTCATCCCAGAGTTTTGGGACAGCTGAGGTGGGAGGATCCTTTGAGGCCAAGAGTTCAAAACTAGCCTGGGCAACATTGCAAGACCCTGTCCCTACAAAAAATAAAAAAGGTGATGTGAGCCTGTAGCCCGTAGCTACTTGGGAGGCTGAGGCAGGGGGACTGCTTGAGCCCAGGAGTTGGAGGCTGCAATGAGCTATGATTTTGCAACTGCACTGCAGCCTGGGCAACAGAGGGAGACCCTATCTTAAAAATAATAACAAATTTTATATTACTGTTGTTTAAATGAAAAGCCTGAGGCTAATGTAGTAAAGGAGGGAAAACAATATGGCTTTTATTCTTACATCAAAGAAGTAAATGGTATTCACATTAGAAGCTACTGTATATTTTGTTAGAATAAGTTTGTGACGCATCTCTGAAACCATTTTCTGTGCTTCCTCAGGAATACAATATGGATTAGTGATTTGGTTTTTTGTTTTCATATGTACTAAAACACAGGGTGATCTAGTACTTTTCATTCAGAAACTTTACAAATGCAACTTTGAGAAAATTTAACATACCGATCTTATCTAAAACAACACTGGATAAATGATAATTCCTTTCCTTAGATTAAAAAAATTTTTTTCTGGCGGGGCACAGTGGCTCACGCCTGTAATCCCAGCACTTTGGGAGGCCGAGGTGGGTGGATCACCTGAAGTCAGGAGTTTAAGACAAGCTTGGCCAACATGGTGAAACCCCGTCTCTACTAAAAATATAAAAAATTAGCTGGTCATGATGGCGCATGCCTGTAATCCCAGCTACTCGGGAGGCTGAGGCAGGAGAATCGCTTGGACCTGGGAGGCAGGGTTGCAGTGAGCCAAGATGGCGCCACTGCCCTCCAGCCTGGGCAACAAGAGCGAAACTCCGTCTCAAAAAAAAAAATTTTCTTATTTTCTTTCCTCACTTCTACAAGCTTATTCCTTTGTAGTGATGATAAAGGAGTCAAGTTTAATAGTGGCAGGATATGTGTCAGACTAACACAAGAGGCCACATTATTTTTCATCTCAGTTTCAGACTGAATTGGGCAGTTGACCGAACCGGAAAGTGGCAGGAGTTGGAGTACCCCAGCCCCGCTTACCCTGCCTTTGCATGTGGGTCAGGCTATGTGATCTCCAAGGACATCGTCAGCTGGCTGGCAAGCAACTCGGGGAGGTTAAAGACCTATCAGGTAATTAAGAATTTCTTAGCTTGGCGTGGTGGCTCTCGCCTATAATCACAGCACTTTGGGAGGCTAAGGCAGGTAGATCACTTGAGCCCAGGAATTCAAGACCAGCCTGGGTGACATAGCAAGACCCCATCTCTGTAATAAAAAGTAAAATAAAAAATTAAGGATTTCCCACCTACGTATACACTCATCACACCAAGTTTCATCTCACTCAGCATTCCATCATGAAAAGCAGAACCCACTTACCTTAGGGAAAAGCACATTACTCTCTGTATAGGAATCACCTCTCAGAGGTTAAGGATGCACCCCATATCCCTCAAATCTTGCCTTTAAGTTCTATTCCTAAATCTTTTTTGAGCCTACTTATGTTTTCAGCTAGTATTTACAGGCGTAGTCCCTGGAGGCCGGGCACTGTGGCTCATGCCTGTAATCCTAGCACTTTGGGAGGCTGAGGCAGGCAGATCACTTTAGTTAGGAGTTCGAAACCAGCCTAACATGGTAAAATCCCATCTCTACTAAAAATACAAAAAATGAGACGGGTGTGGTGGCACACACCTGTATTCCCAACTACTTGGGAGGCTGAGGCAGGAGAATCATGTGAACCCGGAAGCAGAGGTTGCAGTGAGCTGAGATCGCACCACTGCATGCCAGCCTGGGTGACAGAGGGAGACTCGGTCTCACACACACAAAAAAAGTATAGTCCCTGGAGGAATAGAAAGATTTTAATTCCTAAGGAGGGAGCCCAAAGTGCTTGCTGGAAGCTTAAGGTACACGAGAAGGATGGGTCCTCTACTCGCGGTTTCATCTTATTACCGTGTGGTGGGGGTGCTTCATAGGCACTCACTTTGACTTTGTGTGAATCCATTTTTGCTATTTCATATTAGAATAATAAAGCAAAAAAGTAGAAAGGTGGTTTATGATGGGAGTGGGCATGGTTTTGACTTTACAAATAAAATAGCATTTAAAATTTTTACATTTAAACTTTATGGGCCATGTATAGGGTGAAGATGTAAGCATGGGCATCTGGATGGCAGCCATAGGACCTAAAAGATACCAGGTAAGTCTTTGGGGATGGCCTCAGGCTTCTTAAGAGTTGAGGAGGTGAGATTTCTATATACAGGTTGAGTGTCCTTTATCCAAAATGCCTGGGATCAGAAGTATTGAGGATTTCAGATTTTTTTGGATTTTAGAATAATTGCATTATACTTACAAGTTCCACATCCCAAATCTGAAAACTGAAATGCTTCAATGAGCATTTCCTTTGAGTGTCATGTTGGCTCTCAAAAAGTTTTGGGCTTGGCATAGTGGCACACGCCTGTAATCCCAACACTGGGAGGCCAAGGTGGGCATTATCACTTGAGCCCAGGAGTTCAAGACCAGCCTGGGCAACATGGCAAAACTCTCATCTCTACAAAAAGTACAAAAAAATTAGCTGGGCATGGCAGCGCCTGCCTGTGGTCCCAGCTACTCAGGAGGCTAAGGTAGGAGGATCAACTTGAGCATGGGAGGTCGAGGGTGCAGTGAGCTGTGAATGCACCACTGCACTCCCACCTGAGAATAGAGTGAGAGAGACTCTGTCTCAAAAAAAAAAAAAGAAAGAAAAAGTTGTGGATTTTGGAGCATTTTAGATTTCAAATTTTCAGATTTGGAATGCTCAGCCTGTAATGTATATCACACCATGGGCAGAAAGAATGAGGATCTTCTACCATAATAGCTACGCTGTTGCTTTAATTCACAATAATCCAGCTAGGTTATTTCTCATACAGTATTTTTCTGAGTTTAAAGCAAAAGGTTATAAATGAAAGTTCCCCTACCTACAAAAAATTCAGTTGCCATAGATTTGATCAGAAATTATTTTCAGCTTTAAAACAACAGAAGGCTGGGCGTGGTGGCTCACGCCTGTAATCCCAGCACTTTGGGAGGCCGAGGTGGGCGGATCACGAGGTCAGGAGATGGAGACCATCCTGGCTAACACGGTGAAACCCCATCTCTACTAAAAATACAAAAAAAATTAGCCAGGTGTAGTGGCAGGTGCCTGTAGGCCCAGCTACTCGGGAGGCTGAAGCAGGAGAATGGCATGAACCCGGGAGGCAGAGCTTGCAGTGAGCCAAGATCATGCCACTGCACTCCAGCCTGGGCGACAGAGCGAGACTCCGTCTCAAAAAAAACAAAAAATAATAACGACAGAATCCACTGATTTGAGTGTGGCAGTCTAAGGATCCTTCAACCCTTCTGACCGATACAAAGGAGACACTGCATGAAATATAAGACATCATTTAAAACACACTATTGCTGAACCAGAAAACAAAAATGAATCTGCAGAGACCAAAATGGAAACTAGAGACCTGGGAAGAAACCAAGCACAAAGCTGACTTTCGCTTTAGAGATTTCTGTTGAGTTCTGGATTCTTGCAACTTCCACTTTGGCCATGGAAGGTGCAGGGGACAGAAGGCACATGCAGTGTCTGTCAGTTAGAAGCCCAGCATAGAGCTGGGCCCCAGAGCAGCTCTCAGAAGTCAACCCACATCTCTGTAGTCCACTTTGATAGTCCGATTCCTTTGTTGTACTTTCAGTCTCATCTTTGAATAGAATTATTTTTGTATCTGATAACTCTGGGATCTGTAGTCTTTGCTGGGTCTGATTCTGCAGTTTCCTGTTTCTACACACTGTTGTTCATGGGGCTTGTTTTCTGAGGTGTTGAAGAGTTGTTTTTGTTTTTGTTTTTTGTTTTTGTGACCGTGTTGTCTTTGGAAACTGAGTCCCTATTTAAAATGCATTCCTATAGAGAGGATTTACATTTTTTTCTACCATGCACTAGGAAAACTACCATCTATGAATACTTCAGATTTTTGACTTGGAACTGTTGGGCTTACACAGACTGACTACCAGCCCCAGACCTACCTAAGTGCAAGCTGTGGGTAGGCGCTCAGGGGAGAGAGACTCCTCCTTTCCATCCCACTGAGGGGCGAGACTGAGACAGACAAGCCGAGTTTGTTTTCTTATATACCCCCTGAGGCTGTGGCCCCTCAGAGATCCTAGCTCTGTGTCAGTCTCCCATTAGTCTCCTGTCCCTGGGCTTGGCCTTTCATAACCCAAGGATCAGCAGCCGCCTTCAGGGCACATGCTGACTCAGCACTTTCTCCTGCCCGTTTTCTTCTTTCTTCATGGAGTTCTGCCATGCTTTATAAAGGTGTTTCATTTTGCCCAACATTTTTGTGTTGTCAAAACATTGAATGAGTTTCTCTCTGTGTTCTGCTATATTGCTGAAAACAGAAGCCAATTCATGTAGCTAGGAAATAGTCTAGTGGTTAAGAACTTGAGCTTAGGAGTCTTTAATCCCTCCTCTTCATTTACGAGCCCTGTGACCTTGAACAAGTTACTTAACTCTTAGTTTGTTCCTCAGTTGTAAGAGGGAAATAGCTCCTACCTCACAGCGTTACTGTGAGAATTGAGTGAAATATTTACAAAGTGCTTGGGTAGAGTCCCCACAATATTGTAAGCATTCCATCAGAATAATAGCTGTTATTAATACTGCCATAGACACACCTTTAATAGCAAACACGAAACTCACTTGTGGTTTCTAAAATCATTCATTACAGAATTGCATTTGTTGACTAACTCTTCATCCACACATTGCCTTGTTTCTGTATTCCACAGCCACAGGACTGTGGGACCTGGTGTTTTCCCCAATCAGGAGGTGCCACCCCCAAACCTCACCAGTTGGTCCACACATGGAGTTATCCTTGAAGTAATTTCAGCATCATTCGAATAGATAAAAACTGTCTACGTGCAGACTTTCTGACGCTCTTAAAACAGTTTCACCACTCTCAGATCGGCTTTGGTTGTTTTTCAACAGGACAGCCTGTGGCTGTGTGAGAAGACCTGTGAGACAGGAATGCTGTCTTCTCCTCAGTATTCTCCATGGGAACTGACAGAACTGTGGAAACTGAAGGAACGGTGCGGTGATCCTTGTCGGTGTGAAGCAAGATAACAGGGACTTGAATTAGCAGCATCTAAAATGAGGGCAGGCAAACGATAATCTGAGTGCAAGTCTGAGGTATCCCAGGGTTTAGCAGTAGACTATATGATCTTTCAAGAGAGTTCCAGACCGGCACTTTCACCCAGAACCAATGCGGTGTTTCTTAATGTTTGCACAAATTTTCTTCTTAAAAATCAACTGGTACTGTAGCATAAGAAAAGTTTATATATTGGAAGATTATCAGAAAAATACCAAGTTATTTTATAAAAAAAAAATATTTCTAAATCCTGATGCATTGTGGCTAATTAGTAATCACCATTACCTGTAATTTTTGGTTAAAACTTGGCCCAGTTCAGAATCTGCAGTAGTAACTGAGAGTTTGAATTTCAACCTGGATTGCAGGATAGCTCTGTAGAGTTTAATGAGGATAATTATCAGACAAAAAGAACTCACAGGAATGCTGTGTGATCATGTGATCACATATTTGAGCAGCGGTCACTTATACCAAAGTTTGGGGTTTCTGGAAATAACGTCAGATTTTGTGGATCTCTGAAGTGGGCAACTTGAACTTGAAGAGGAACCAATATGATTCTCAGTTCTGAACCTTGGTTTTAAAGAAGTCCATTTATACGGTAGACTAATAACCAAGTTTTCTTTCTGCCATCTAACCTAAATCCTGAAGGTCACAGCTTCGTACTCATAGTTTTTAAATGCTAAATTTTTGTGAGTATGAATAAAAGCAAATACTTCTCAGGGTTTTAGTGGCATCGGGAAGGATATTTCTAAATTGTTGACATTTTGAAAGAATTAGTTTTGCTTTCCTCCTATCATTGCCTAAAATTTACCTAATATGAGTACATTTCAATCAGAGCTGGTTATCTTCTACGCAAGAAGATACACTCAGCTTAGGTATAATTGTAGGGAAAAGCATGTGATTAATTTAAGTACTCTTAGAAAATAGTGCAACTGAGAAGACAGATAATAGCATATTGTTATACACAGTAGAGGATGTGTCTCCCCAAGTTTAAGGGACATTTCCCAAAATGACCAGCCAAATCGTTTTAGTAGCCCTTTAAAATAGTAGTATCAATAGAGAATTCCATTAAAACTAGTCTTATGACAGACATTAACTGTGTTCAGATTTTATTAGGCTAGCTAGTTTCTATTTAATATTTAAATCTTATCATGAAATGCAGTGATGAACTGTAAAAATAAATATGAAATACGATCAGAAAATTGTTAGTAGGTTCAAAGCCTTTATTACTGCTATTATGTATAAGCCTAGAAATGGTCGCTTCCCAACAAAAAGTACATCAGTGGTGAAAATACATCCCTTGTTATCCTTAGGGCAAGTTGTAAACCCCTTTGTTTTTGACAGAATTGTTCCAGTGGATCATTTATTTCCGATGAACCCCAGACATGATAAGCAGTGTAGTCTCTAAATTTTATTAGTTGGTTGTTACCATCGCACTAGTAGACAATCTTCATTTTCCACAGAGTAAAAACGTAATGACTGTAGGTCATTTTCCAGCTTGATTTCTATGCCCGGCTCCTAAAATTAGAAGGAAGGTAGGGAAGGATGTGATTAAGACAGATCTGATAAAGCATGTTACACATACTCTATCCCACCCCATCCCCAGGCAGTAGCTTACCCTTAAAATCAAACAGATCTATGGTCTCCATTTAGAATCAAACTATTGCTATCTAGAGACAGTTTAATGTCATCATGAGGACGAAGCTTGACTTTGTTTTTTCCTGGGCAACTTACTTTGGGACTTTCATAGGACAACAGAAGGTCTGACACAGGAACTTTGAGAAGACGTGACAGCCATCCCTTCACCTTTTGAATTGTCATGGAGCCTATCAAAAGACAAGAAAAGTCCATTCGTTCTCTCAAATGACACTTACTTGTAAAACTAGCTCATGTGATGAGACCACAGTATCATTGCAATGATAGCTGTATCTGTCTTTTTTTTTTTTTTTTTTTTGGAGACCGTCTCGCTCTGTTGCCCAGGCTGGAGTGCAATGGTGCAATCTCGGCTCACTGCAACCTCCACTTCCCGGGTTCAAATGATACCTCCTGCCTCAGCCTCCCAAGTAGCTGGTGCCCGTCACCACACCCAGCTAACTTTGGTATTTTTAGTAGAGACGGGGTTTCACCATGTTGGCCAGGCTGGTCTCAAACTCCTGACCTCGTGATCCGCCCTGGCCTCCCAAAGTGCTGGGATTACAGGCGTGAGCCCAGGGCCTGGCCGTATCTGTCATTTTACCCAAGTCACTTTACCCAAGTAAGTAATTAGGGGAAAGCCTGAGTCTTTGTACCACCTGTTCATTTGGGGAACTGTGGGAAACGGAGCCAACGGACCTAAGTGCCCTTTGACAGTGAGTTTCATACCATTTCAGTAGTGTGTTTCTTAATCTGAATAAACCAGAATGATACTCTCAGCACAGAATAAAAATGGGAGTGAGTCATTAACGTTTTCTTTTTAAACCTTTGTGATGACTTCCTTATGAATTACTGAACAAACAAACACTGGAATGGGACTCAGGTATCCTGAGGACATCTCTCAACTCTGGCCTTAGTTCCTCCTCTGTAAAATGAGGGTGTCGACTAAATGATCTACAAGGTCCGTTCCAGCGCCGCCATTCTGTAATTATGTCATGTGTAACTGTGTTAAACATACACAGGTGACTGCCAGGCATGGGAATGTAACTTCCGAGTCAACGCTTTGGCTTGTTCAGAATACACTATGAACTTCTTTCCAAAGATGGGTTGTGGTAAATAGTGGATATTTTGATTATGAGAAACAGAGTTTCCTTGAAGCTTTAGCTGGAGATACAGCAATAGTGTGGTGTTCCTACAAATATCACAGTGTATTCAAACATATTTTTCTATCAAAAATCATTTTTGTAAAAGCTGTGTGTTTTTATGCAACTTGTGATAATAAATGTTATCTTTATTTTAGAATAAAAACTGGCCTTTTTGTATGTATTGAATACAGTTAATAGAATGTGTAATTTTAATTAACAAAATTTGCTCTTTCATGTGTGAATATGTGATAGTCTAGTCCTTTCAAAAGATTTAGATGGACTGGCTTTCATTGTTGGAGCCTGGTTAGAGAAGGGGTTAAGTGCAGCACACCAGTGGGAAATGACATCCTCCTAACACATGACAGAAACAGAAAGTTTGGTCATAAAACAATTCTAATAAGAAATCCGCCTGGCCTGCTCACACCTGTAACCCCAGCACTTTGGGAGGCAGAGGGATCAGAGCCCAGGAATTCGAGACCAGCCTGGGCAACATGAGGACACCCCATCTCTACAAAAAAAAAAAATTAGCCAAGCATAACAATGTATGCCTCTAGTCCCAGCTACTTGGGAGGATCACTGGAGCCCAGGAGGTCAAGGCTACAGTGAGCCATGATCGCGCCACTGTACTCCATCCAGCCTGGGTAACAAAGTGAGCCCTGTCTCCAAAAAAATCTGCCTACTCATAACGGTTCTATAGAAGAAAGTAGCAATTTGTATGTAATAAATAGCATTACCATTTTTAATATACTAACATGACTGTCTTAGCATTCAGAAAATATGGAAATAGCTAATTATTTCTTTTTACTGCCTATGACCAATGTTAAAAATTTGAGAGGTTTACCTCTAGGCCTTTTTTTCTATGTTCATATAAGGATGTGTAGGTTTTAAGCCAGGTGCAGTGGCTCACGTCTGTAATCCCAACACTTTGGGAGGCTGAGGTGGGCAGATCACCTGAGGTCAGGAGTTTGAGACCAGCCTGGCCAACATGGAGAAACCCTGTCTCTACTAAAAATACAAAAATTAGCCAGGCGTGGTGGTGGGTGCCTGTTAACCCAGCTACTTGGGAAGCTGAGGCAGGGAGAGTTGCTTGAACCCGGAAGGCAGAGTTTGCAGTGAGCCAAGATCATGCCATTGCACTCTAGCTTGGGTGACAGAATGAGACTCCGTCTCAAAAAAAAAAAAAAAAAAAGATGTATAGGTTTTATAATATATTGACCTACTACATTTGTATTTCTTTATGACATGATGGTACAGCTTTTCATGCCAATTCCATGCCATGTCCTCTAGACATACACTGTCCAATATGCAGCCACATGTGGTACTGAGCACCTGGAATGCAGCGAGTATGACTGAAGAACTGAATTTTATTTTAATGAATTTAAATAGCCACATGTGGTTATTGCAGTCACAGTGGACAGCGCAGCTCTAGACCTGCTTCATTCTCCTCAGTGACACATGTGCCTTGTGTGCTGTGTGGTTCTACCAGAGCTTATTCACCATCCCCCACTGGCAAGTATTTAGATTCTTCTTATCTTCACCATCACAAATGCTGCAAGACACAATGCTTGGCCAGAGCATACGTGTATTTGTAACTTTGTACAGTAATTCCCACATGACTTTACAAAAAGGGTATACTGCTTTTTCATGCCAGCCAGTATTATTTTAATTTTGCTCATCTAATGGATTAAAAAAATGGTATTGCTTTTTTTTTTTTCTCATTTTAGACAGGGTCTCACTCTGTCACCCAGGCCAGATTGCAGTGGCTCAATCACAGCTCACTGCAGCCTCAACTTCCCGGGCTCAAGCCATCCTCCCACCTCAGCTGCCCAAGTAGCTGGGACTACAGGCTTGCACCACCACACCCAGCTAATTTTTGTATTTATTTATTTTTGTAGAGATGGGGTTTCACCATGTTGCTCAGGTTGGTCTCGAACTCCTGGGCTCAAGCAATTTGCCCACCTTGGCCTCCCAAAGTGCCAGGATTACAGGTGTGAGCCACCATGCCTGGCTATTACTTTTCTTTTTAGAAGACGTTTACCTATGGTAGTGGTTAAATATTCGCAGCATGTGGCATAAGAATTAGTATTAAGAACCTTTGAATGAATGAGTGAGTGAGTGCACATTTGAGGAACAGAAAAGCAAATTAAAAAGGGGGAAAAAAGAACCCTCAGAATCTGCTGGCTTACTGCTGAGTTTATAGAATACAGGACTCAGACTCTGAATAGTTGAAAATAGTAATTCTTACATATAATTTCTATGGATAGTCAAATCTCTGCAGCTCTACCCAAAGATTAATAAAAACAGCATGAATGCAGTGGGTGTTCCCAAAATGGCTAACTGAATCTCAGAAGACCTGGGATACCAGTCAGGTGTACAGTGGGGAAGTAGAGAAGGGTAAAGTGGCACTGTCACCCCCAGCCAAGGGCTGCATTCAGGCATATGCCCAGATGACAGGACTTGACAGGTCTACCTCAGTGCCTTCCAGAGGAAGACTGCAGAGGAAAGCTTAACGAAGCAGGTCTGATGACAATATTCTTGAGCAAATACTCCATAGTGGTGACATTCCCATTAATTGATTTGACGTATCTGCAAAGGCAAAAGGAAACACGCAAAGACATCGAAGGCCAAAAACACAGAAAGTCCTGGCCCTCCAGGCACGGTGGCTCACACCTATAATCCCAGCACTTTGGGAGGTGATGATAGGAGAACAGCTTGAGCTCAGGAGTTTGAGGCCAGCCTTAACAACATAGCGGGGCTTCATCTCTACTAAAAATCAAAAAAATAGGGTGTGGTGGTTCGTGCCTATAGTCCCAGCTACTCAGGAGGCGGAGGTGGGAGGATCACTTGATGATCAAGGTGATGGAGCCTGCAGTGAGCCGAGATGGCACCACTGCACTCCAGCCTGAGTGACAACCAGACCCCGTCTGAAAAACGATAAAAAAATAAAACAGTCCTGGCCCTCTTTGACTAGTCTGTGTTCACCAGGGCCTTTACTGGCAGTATTTAAGTTTGAAAACAGAATAATGAAGGGGGAAATCACTAATTCTAATCCATTATATAGCAGTAGCCAAATTACATATTACAGGAGTAGAAACTAGATTGTGAATAAATAAAAATGGAGACGTTCTGGTAAATTAACACTAAATGGATGGTTATCAATCAGAAAGCTACTTCTCTGAACACAACTAAAGCCTGCTTTATATAAGCAACACCATGATAAGCTTGCTTTATCTGATAGAAACTAATTTAAAAATCAATGGGAATTTACTGCACTGACAGGCAAACAAACCCAGTGTACTAGAGTCATTAAGCTGATGTGTATTTCATTTATTTAAATCCTCACTGCTCTAAATTTACCGTTTATATTTTAGCAGTTAGCTATGAGTCAAGTTTAATCTTGAGAATTCACAGTATCATGGCAAACTCAAAAATAGACTATAATTTCATTTTTATTTTGAGTGAAAGTTTAAGGTAAGTTATGTTGATCTAATTTATTGACACAAGCATATTTATTTTCCAAATAAAAGTAATTCAGTTCCAGTAGCACTTTTTTTTTTTTTTTAAGTTCTAAGGTAGTTTTCCCAAAACCATTTCAGGGTGTCCATTAAAAGAGCATCTACAGATTGTTTTTGCAGGGACTCCTGATCCGTCAGGAGCAGAAGTAGAAAGTAAGCAAAGTCACAAACCTCCCATAAGAATTCAGTTCACCAGGACACAGCTCCTCTCTTATGAAGGGATGAGAAGCAGACCCCAAACCCAGTGTCACAGTCTCCCTGGAAACAGCAACAGGCTTGGGGAATGCTTCTGAAAGTCTATGCCATTCAAGATCTCAGCTTTTGGTTAAAAATACAATTTAGGCCAACTGCAGTGGCTCATGCCTATAACCCCATCACTTTGGGAGGCTGAGGCAGGCGGATGGCTTTGAGCTCAGGAATTCGAGACCAGCCTGGGCAACGTGGCGAAACCCATCTCTACAAAAAATACAAAAATTAGCCGGACGTTGGTGGCTCGCACCTGTAGTCCCAACTACATGGAGGCCAAGGCTGGAGAAATGCTTGAGCCTAGGAAGCAGAGGCTGCTGTGGGCTGAGATGGTGCCACTGCACTCCAACCTGGGTGACAGAGGCCCTGTCTCAAAATAAAATTTTGTGTGTGTGTGTGTGTTTGTGTGTGTAATTATATGCAGGGGCTTCCAATTTTAACAAAACTGCTTTCAGCTGATAAAGTTATGGGAGACCTGAACTTTTGGGGGCATGGGGGAGTGACATTAGCATGATTGATTGTATTTTAGAATATAAAAGACTAATGAAAACCTCTAAGCTCTGAGGTCCACACTTTGAGACATGAGTTAAAGGTTTTAATTTTAGCTGACTCATACCTAGGCCGATGATTCAGAGTTTAAGGAAAAGATAGGCTCATTTTTCTTACCTGGCAGTTGTTTCTCTAGGACTTTCTGATCAAGTTGATCAGGGTATTTTATCTTCAGTGCTTTAAGAGAAACAAAGAAAAAGACTAATTGATATCTACTGTTATATGGATTTAAATTATCCACACACATCAACAGATGGCCAAATGATAGAGCTATGCAGTGCAAACTGGCAGGTCTAATCAATGTTTAAAATCCTTCCATGAATTGCTAACAACAACAAAAATAGCTGGACGCCACTTTCCCTTTTCCCTGCTTAGTGCTTCTTTCCTGATCCCTTTCCCTGCTTAGTGCTTCTTTCCTGACAGCTTGGACAGGTTTTCAAGTCATAAATTCACAAATCACAATTTGGTTCACAACTCCATTACCTCCCACATTTATAACAGTATTAAATGAGTTTAAAACATAGGAGTTGCAAAAATGTATAAGAATTTAGATATGTTTTAAAGAATTCATTTCTTTGGGTGTGGTGGCTCACGCCTCTAATCCCAGC
Source organism: Mandrillus leucophaeus (assembly GCF_000951045.1). Lineage (NCBI taxonomy): Eukaryota > Metazoa > Chordata > Mammalia > Primates > Cercopithecidae > Mandrillus > Mandrillus leucophaeus. The sequence continues at coordinate 268,525 of NW_012103699.1, forward strand.
ATTTTGGGAGGCCAAGGCAGGTGGATCTCCTGAGGTCAGGAGTTCGAGACCAGCCTGGACAACATGGTTAAACCCCGTCTCTACTAAAAATACAAAATGAGCTGGGCATGGTGGCGCATGCCTGTAATCCCAGCTACCTGGGAGGCTGAGGCAGGAGAATCACTTGAACCCGGGAGGTGGAGGCTGCCGTGAGCCGAGATCGTGCCACTGCACTCCAGTCTGGCAACAAGAGCAAAACTCCATCTCAATTTAAAAAAAAAAAAAGTTAGCTGGGCGTGGTGGTGTATGCCCATAGTCCCAGTTACTCCAGAGGCTGAGGCGGGAGAATCACTTAGAACCTGGGAGACAGAGGTTGCAGTGAGCTGAGATCACGCCACTGCACTCCAGCCTGGGGGACAGAGGGAGACTGTCTCCAAAAAAAAAAAAAAAAAAAAAAAAAAAGAATTCATTTAAAACTCAAAGCATTTACTTAAGTTCTTAAGAGATACACACTTAAAAGAAACACACTATCTGTTTCGGCACCTAAGGACTCAAATACAAATAAACTATTTGAATCTGAGCGTCTTACTTAGTAGCTGGTTTTTGAGCATAAATGGTTGTTGTGTTTTGAGTTCCCAATCTTCAGGTGCACCATATTCTGTTTAAGAAATCAAAAGAGATGAATGATAAACCAAAGGCCACTATAAGAAAAAAAAAAAAAAAAAAAAGCATAGGTAAGTATCCAGACAGCCTGTGCCTTTCCCAGGACACATGGAGCTGCCTTTATTCAGTGTGATTTTTAGGAGTGATAGACAACAACCACTCCTAAGGGCAGAATCGTCTGTCTACCCAGAGCTGCAGACTCTGTAACTTACCTGGCTCATTGTTAATGACCAGTGAAACTCAACAGAAGCCAATAAATGAAAAGCAGCGTGTTTACACGTGTATTACATCATTGTTCCTTAGGTGTCCTCACTCAAACTAGCAAGAGAAGACTGCCCTCAAATACTTCAAATGTTTTCCCCGAGTGTCACCTTTGGTAACAGTTCTTTCTGCGCTGAGAGAAACCTGGTGCCACCTGAGACACGATCCACAAGACACCTTCCCCAAGTTTCAACCAGACCGTGCAGTGCCAGGCTGGGCGCTCAGTACCACACTGCAAACCAGTTCCTCGGCCGGGACCACGGCCTCCATAGAAGAGGAAAGCAGAACTTTTTTCCTGCTCTACGCCAAACAGTGACAGAATTTCTCTAAATCCCCCCTGTATCTGTGCTTTTGTCTTCTAGCATTCTGAGCAGTGAATACTCAACAATACCTGGCCAGCTGCTTCAGAATCTTCCCTTGCCCACCCCCAAGTGATTTAGAATTCAAGGAGCGGAGTGTGGCCAGGAAATTGGGCCGGCTAATGGAGTCATTTGAAAGTGATTCCTCCAGGCTGCTTTTCTTCCTTAAAGACACTGTTCAAGCCTAAAGCATTTATGCAGTGAGCTTCTTGCATTAAGAAATATAAAAAAGGAAAATCACATAAAAGCGAAATGTGGAATAATAATGAAGGCAAAACAAAATGGAAAGTACATCAGGGACAAAGACTCATGAATTCTTAGCTTCAAAGCCTGAAGAACCAGGCTGGAGGATTTAACGAACCACTGTGCATGCCAAGTGCCAGCCTTGGTAGTGAGCCCTGGGGATGAGAGCTTACTGCAGAACTACACTCTCATGCGAACTTTCCTGTTCACTAGAACTACCTGTGGGGCTATAAAAAAAACGATGCCGGCCGGGTGCAGTGGCTCTCGCCTGTAATCCCAGCACTTTGGGAGGCCAAGGTGGGCAGATCACCTGAGGTCAGGAGTTTCTGAGACCAGCCTGGCCAACCTGGTGAAACCCCATCTCTACTAAAAATACAAAAAAATCAGCCAGGCATCGTAGCAGATGCCTGTAATCCCAGCTCCTCAGGAGGCTGAAGCAGGAGAATCGCTTAAACCCAGCAGGTAGAGGTTGCAGTGAGCCAAGATCGCGCCATTTCACTCCAGTCTGGATAACAGGAGTGAAACTCTGCCTCAAAAAAAAAAAAAAAAAAAAAAAAAAAAAAAAGGGATGACTCAGAGATAAACTGGAGTGCTTCCTACCCTTTCTACAGTGGAGCATGGTGCACCACCTGAAACCTAGTGAACATGTGCAAAGAGAAGAACCTATATTTAAGAAGTGCTTTCCTGGCCAGGCGCGGTGGCTCACCCCTGTAATCCCAGCGCTTAGGGAGGCCGAAGTGGGCGGATCACGAGGTCAGGAGATCAAGACCATCCTGGCTAACATGGTGAAACCCCATCTCTACTAAAAATACAAAAAATTAGCTGGGTGTGGTGGTGGG
>NW_012103699.1:271888-287730 GCF_000951045.1 Mandrillus leucophaeus
TCAGGAACATACACAGTCTCCCAGGTTCCTCCTGCTGAGCGACACTGCTCTCGCCCTGCTGCCCTCGCCCCAGGAAAGTACCTATAGTCCATTCAGATGAACAGAAAAAGCCCAGGGAAGGAAGGGCAAAAGCAACACTGAGAACCTCTTCTGATACCCAAGGGAACACTCTGTTCCAGCGGGAAATCCGCCACCTGCAGGCCACCAGCGTATACGCACGTACTCAGGCAGAGGAACTGGTATCTAGGATGGGCTCTGAGGAATTCTTCGCTGAGTCTGTTTTTGTCCGGATCCTGATGTCCACCAGCCTGTTTCCACTCATTTCCAAAAGCTTTTCGATAGTCAAGCTCAGCTGTCCGCCTCTCCTTGGGGAGAATCTATGTTGGTGTGACATAAAAACAAATCTGTTAGAAAGACTTTTTCTAACAAGTCCTTTGCGTTTTGCACTTTGTCCTTCCTCCACAGCACATGCAGAGAATAATCAAATTGAGAGGGACAAGATACAGTTTTCACTCTTCTTTTTAACACTGACAGAACTCAGGGGTTTATTAGAAAAGAAAAAAGAATTTGTTTTACACTTTTTTAAAAAATTTGAGATGGAGTCTCGCTCTGTCGCCCAGGCTACAGTACAGTGGTATGATCTCAGCTCACTGCAACTTCCGCCACCCAGGTTCACGTGATTCTCCTGCCTCAGCCTCTGGAGTAGCTGGGATTACAGGTGCATGCCACTATGCCCAGCTAATTTTTTTGTATTTTTAGTAGAGACGGGGTTTCACCGTGTTAGCCAGATGGTCTCGGTCTCCTGATCTCATGATCCACCAACCATGGCCTCCCAAAGTGCTGGGATTACAGGCGTGAGCCACCATGCCTGGCCTACGCTTTTAATTCATGAGAGTACTTGCACGTAGGCCAGTTTCAGGACTATGCCAGGTACCTTGGGTCACCTCCTCGAGGTCTGCCTGGAGGCGCCTGCCCTGGTGGAGCTGACTGACTCCCAGTGAATGCACAAAAGTGCTGGCAAGGACAAGGCATGGGCTTCCCACTTTTATGGGGAAGAGTAGCTGAGAAGGAGAAGAGAAAGCAGCTCTGTGGTTCGGTTCTTTCTGCCTACATTCCCTGAAAACATGGAGAAGCTGCCTGGGATTCCTCAAACGACAGCGCACTGATGTTGCTGCTCTCTCCTGAGGAGCTGGAAAAGAACCGTTATTATGAAACTGCACAAGGCTAATCTTTTACCATTCCAAGGAAAGCTACATCTCACCTCCTTTACAATATTCAAAAACAATTTCTTTTTACTTTTTTTTTTTAATTAAGACAGGGTCTCACTCCATTGCCCAGGCTGGAGTGCAGTGGCATGTTCATGGCTCACTGCAGCCTTGGCCTCCCGGGCTCAGGTGATTCTTCCACCCCAGCCTCCTGAGCAGCTGGGACTACAGGCACTTACAGGCGTGTAACACCACGCAGCGAATTTTTGTATTTTTTGTAGAGATGGGGTTTCACCAGGTTGCTCAGGCTGGTCTCGAACTCCTGGACTCCAATGATCAGCCTGCCTCAGCCTCCCAAAGTGCTGGGATTACAGGCGTGAGCCATGGCGCGTGGCCTAAAATCATTTATTTTCTAGTCTAAACAATAGCTAGTCACGACACCAGTGCTCACCTCACATTTGTTCAGGGTCTTCAGCTGGCCAATGCTGGCGATAATGAGCTGCCGCGTCGTGTTTGCTTCTTTGTCCTCCTTGGTCAGGGGGTTTCTTAGGCAGGACAAAGCCCGTAGACTTGGTAACTTGTCTAGCTCATTGAAAAATGACCACTGAAACACAGCAAAAGGAAATAAATGAAAAGCAGTATGTTTCGTGCTACTTTTGCAGAAGTTTGAACCAGCGACAGGAAAGCAAGTCCTTACTTCTAATCTGAGGCAGGGAATTTCATCATGCACCAAGCAACCCCCTCTAGAAAGACCACATACTTTCACTCTTTTTTTTTTTTTTTGAGACGGAGTTTCGCTCGTTTCCCAGGCTGGAGGGCAATGGTGCAATCTTGGCTCATCGCAGCCTCTGCCTCCAAGTTCAGGCGATTCTCCTGCCTCAGCCTCCCAAGTAGCTGGGATTACAAGCATGTGCTGCCATGCCCAGCTAATTTTGTTTTTTTTTTTTTTTTTTTTTTTTTTTTTTTTTAGTAGAGATGGGGTTTCACCATGTTGATCAGGCTGGTCTCAAACTCCCAACCTCAGGGGATCCGCCCGCCTCGGCCTCCCAAAGTGCTGGGAATATAGGCGTGAACCACCACGCTCAGCCACTTTTACTCTATTAATGTGCCATTTGAGTGTGAAGTCCACTTAGGTGTGAAGTGAACTAATTTCTTTCTTAATATTTTTGGCTTCATATGAGGAGTTCCACGCTGAGGAGGCATTTCTCTTTTGATTTAGGTTTCTTTTTTTTACTTTTTGGTAGAAGGAACCTCCGAACTCTGCCATGACAATGGAAAGAGGCAACAGTGTGCTGGGCATACGCCGAAGCAGCTCTTACTTGTGATATCTGATTGTCATTTACTACAAGGTACTGCAAGGACGGGAACATGGAGGTTTTGCACCCTATAAAAAGAGGAATGAAGTTACACAGTAGAAGTGAAAGAAGTGGCTAAAGTATAGTATGGGGGGGCAGGATGGAACTTTACTAATCTTATATACCAATTCCAGCATCCGGAAAATGTATAGAAGAGATTCCAACGTCAGAAAGGATTAATTGTTCTAACCTGAAATTCAAAATGTAAAATTTGATTACACAGAACAATCTAAAATGCTATGGGGTATCAACCAGACTCGGTTTGTAAATTTTTTTCTACACCCTAGGTTTTTAATCCCATGTAAAATACTTAGAAACCATGAAATCCAACTTAGGACATGCAAAGTGAACTCTTTATCCTATATTCTAATGACGCTATAGTCACCTAATGGTTCTTGAGTACCTACTGCTATGTCAGGTGCTAAACGCATCTCAGAGGAAAGAGACACGGTCTACTGCCCGGCGTTTAACGAGTGAAGACTATCGGCATTATCGCCAGGGTCAAACTATTCATTCTTCAAATTATCTGGTACAGACATAGTCCACATTATGCAACGTTCACAAGTACATTTTCTAAATGAATTCAAATGAAAATTTTCCAAAGGGAATTACTCAATTTAGAAATTCCATCATTGTTACCACGTTTCTACTGAGAAAGCATACATAGTATATAAAAATTGCTTCACTAAGAATTGACTGAACACTATTGTATCAAGCATTTAGAGGCAAATTACCTGGGCAGTTGGGCTATCAGATACAGCTGATTTTCATCAATTAATTGATTAGAGGAAAGGTCTAATAACTTGACTGTCTGGAGAACATCTGTTGGCCTGTATGGAAAATAAAATTTTTTCACCGTGAATTTCTCTTTTGTTTTCAAAGATACAGCCTTAAAATGCCTGCATTTGATGCGATGGAGGGTTGGGGGTAAAAAGCAAGTGGATATGACTATAAAAGGGCAACCTGAGGGGTGCCTCTGGCAATGCACAAATTCCTGCCAGTGTCAATGTCCCACCTAGCCTGTGATCCTATTTCATAGTTTTGCAACTTGCTACCAATGGGGGAACCTGGGTCATGGGTACAAGTGATATCTGTGTATCATTTCTTATAAAACTTGATGTGAATCTATGATTATCTCAAAATTTAAAAATTTAATTTAAAAAACCTGCAGGCCAGGCACGGTGGCTCACGCCTGTAATCCCAGCACTTTGGCAGGCCGAGGTGGGCAGATCACCTGAGATCAGGAGTTCAAGACCAGCCTGGCTAACATGGTGAAACCCCGTCTCTACTAAAAATACAAAAATTAGCCAGGCATGGTGGGCCATGCCTGTAGTCCCAGCTACACAGGAGGCTGAGGCAGGAGAATCACTTGAACCAGGGAGGCGGAGGTTGCAGTGAGCCGAGATAGCGCCACTGCACTCTAGCTGGGCAACAAGAATGAAACTCTATTGCAAAAAAAAAAAAAAAAAAACCTGCATTTGCCTACATAATGAAACCCTTCTGTACATGAAAATCTTTAAGATTCTGAATCCTTTAATTCAGAATCTGTTGTAAATTTTCTCCCACAATTAGGTTAATTTTACGTAGTAATTTAATATTATTAATAAAAAAAAGGGAGATGAGGCAACAATATATTTCAGAGAACAAGGTTTTACATGTACTTTGGTACAATGACCTGAAACAGATGATGCTAATGAAAAATACATTATTTAATCCTTACAGCATATCCTACAGAACTTCCATTTAGAAATAGCAAATTGGCTGGGCACAGTGGCTCACGAGGTCAGGGGTTCAAGACCAGCCTGGCCAAGATGGTGAAACCCCGTGTCTACTAAAAATAAAGAAAATTAGCCAGGCGTGGTGGCAGGCGCCTATAATCCCAGCTACTCGGGAGGCTGGGGCAGGAGAATCGCTTGAACTCAGGAGGCGGAGGTTACAGTGAGCCGTGATCACCACTGTACTCCAGCCTGGGCGACACAGTGAGACTCCATCTCAAAAAAATAAAAGAAAAGAAAAGAAACAGCAAGCAGCAAGTTAATACACTGATGCAAAACTAAGATAACTCATGTCTTCACAAATACTTAATTCTGACGAGTTTCCTTTGAATTAGAACCAATTAGTCAAATTCTAATTTGCGAAGGCAATGAATAATAAGCATTTTTCCTAATTCTTGTTTACAAATCCTTCTAAAAATTAAGGTGAGATATAATTGAGACCATTTGTTTACTCAGAATGATGACTAATGGGGATAGATGCATTTAAGTAAGCCCTAGTTACCTTTCGGAAATGACAATATTGTTAGACTCCAGGTAGAGTTCCTCCAGGCCCGGGCACCACGCGGCACACCGCAGCACCTGGAAGAGAAACTCGGCTCAGGCTCAGGTGGCCTCTGTTGGCTGTTTCTTCCCGGGTGTTCACAGGAACCACCACGAGGATTCAGCTCAGTTACTGTTTCAGCAAACAAGTGCCTCACCGACAGTTCATAAGACTGTTTCAGGCCTGGAATGGTGGTGGGGGGTGATAAATAAAATGTTAAAGGAGTGCATTTTAATGCTGTGGGAGCACATACTGTGGGCACTCTGAGGCCTCGGAGGTAGGTGTCAATGCATGGTTTAGGTAAGGCAGCTACGAGGTGGAACAGGAGATACTAACTGCATGTATTAGTATTTGATAGAATTTGCTTAACCAAAAGAAGTAAGTTGATGTTAAACACCTTTCCTCAATTCTAAATGCCAATCTGGGTTTGTAAAGGATATGCTAATTTTTCATATCCTTTCATAAATTTCTCAACAGTTATTTCTTCTTTCATTATTTTTTAATTATACATTTTTTAAAGTTTTCATTATATATTTACAACAAATATCCTACATCCAAGATTCTCTCCAGTCAAAAGTTCTTTGAGGTCAGGCACAGTGGCTCATGCCTGTAATCCCAGCACTTTGGGAGGCCGAGGCAGGTGGATCACTTGAGGTCAGGAGGTGGAGACCAGCCTGGCCAATAGGATGAAAGCCCATTACTACTAAAAATACAAAAATGGCCGGGTATGGTGGCACACACCTGTAATCCCAGCACTTTGGGAGGCTGAGGCGGGCAGACTGCTTGAGGTCGGGAGTTTGAGACCAGCCTGGCCAACATGGCGAAAACCCATCTCGACTAAAAATACAAAAAATTAGCCACGCATGGTGGTGCATGTCTGTGATCCCAGCTAATTGGGAGGCTGAGGCAGGAGAATCGTTTTGCCCAGGAGGCGGAGGTTGCAATGAGTCAATATCACACCACTGCACTCCAGCCTGGGCAACAGAGCAAGACTCCATCTCAAAAACAAAATAGTTGAGATAACGCCCTTGGCCATGGCCAGAGAATGGAATCATCTGACTCACCCATCCTGCAAACTGTCCTGCAGATAGCACAGGTTTTAAACTAGCTGTTAAACCTGCCTGTGACCTTGTTGGCCTTGGCCACGTTCATCCACATGGATATATGGTCCTTGGCACTGATGACGCAGTTGCTGGTGGAGCATTTCTGCCGCATGCACAGGTCCACGAACTTGCTGGCATCTTTCTGCATGTCAAGACCGTGCCTGCTGCTACCACACTGCACATGAGCCTAACTTTTTTTTACCAAAAAAAAAACTTTTACAAAAAATTTTTTACAAAAAATTATTATATATTATTATATAATTATTACATAATTATATATAATAATATATATAGCATCTACAGGATCTCTCGATGTTGCCTAGGTGGGTCTTGAACTCCTGGCCTCAAGCAGTTCTCCTGCCTGGGCCTCCCAAAGTGCTGGCTGGAATTACAGGTGAGAGCCCCCATGCCCAGCCTCACCAACTATTTCTAAATTTTCTCACTGGAACTTTACTGTCATCTCTACCACCTGAATTTCTGTGTGCCCTTCCTAGTTTATTTGGAGGGTGAGGTGGGTCTTGCTCTGTCGCCCAGGATGGAGTGCAAAGGTGCAGTCCTAGCTCACTGCAGCCTCAAACTCCTGGGCTCAAGTGATCCTCCCACTTTAGCCTCCCAAAGTGCTGGGACTGCAGGTGTCAGCCCCAGTACCTGGCCCCTTCTTGTCTTCCAGCTGCATCTACACCTGGAGAGGGAGTAAGCGCCTCACAGAGGAGGGGCCCTAGGAAAGAGGCTCTGTGGGCATATTAAGGGCACAAGGGACCCACCTGTCTCTCACTGAGCAGCCTCTGTGGCACTTCCTGGGTGAACATAGCTGGGAATGTATTTCTACACCCTTGGTTTGAAAGTGGAATGCCCGAACCGGGTGCGGAGCCTCACGCCTGTAATCCCAGCACTTTGGGAGGCCGAGGCGGACAGATCATTTTAGGTCAGGAGTTCAAGACCATCCTGGCCAACATGATGAAACCCCGTCCCTACTAAAAATACAAAAATAAGCTGGGCATGGTGGCAGGCGCCTGTAATCCCAGCTACTTGGGAGGCTGAGGCAGGAGAATCGCTTGAACCCGGGAGGCGGAGGTTGCAGTGAACCAAGATTGCGCCACTGCACTCCAGCTTGGGCAACAGAGCGAAGACTCTGTTTCAAGAAAAATAAATGAATAAAAATGAAAGTGGGCTGGGCACGGTGGCTCTGGCCTGTAATCACAGCCCTTTGGGAGGCCGAGGTGGGCAGATCACCTGAGGTCAGGAGTTCGAGACCAACCTGACCAACATGGAGAAACCCAGTCTCTACTAAAAATACAAAATTAGCTGGGCCTGGTGGCGCATGCCTGTCATCCCAGCTACTCGGGAGGCTTGAGGCGGGAGAATCACTTGAACCTGGGTGGTGGAGGTTGCAGTGAGCCGAGATCGCGCCACTGCACTCCAGCCTGAGCAACAAGAGCAAAACTCCGTCTCAAAAAAAAAACAACAACAACAAAAAAAACAGACAGCGGCATGCTCTGGGTGTGTGAAGTCAGCACACCTCAGAGGAAGTTGTACTGCCAGACATAAGTCCCAAACGCTGCTGTGCCGAGGACCCACAAGTCTACTTTTGAGCCCAGCTGTATAAAATGAACAGCGGCTTCCAAAAGCCGAACTTCTAACAAGAAAAGGATGTGAGGACCTTTCTGCTGCTTGGCTTCTGTTCTAAAAAAAACTTACAGGAAAACTCAGGGAGCTATCAATAGCTAACACGACGGCTTTTCAAAGCTCAGCACATCCTCGGTGCATACCACAATGGAGCGCCACTGTTTATAAAGGCCCCAGAACAAGTCCAAGTGAGCTGAGAGAGGACACGGATTCCTAGATGCAAAATTCAACTACGATGAGCTTTTAACTCGTTTTTACAAGGCACTTTAAAGAATCTTGTTATCTATTAATAGATATTGAGATGATTTAAACGAAGCCACAGTTATACTTCAATTCCCTACTAAATCAAACATTTTAAATTGCCTATTAATGTGTAATAAACCAAAGAAATATGATTACCTCAGCCCACGTTATTCCTGTTTGATTGAGGACTAAAACCTTCAGTGCAGAAAACGTTCCAGTTAATGCTGAACCGGAGGGAAATTTTAGTTTATTTTCACTGTGTAGAAAAAGAAGATACAATATACTTATTTCTATACAGTAAACCCATCTGAAATAGCTGTTGAAAGCAACAACTTGGGTTTTAATCTAAGGGGTTTGATTTGTTTCAATCTTAAAATGGAAATCACTTTTTTAATGATTCAAGTGAATCAAGACTACCTAATTTTTAACATTTACAATTTACAACTTTTTGGGATCAGCTGTGTAAAGATGCTTTCACAGGATTAGGGCAGCCGTATGCGGCTGCAGGCTTCCTAAACCCGAAACTCAGGCGTTTGCAAGGTGAGCTTCCAGCTTCACAAGACATGGCTCTGGACAGTGCAAAGCAAAGTCCCGTTCTCCAGTCTTACTGATACACTGAATCGTGGGCTAGCATTTTGCTTCTCTAAACGTAGAGTCTGCCCTTTGGCTAGGAGGATGGATGAAATTATGGCTAGGAGGATGGATGAAATTATTGTCCCTTAAATTCTTTCTCAAAACTCTATTCAATCCTGACAGTCACTTTGAAAGAAGATACATTAAAAAACACAAGCCCATATTTCCGAAGATGAGACACCATGGGTTGAGTTACCCCTATTTGCTCTATTTGGGAGCACAATTCATTCAGGCCTACCTGCTATACTGTACACTCACCTGTCTATGCAAAAATGGTTTAAGAATGAAAGGGGAAACCTGTGCCGGGTGTGGAAGCTCACGCCTATAATCCCAGCACTTTGGGAGGCCAAGGCAGATGGATCACCTGAGGTCAGGAGTTCAAGACTAGCCTGGTCAACATGATGAAGCCCTGTCTCTACTAAAAATACAAAAATTAGCCGGGCATGGTGGCAGGTGCCTCTAGTCCCAGCTACTTGGGAGGCTGAGGGAGAATCACTTGAACCAGGGAGGCGAAGGGTGCAGTGAGCCGAGATCCTAACCACTGCGCTCCAACCTGGCGACAGAGGGAGGCTCCATATCAAAAAAAAAAAAAAAAAGGAGGAAGCCTGGCTAAACCCTTGGAAAGTTAGGTTCTGAGATTAAAACAAATCAAATACTCAGGAAGGCCTGGAAAACTGTGACATTAGTAAAATAGTTAGATTAATGAAAAATCCTTATCAAAACAGAATTAAACAGTATCCCAATGAAATTACTCATTCCTACAGCAATTAAATGCTAGAAGGTTTCAAATTTCAAATAAACAAGCACTTTTAATAATATCACCTCTCCTCTCCTACTCCACAATTAAATATCACCTCCCCCAACCTTCCATCTTTATGGTCAGGCTAAAAAGAAATAAGATCTTGCAGTTCAATGTCAATCTAACTCATCCCCCACCTGATAAAAGTTAGAACACATTCCTTGTTCATGAATCACCCATGTGACCGTTTGCAAGGCTATAATAATCGATGTGCCCTTAAAGTGTCCTTAAAGAGGCGGGACGTGGTGGCTCACACCTGTAATTCCAGCACTTTGGGAGGCCGAGACAGGTGGAAAACCTGAGGTCAGGAGTTCAAGATCAGCCTGGCCAACATGGCGAAACCCTGCTTCTACTAAAAATACAAAAAGTAGCCGGCAGTGGTGGTGGGCACCGATAGTCCCAGCTACTCAGGAGGGTGAAGTAGGAGAATCCCTTGAACCCAGGAAGGGGAGGTTGCAGTGAGCCGAGATTGCACCACTGCACTCCAGCCTGGGCAACAAGAGTGAGACTCCATCTCAAAAATACATGTCTGCAGCTCCATTTCACAGGCGGCTTGTGTTAGAAAGGAAAATAATTTGGGGCTGCTCTTCATTAAAAGGAAAACCTTACTGAGGACTTCTATACCCTCACTATCAGCCTGAGTAATTTCTTCTTAACTCCTGCATCATCAGGTGGCAGCCTTAATCTCTCTGCCTCAGAGATGCTGTGAGGGAGCAAGGAGATGACTTTTATTGTTCATGAAAATTCGGCAACCAAGAGTTCATACCTGAGATTAAGGACTTCCAGGTGTCTGAGCTGATCAGCAATGTGGATCACTTCATCCCATGATGACAACAGGTTTTTTGACAAATCTACCCTTCTAATATCTAAAAGCACATGTTAAGAAACAGTCATTTCAAAAGATTCACAAAAGACATAAAAGTAGTTACTCTTATTTCCTCAGCATGAGTGCTTTAACCTTTCATTTTATACCCTCTAGTTAACCTGAAATTTTTTCAGGAGTACATAATACTTTTTTTTTTTTTTTTTTTTTTTTTTGAGGCGGAGTCTCGCTCTGTCACCCAGGCTAGAGTGCGGTGGCCGGATCTCGGCTCACTGCAAGCTCCGCCTCCCGGGTTTACGCCATTCTCCTGCCTCAGCCTCCCGAGTAGCTGGGACTACAGGAGCCCGCCACCTCGCCCGGCTAGTTTTTTGTATATTTTTTTAGTAGAGACGGGGTTTCACTGTGTTAGCCAGGATGGTCTCGATCTCCTGACCTCATGATCCGCCCGTCTCGGCCTCCCAAAGTGCTGGGATTACAGGCTTGAGCCACCGCGCCCGGCCATAATACTTTTAAGTTATCCAAAACTTCACTGAGAAACTAAAAAGTTCATTATCCGGCCAGGCGCGATGGCTCACGCCTGTAATCCCAGCACTTTGGGATGCCAAGGTGGGGGGATCACTTGAGGTCAGGAGTTCAAGACCAGCCTGGCCCACATGGCAAAACCCTGTCTCTACTAAAAATACAGAAATTAACCAGGTGTGGTGGCATGTGCTTGTAATTCCAGCTACTCAGGAGGTTGAGGCACGAGAGTCTCTAGAGCCGGGGAGGCGGAGGTTGCAGGGAGTGGAGATTGCACCACTGCACTCCAACCTGGATGACGGAGTGAGACTGTCTCAAAAAACTAAAAATAAATTAAAAGTTCATTGTTATATACTCAAAACTTGAGACAAACATCTACAATCAAATGAAAAAGAACCAAATGTCATAACACTAAACCATCCTAGCACTATCCAACAAAAGGAGAGGGGAAAAGCGGTGAGGGTAACTTTGATTTCTTAAGCACCTAAGGTATACACACAAGCCTCACCCCAGCACATGACCTTCTATGGGGCACCATTACCATAGGAATCTCCAGATAAATAGCATCTGCAGGGGAGATAAGAGGGGTCAACTTGGGACACATGTTCAAAAGTGCATGACTTAGGAATTGAGAGGGCGTCCCGTAGCCTGGAAGCAGTTATAACAGTATCACTCCAACTGCCCCTGATACAGGGATTCAGAGAGGATAACACAGTGGGACTGGAAAAGCAAAGCTGATGGGCAGCACAAGTGCAGGTGAGGGGCTAGGTGCAGGTGCAGCACCATCAGGAAGGGACACAGCTTAGCCAGGTCCCCGCAGAGAAAAAGGAGCTTGCAGCAGGACCGGGCCAGCTAGTGGAGGAGCCTACACTCTCATTTGATATGTGTATGTGTGGAAATTATTCAGTGTACTGGTCTATTCTGCAAGTAATTATTTAGGGCCAGGAGCATCACAGTGGCAAAGCAGAGTCTCATCAGGGAGAGATGATCGCGACACAGGGGCCTCTACAGTGTGTCACAGGCAGGCCTGTCTGTGCTCAGGGACAGAGCAGGGCACACAGGAAAGGTGTGTGGCTGTTCTATATGCAGTGCTCAGGGAAGACCACCTCCTCCAACAAGAGGGCATCTGAGCAGAGAGCTGAGGGAAATGGGGGGACGCCATCTGGGAGAGGAGCACGCGGCAGAGGAGTGACAAGAGCAAAGGCCCTGGGATGGGAACGAGCTCAGCCTATGACCGGGACGGCCGGCGCCTGTGTGACTGGAGCAGATGGGCTTGGGGGTACTAGAAACGAGGTCACAAGGGACAAGGGGCCAGGCCACACATCACAAAGGCCTTGCAGGCCACTTCAAAGTCTTTGCTAGTCTTTGCTTGAAACGGGAGATACTGGAGGCTTTGGAACAGCGACAGATGACCTGGGTCTTTTAAAAATCACTCTGCTTTGACTTTGATCTATACTATGTCCAAAAAAAAAAAAAAGGAAAAGTCACTGTGCTGCTGGGTTGAGCACGATTGCAGGAAACAAAGGAGGGCCAGGAGTCTCCCGGAGGCCAGAGCAGAGCAGCAGCATGAGAGGGCAGACCACGGCAGAGGGGGCGTCTGACTCTGGACTGGGGCTCACAGGATTGCCAGTGGATTTAGGTGTGAGGCATGGGAGACAGGGAGTGTCAAGGACAACTCCAAGATCTGTGGCCTGTGCAACTGGAACTGTCATTTACTAAGAGGGGAAGACTACAGGATGGGCAGGCATGAGGGGTCTTAGTTTGGGACATGCTAAATCTATGATGGCTATGAGACATCAAGACAGAGGTATCAAAGCAGCGGCTGGAGAGACAGATGTCCAAGAGGGCAGGCCGTGGAGGAGTGCCAGCCACACCCCAGACGGTCTCTCAAGAAGCCAGGAGCTCCCATATCTGAGCCTCGGGGTACACCCAACAACCTGCAACCAGAGAAATGTCCCATAGAAGTGACTGACGAGGACTGGCCAGCGACAGAAGAAGAGCTCTAAGATCCAGGCCAGGCGCGGTGGCTCACGCCTGTAATCTCAGCACTCTGAGAGGCCAAAGTGGGCAGATCACCTGAGGTCAGGAGTTCGAGACCAGCCTGGCCAACATGGTGAAACCCTGTCTCTACTAAAGATACAAAAGTCAGGCCGGGAACTGTGACGCATGCCTGTAATCCCAGCACTTTGGGAGGCCGAGGCGGGTGGATCACCTGAGGTTGGGAGTTCGATACCAGCCTGACCAACACGGAGAAACCCCGTCTCTACTAAAAATATAAAATTAGCCAGGCGTGGTGGCGCATGTCTGTAATCCCAGTTACTCGGGAAGCTGAGGCAGGAGAATCGTTTGAACCCAGGAGGCGGAGGTAGTGGTGAGCCAAGATCGTGCCATCGCATTCCAGCCTGGGCAACAAGAGCAAAACTCTATCTCAAAAAAAGAAAAAAAAAAAAACACAAAAATCAGCCAAGGGTGGTGGCACGCACCTGTGGTCCCAGCTACACAGGGGGCTGAGGCAGGAGAATCGCTTGAACCTGAGTGCCAGAAGGTTGTGGTGAGCCGAGATCGCGCCGCAGCACTCTAGCCTGGGTGAAAGAGTGAGACTCCATCTCAAAAAAAAAAAAAAAGAGCTCTAAGATCCAGTAATAACAACAGTAGCAGGGACAGCCACCGCCCTCACTGCTGCCGCCACTGCCAACTAGACCCAGGCGCTATGCTGATTTCTGGGTTGTTTTCCTTTTTCACAGTAGAAAAAACAGCGGCACAGCAGTCAGAGAGCTGTGTCATTGTGTGCAAATGAACAAGTGGGAAATTACACCCAAGTCAGCCTCCATTCAAAACCCATTTCATTGCACCCCTTAATGCAACAGGGGTCATCAAACGTACATAAAACGTGGAGAAAGTTTCTTTACAAAAACAGCGGCATCACTCCAAAGCATTGGTTAGAAAGGAAATAATTTTAGGCAGGAACCAATTAGGAAGCTCCGCAAGAAGGTCAGGAACAAGGGAAGGATGGCAGAGAAGATGCGAAGAAAGGGATGACTCCAAACCCGGTCGCCAGCTACCCATGCCCAAATCCTGCCAGCTGCCTAGACTATTACAGTCCAAGAGCTAACAATGGGGTCTACCCTCGTAAACAATTGCATTTCAACTGGTAGTATGAGTACCTACAGGATAGCCTTGATTTTGCTGTGGCCGTCGCATCAAATGGAAGGGAAAAGAGTCAGGCTGCTGAAAATTCCAGACCCGGCAAACACCCTCCAGGTCCCCTCAGGCTCCTCCTCCACCCTTGGGGACACACCTGCATGATGGCTTCTGTAAACTGTTCCTCCGCTGCTCCTCCTCAGCCTCCCCTTGGCTGCCCTAGCTTCCTGACACCGCCTCACGCAGGCTCATGCAAGGGGTGCTTTCCAGGCCTCTGGGTGACACTTTGGCCACCCTGTGTTTCCATTAACCCTGCTAAATCGACTGTTAGGCTGCTGAGGAAGGGTTTAAGTCCAATCACGCTGTTTCCCATTATGTAGCCTAGAGTTGTAATTGCCTCTAAGGTCTGTACAGAGCATACAGACCACCTACATCCTGAAATCAGCCACGAACAACAGCTCTCAATATGTGGTCGCCCCCCCACACACACCGTTCAAGGAGCCCCCATGAACGCACAGGTCAGGCCTCTGGGCACAGATTCTCCTCCGCAGGTCATGAGGGAGGAGGCGGCTCATCCCCTCCCCTGGAAGTGCCCTGAGATTTGACATACCCAGGTCTGCAGCACTCCCACTGCCTTGAGTTCTGGTCGAGTAAATAACCTCAAAGACAGACCAACTCAAAACAGGATGACTGGATTAAGCACCCAAAGCAATACTTCAACTTCTGGCGAGAATTCAATTGGGACCTGCAAGACATTCATCACTGTATCTGCAAACACCAACCGTGACTGGATTATCTCGTGAAACCTCATTTCTTCGTGCCCTGGGGGACATTTTTCTCCAGAAAAGTGCAGTATAAACAAACAACATGCTGATTCTCCGGGACACTGTTGACAGCTCTGAGCAACCCAACGGCCAGCACTCCCAAACCCATCTACTGCCACATCTGTTCTTTTTTTTGAGACGGAGTCTTGCTCTTGTCACCCAGACTAGAGTGCAATGGCGCGATCTCGGCTCACTGCAACCTCCGCCTCCCAGGTTCGAGCGATTCTCCTGCCTCACCTTCCCAAGTAGCTGGGATAACAGGCATGCACCACCATGCCCGGCTAATTTTTGTACTTTTAGTAGAGATGGGGTTTCACCACATTGATCAGGCTGTTCTCTAACTCCTGACCTTAGGTGATCCACCCACCTTGGCCTCCCAAAGTGCTGGAATTACAGGCATGAGCCACCACACCTGGTCCCCCACCCCCTTTTTTTTTTTTTTTTAGATGGAGTCCCACTCTGTCACCCAGGCTAGAGTACAGTGGTATGATCTCGGCTCACTGCAATCTCTGCCTCCCGGGTTCAAGTGATTCTCCTGCCTCAGCCTCCTCCTGAGTAGCTGGGATTACCGGCACCTGTAACCATACCCGGTTAATTTTTGTATTTTTAGTACAGACAGGGTTTCACCATGTTGGCCAGGCTGGTCTTGAACTCCTGACCTCAGGTGATCCATCCGCCTTGGCCTCCCAAAGTGCTGGGATTACAGGCATGAGCTACTGCACACGGTCCGATGACCAATCTTCTGAAACAGTTTAGGAATAGACCAGGCAGAATGCAGAATGCTCTGACACTTCTGTGGCACTGGCTCCTTAGCAAACTCTTTTCTGCATCCACTCCATTCCCCCGACTCCAGCTGCCTAGCTCTGAAAATGACCGCATATTTGCAGCACACTGGGGGCAACGGAGGAGGCTGCTCAGGGGCACAGAGTGGATGCTGCAGCTACCATAGGTCCCAACGGACCCCCAGGCTGTTTCCCCCAAGGGAACTGAAACCGCAGACACACAGATGGAGAGAGTTCTGATCTAATTTCCTTCATTGCACCGTCCGGGCATTTTGCCAAAGAGAGCTACTTCACCTGGCATCTCTGCACTCAGAAAAAAACTGATCAAAACTGATACTTTTTGCAAAAGTTATTATGTACAGATCAAATAGACTTAATGAATTGGGGAAAGACCTTTTAAAGTTAGAGAAAGTCTATTTGGTTTCCATGGGAAATTCTTCTTTTTGTTGAGACACAGTCTCGCTCTGTTACCC
>NW_012103699.1:293140-293789 GCF_000951045.1 Mandrillus leucophaeus
TAGAGACAGCGTTTCACCGTGTTAGCCAGGATGGTCTCGATCTCCTGACCTCGTGATCCACCCGTCTCGGCCTCCCAAAGTGCTGGGATTACAGGCTTAAGCCACCGCGCCCGGCCATTTCTTAATATTTTTACCATATATTTCCATATCCCTAAACAAATACAGCATTTTTTAATATTCTGAAACTTGATATAAATGGTATTCTACTCCGCAGAGCCTTCTGCAGCTGACTTTTTCCTCAACAGTCTATTGTTCAGTGGTGAGATTTCACTACAGTGACACATGGAGCTCCAGGACATTCATCTTCACACCTGATAGTGTTTGTTATATGAACAGACCACAAGGAACATAGATACTCTTCTGCTGACATTTAGATTGTTCCCAACCATGCAGAAGTACACGCTATGGAGTGCTTCTTGCACTCACATGTAAAAGCCTCCCTAAAGGACTTCCTAGAAAGCGTGCCCAGCTCCAGCATGACCAGATACTTCTGGCAGCCATCTGTTAAGTGGAGAGAATCTTGTGTTTTCTATTCATGAAAAGAATCCGCATATATAATGTCTAAGAACACAGAATCTGGAACCAGACCACCTGGGTTCAAATCCCGATTCCACCATCTCCTTTGGCTTTGGAGAAGTGAATTAGCACC
>NW_012103699.1:295894-297861 GCF_000951045.1 Mandrillus leucophaeus
TCTCGGCCTCCCAAAGTGCTAGGATTACAGGCGTGAGCCACCGCACCCAGCCGGGAAACTTCCTAATAGAAACAGGGTCTAGCTGTCATCTAGGCTGAAGTACAGTGCATGACAGGCTCATCACAGCCTTGAACTCCTGAGCTCAAGCAGTCCTCCCACCTCAGCCTCCTGAGTAGCTGAGATGACAGGCACATGCCACTACACCCTGTTTTGTTTGTCTTGTTTAATTTTTTATAGAGACAAGGTCTCGTAATACTCCCAAGGCTGGTCTCAAACTCCTGGCCTCAAGCAGTCCTCCAGTCTCAGCCTCCCAAAGTGTTGAGATTACTGGCATGAGCCACCATGCCCATCCTCAAAATTTTCTTTTAACTCCAACATTTTTGCTTATGGGCAAAAAAGCAATATATGACAAAAATAACACTAATAAGAGAAGGTAGAGAAAAGAGATTCCAAACTTCATAAAGAGCCTCTTTTGGAGTATTATAACAAAGTGCATTCAGCTGCATGAAACCAGAACCAGAGTCTTTCCCAATAAAAATAACTGCATGAGGCCAGGTGTGTGGCTCATGCCTATAATCTCAGCACTTTGGGAGGCCGAGGCGGGCGAATCACCTGAGGTCAGGAGTTCGTGACCAGCCTCACCAATGTGGTGAAACCCCATCTTTACTAAAAATACAAAAATTAGCCAGATGTGGTAGCAGGCACCTGTAATCCCAGCTACTCGGGAGGCTGGGGCAGAGGAATCGCTTGATCCTGGGAGGTGGAAGTTACAGTGAGCTGAGATCACGCCACAGCACTCCAGCCTGGGCAACAGAGCAAGGTTCCATCTCAAAAAAAAAAAAAAAGAAATGCATGAGAAAACAGACCAGGGCTGAAGCAGATTCATCTTGGGTTCCCGGTACACTGTCAGCGGCCCAGGTTCCCTCTCCTCTGCTCTCCCAATCTGTACCAGATGGCTTTCTTCACACTTGTAAGACAGCTGCCAAAGCCCTGGGCATTCCATCCGCTCAAGGCAGGGGGAAGGGGAAAAGCAACAGGCAAAAGGCAGAGGTCAACCAAGTGTGCCCCCTTTCTTTTTTGAGACGAAGTCTTGCTCTGTCGTCAGGCTGAGTGCACTGGCGCAATCTTAGCTCGCTGCAACCTCTGCCTACCGGGTTCAAGCAATTCTCCTGCCTCAGCCTCCTGAGTGGCTGGGACTATAGGCACATGCCACCATACCCGGCTAATTTTTGTATTTTTAGTAGAGACAGGTTTCACCATCTTGGCCAGGATGGTCTGGATCTCCTGACCTTGTGATCCACCTGCCTCAGCCTCCCAATGTGCTAGGATTACAGGCGTGAGCCACTGCACCCTGCCAAGTGTGCCTCCTTTCAAGGAGCCCGGTCCAGAAACTTCCACCTCAACTAGGGGAAGTCATGCTGGCAAACTTGCAAGCAAAGGCATCTGGGAAGGTAAATAATATACCTGGGCCCCAACTACACCAAGCAAAACTGAACTGCATTAGGAAGGAAGTTGCGAAGAATGGACAATGGGTAGGCAATTAGCAGTCTCTGGCACAGGCATCAAATCCAAAGTCAGATTCCAGTAACAAGCTCTCGGTGAAAAGGATACTAGGACATGCTTCGGCAACTCCTCCTTTTTCACCAGCACAACTTACTGCACAGTTCCTCAGAGAAACTTCTTGCAACTTGCTCAGCTGACTGCATGAAAAACAGAGTTCACATGGATACGTAAGCACGTATGCTATCCACTGGCCCTTTAAAAAATTAAACACATTTCAGACATATAAAAGGGTACCAAAAATAATATACAAATACCAGTAACTACCACCCAAATTAAGAAATAAAACATTATCAAAAAAAGAGCACTACAAATATTACAAATGCAGCTGAAGTCCTTTGGGGGCCCTCTCCAAACACGATTCTCCCTCTACTCCCCAGGGGTAACCTTTTTTTTTTTTTTTTTTT
>NW_012103699.1:298811-303331 GCF_000951045.1 Mandrillus leucophaeus
ACCAGACCACCTGGGTTCAAATCCCGATTCCACCATCTCCTTTGGCTTTGGAGAAGTGAATTAGCACCTCTGTGCCTCAGACTTCACATCTCTAAAAGGCCACAGTATATGCACAAGTTCACAGCAGCATTATTCCTGGTAGTCAAGAGGTGGAAGAACCCAAGTATCCATCAACAAATGAAGGGATAAACAAAACGTGGTATGCATATACAATGCAATACTGTGCAAACTTAAAAAACAAAAGAAGGAAATTCTGACATATGCCACAATGTGGATGAACCTTGAGTGCGTTATGCTAGGTGAAATAAGCCAGTCACAAAAGAACAAATACGTGGCCAGGCGCGGTGGCTCATGCCTGTAATCCTAGCACTTTGGGAGGCCAAGGTGGATGGGTCACCTGGGGTCAGGGGTTTGAGACTAGCCTGGCCAACATGGTGAGACCCCGTCTCTACTAAAAAAAAAAAAATACCAAAAATTAGCCTGGCATAGTGGTGGGCACCTGTAATCCCGGCTACTCAGGAGGCTGAGACAGGAGAATCGCTTGAACCTGGGAGGGTGGAGGTTGCAGTGAGCCGAAATCACACCATTGCACTCCAGCCTGGGCAACAAGAGCGAAACTCTGTCTCAAAAAAAAAAAAAAAAAAAAAAAAAACCACACAAAAACAAAAAAAAAAGGAAAGAAAATCTAGGGTACAAAAGGCAGCAGCAGAATTCAACGGTAGAGGGTCCCAAACTTTCTCAGACCACAGGGTCCTTAGGGTTTCAGTAATTTTTTTCATGGTACTTAGGCCAAAATAAATACCTCACAGTTCCAATTAAGTATGTAGTTAGGGCCAAACAACTTAATCATTACTTATGTCCTGTCAACTCAGTGTCTGCTGGGCACTGCCCAACTTCCCAAACCCTGCAATCAGACTGGACGCCACCAACTCCATTTCCAGTTCCACACTGATTTAAGAGATTTGCTTTTTTATAAAACAAATATTTCTATTGATGCATGATAAATGTACATAAATACTTGTGTTTTATCGCAGCAATCGCCCAAAAGCCAGCTTTGTAGGCTTATGACATCATTGAAAAGAACGACAGGAATCTCAGAAACAGCCAACTACTTCAAACTGCAGTTTGCACTGTGTCCAACAGATGTCGCTCCTTCCCCCTAAAATTTAAAATAGCCTGCCTTGCCAGGACAACTTGGCACTAAGGGTGAGGACTCAGATCTCAATCCAAGCATCACTCCAGAGCCAAAACCATCTCCAAGAGAAACCATACATACAAACAAATTTTTTAAATTTGTTTTTGATTCCTTTATTGAGTCTTTTCTTAGTGGTACGATCTCAAAGCTGGTCAGCTGGATTTTATTGAGGAGATAAGACAGTGGCTTAGAGGTTTCAACTCCTAAAAAAAACTCCTAAAGCTACCATTAATTGCAGGATCTCATTTGTTATTCACAACAGCACTTATATCTTAGGTTTTATGTTGTAATTGAGGAAACTGAGGCTTAGAAACAGTAAGTAGCTATCTCTAACTTCTGTCAGAGCCAAAAGCGCCTTAGCTGGCGTCTGAACCCAGCCTAACTCCAACACTGGCTGCATTCCACCAAGCTGTCTCATAATTTCTGAACTGACTAATCTCTAGCCAACATACAAGATTGCTCCAGAATCTCTAAAATTTTACCTTTTCAATCAAGAAAGACACTAGCTAATGATTAAATTCAATGATACTCAAGTAGTAGGGTCATTTACAGAAAAATTCATGAGTTACATAGTTGTTCATAAACTAGGGGACGAAAATCCATTTTTAATTTGTTAATATTCTTAGAGCCCACAATATTCTCTGAAAGAGATTAACCAATAAAAAAAAAATGCTTCTTTTGGGTAAGAGATATTTAAATATTTGGGTTTTTTGTTCGTTTGTCTGTCATTTGAGACAAGGTCTCACTATGTCACCTAGGCTGGAGTGCAGTGGTGCAATCATGGCTCACTGCAGCCTTGACCTCCTGGGTTCAGGTGATCGTCCCACCTCAGCTTTCCAAATAGTTGGGACTACAGGCACGCACCACTACACCCAGCTAATTTATTTATTTATTTTTTGTAGAGATAGGGTTTTGCCATGTTGCCCAAGCTATTTATATTTTAAATGGGAACAAAGCAAAGAACTCTAACCCCTATGAAGCATGTAGTTCTTTAAATCCAAGTAAATCAGTAGGGTAAACAGTAAAAACTGTTCATGATAGTTATGTCTTTTTTTTTTTTTTTTTTTGAGACAGAGTCTCACTCTGCCACCCAGGCTGGAGTGCAGCTGCACGATCTCGGTTCACTGCAACGTCCACCTTCCAGGTTCAAGCGATTCTCCTGCCTCAGCCTCCCAAGTAGCTGGAATTACAGGCACATACCACCACATCTGGTTAATTGTTTGTATTTTTAGTAGAGACAGGGTTTCACCATGTTGGCCAGGCTAGTCTCAAATTCCTGGCCTTAAGAGGTAGATGTGAATCCACCTGCCTCGGCCTCCAAAAGTACTAAGATTACAAGCATGAGCCACCGCACCCAGCCCATTTATGATACTTATATCCAAGTGGTGGCATTAGTCATACTTTTGTGTTCAATTTGTAATTGCTAAATTCTCAACAATCAAGGTATTTTGTTTTATAAAGAACAGTCCATTTGTTCCTTTTTCTAAAACTCTTGATTTATTCTGAGTTTTTTTTTAATGGGGGCCATGTATGCTAAAGAGTAGATGTACCAAGAAATGTATTTATTTTCAATATTGTTCCCATGTGCACTTTTATTAATAACAACAATAACAAAAGATAGTAAAGAAATTTACTTTGGACAGAACTATAGCTTAATTCTTTTAGAGACTGAAAGAGAATATACTGCAGGTTTCCAAGTGGCCACAAATTGATTCTCACAGTGGCCACCAGGGGTCCTTACCCAGCTGCCTCGTCCAAGTCACTCACCACAGTAGTAAGCTGCAAGGCCTGGCCAGTTCTTGTGCAGCCATGACTGGTTTTGTGTAAATATTAACTTTCTCTCTCTTTGATTCAAGCAGTTCACTGGAATGACTAGTAAGCCTCCTTGTGCAAAGTCACAATATACAGTTTCAGAGAAAAGAGAATGTTCTCGTACAGCAGTTTTAAAGTGCATTATTTTAAGGCCGGGTGCAGTGACTCACGCCTGTAATCCCAGTGCTTTGGGAAGCCAAGGATTGCTTGAGCCCAAGAGTTGAAGACCAGCCTGGGCAACATAGCAAGATCCTGTCTGTATAAAAACAAAAATACAATACAATACAATAAAAAAATGCATTATTTAGAGCCCATATCCCAAAATTGTGATTCAGCAGAGCTGGGATGGGACCAAAGATGCCGCATGTTTCACAGCTCCCCGGGTGATGAAGATGTGCAGCCAGGGGTGGGAACTACTCCCTACTATTAATAGATGGCACCAGCACCCTCTGTGGCATAGGGAACAATTCAGACTGCTGTTTCCATTCCCAACTTACCATCACCATGAAATAGAAAAGAACCCAAATGTCAGCCTTAGTTACTTAGTCAACACGAGATAATATGATGTGAATATTAATGATGGGCCAATAAATGTTTCAATTGCAAACTGGATAAATCTACCAATCCTGTGCTAACATAAGAATTTTAATTTCCCTAAATAATCCTTGGATTCCTCAAATCTTTATTCAGTTTCTGTGGAACCATAAACCAATTTAGAAGCAAATTCGTGAGCGTCCATGTAGAGTCGGGTATTTAAATTCTGAACCTTAATAAAACCATAAAAGTCAGCTCTGCCATTAAAAACTCCACTTACCTTTGCTGTTTCATAAGAGAGTCAAAACCAACAGTCTCCACAGGTTTATTTCCAAGTGTAACAATTTGTTCTTTTCTATCTTCCTCTGGTCCATCTTCTAACACATAGCGGTTCTTAATCGCAGTAAGAAAGTCTGTTCCAAAATTTACCTTATTCGGACGAATAAAGGATCCCCCTGTTGGGTGCCTGGTAAGGAACAGCGAATGAAACACACAAAATATTACCCACCAAGAAAGGCCATAAATGCAATGTTCTGAAGGTCTCCAAAAATTTATATATGCTAAAAAATCAAAATTAGCTTAAAAGAGAATATCACATACTAAATAATATATAATCAGTATGATTGACCATAAAGGGTTATGATTTTATGCAAGCATGTTAAATCCCTCTAGATAAACTAACAAGTAATATGAAACTGATAATTCACACTAGAAAAAACAGAACTATTCAATCCATGGGAGTGGCCAGGCATGGTGGCTCACGACTGTAATCCCAGCACTTTGGGAGCCCAAGGCGGGTGGATCACCTGAGGTCAGGAGTTCAAGACCAGCCTGGCCAACATGGCGAAACCCTCATCTCTACTAAAAATACAAAAATTAGCTCAGCATGGTGGTGCATACCTGTAGTCCCAGCTACTCGGGAGGCTAAGGCAGGAGAATTGTTTGAACCCAGGAAGTGGAGGTTGCAGTGAGCCAAGAT
>NW_012103699.1:303986-316577 GCF_000951045.1 Mandrillus leucophaeus
ACGCAATCTTGACTCACTGCAACCTCTGCCTCCTGGGTTCAATCTACTCTCCTGCCTCAGCCTCCCAATTAGCTGGGACTACAGGCATGTGCCAATATGCCCAGGCTAATTTTTGTATTTTTAGTAGCGACAGGGTTTCACCATGTTGGCCAGGCTGGTCTTGAACTTCTGACCTTAAGTGATTCTCCAGCCTTGACCTCCCAAAGTGCTGGCATTACAGGTGTGAGCCACCAGGCCTGACCTAATTTTGTTTTTTATTTTTTTTTAAAGAAAGTGGGTCTCACTCTGTCACCTAGGCTAGAGTGCAGTGACGCAACCATAACTAACTGCAGCCTCCAATTTCCAGGGCTCAGGCAATGCTCCCTCTTCAGCCTCCCACGTAGCTAGGACTATAAGCATAAGCAACCATGTCCAGCTAACATTTTTTGTATTTTCTTTAAGAGACAACATCTCACTATGTTGCTCAGGAGACAACCATTAACTCTTGAAGAAAGAAATCAGACGTTCTTAGAAGTCACCATAATTTTGGCCAGGCACGGTGTCTCATGCCTATAATCCCAGTACTTTGGGAGGCTGAAAAGGGCAGATCACCTGAGGTCGAGAGTTCAAGACTAGCCTGACCAACAAGGAGAAACTCCATCTCTACTAAAAATACAAAATTAGCCAAGCGTGGTGGCGCATGCCTGTAATCCCAGCTACTCGAGAGGCTGAGGCAGGACAATCACTTGAACCCGGGAGGTGGAGGTTGCAATATGCCAAGATCATGCCATTGCACTCCAGCCTGGGCAACAAGAGCAAAACTCCATCTCAAAAAATAAAAATAAAAAAAGTCACCATAATTGAAAAGGATGAAAACTAGTATTTGTGATAAATTTTGTTAACATAGACATACATACAGTTTTTTCTAGGATGTGGGTTCACAGTGATGACCAGACTCTAAAAGGAACTTGTGATCCCAAAAAGTTAAAACCAATCCCCCACCTGGGAAGAAGTGGCCAGGAGGGAGTTACAAACTTAGAGAGTGTGGGCCAGGTGCGGTGGCTCACCCCTATAATTCTAGCATTTTGGGAGGCTGAGGCGGGCAGATCACCTAAAGTCAGGAGTTTGAGACCACCCTGGTCAACATGGTGAAACCCTGTCACTATTAAAAATACAAAAATTAGCCGGGCGTGGTTGCTGGTGACTGGAGTTTCGCTACTTGGAAGTATGAGGCAAGAGAATCACTTGAGCCGGGAGGTGAAGGTTGCAATGAGCCAAGATCACATCATTGCACTCTAGCCTGAGCAATAGATAGAAACTCGCGGAGGGGAGGGGAGGGGAAGGGAAACTCGGAGAGTGTGGTGTCCTGGAAGCCAATGAAGAACGTCAACAACCATGTCCACTGCTAAAAACAGGTCAGGTAAGGTAACAGCTGAGGCCTGGCCACTGAATCCAGCAACATGAACATAACCTTTCCTACAAGCAGTCTGGGTGGGGCAATAGGGCAAAGCCCAGTGGGGGTGAGTTCCAAAGACTGGGAGGCAACTGAGCACAGCCTACCGTTGTCCTGAAGGGGCACAGGGGTCAAAGAAGGGAGACTGTTTAAGACAGGAGAAAATATCCACCTTGTATGTTGATGAAATTAATTCCGTGGAACAGGGGGAAGCTGATTATGCAGGAAATTAAAATCTCTTTTGTAGCAAAATTAAGTCCCATAGTTCTCTCATGGCTTATACACACACACATCAGTGGTTTGTTTCTGTAAGTTAAACATATTTCTTAAGTTAAAAGCCTAGTTTACTGGCTGCTCTGCCTATGGAGTAGCCATTCTTTATTCCTTTACTTTCTTAATAAATTTGCTTTCACTTTATGGATTCCCCTCAAATTCTTTCCTTTGCAAGATTCTAGAACCCTCTCTTGGGGTCTGGATCAGGCCCCTTTCCGGTAACATCTCTCTGGCGAACCACAGAAAGGATAATACTGAGGAGACCCGCCCCCCAGCCCAAAGGAAATAGACTGCAGCACTGACTGGGTGACCTTGGGACACAATTGGAGAAACTGGTTATTTTACCAAGGTTTTAACTGGAATGGCGTGTGTTCCTTTAAGGAATCAAACTTGGCTTATAGAGTCAATAAAAGCCCCTTGGGAAAACTGGCCTCATTCCTTGTCTACACAGTTCCTGACCTGTGTCCCACAGGCCTATGGAACACAAAAGAATGATCCCACCTATTCCTGTGAACCAACCAGTGATCTCTGGCTGCTGCTCAGAAGAAACAAGAGAGATGGGTAATGTTATTCTAATTCTGGGCACATACTGGAATTGGCTAGTGACTACTTATTAGCTTGATTTCAACAACTGCGCAGTTCATGGAAAACCTTCTAATTTAGTTTACTTGGGATAATTTTACTTTTTTCATTTTGCTATTGTGAAATATATTGCTGTGATTATACTCTTTGTGTAGGAATGCAGGATAAGCTTACTAAATGTTTTCTTAAACTGAACACTTAGTAATCTTCCAGATATCACCTTTTGTCGGAACTCAAGAGTTAAGAATGGCCTTCGCCATACCAACGCTTTTGAACTGAGCTCCTCTCTACCCTGAATGCAAGAGACCCAACAGTTAGGCAGGGACATCATCACCCCTGTTCAGCATAAAGAAGTTACAGAAGGTGAATCTTCATCCCTCTGCAACCCTTAGGATTAGGGTTTTCTTGTAAAAGGAAGGGGGGAAATATGTCAGAGATGTCTGAACCAGAGCAACTCCATCTTGAATAGGTGCTGGTTAAAATAAGGCTGAGACCTACCAGGCTGCATTCCAGTTTGTTAGGCATTCTAAGTCTCAGGATGAGATAGGAGGTCGGTACAAGATACAGGTCATTAAAGACCTTGCTGATGAAACAGCATGCAGTAAAGAAGTCAGCTAAAACCCACCAAAACCAAGACGGAGATTACAGTGACCTCTGGTCATCCTCACTGCTACACTCCCACCAGCGCCATGACAGTTTACAAATGCCATGGCAACATCAAGAAGTTACCCTACATGGTCTTAAAAGGTGAGGCATGAATAATCCATCCCTTGTTTAGCATATCATCAAGAAATAACCATAGAAATGGGCACCCAGTAGTCCTCAGGACTATTCTGCCTATGGAGTAGCCATTCGTTGTTCCTTTATTATTATTACTTTTTTTTTTTTTTGGAGACAGAGTCTCACTCTGTTGCCCAGGCTGGAGTGCAGTGGTGTGATCTTGGCTCACTGCAACCTCAGCCTCCCGGGTTGAAGCATTTCTCCTGCCTCAGCCTCCTGAGTAGCTGGGATTACAGGCGTGCAACACCACGCCTGGCTAATTTTTGTATTTTTATAAATACAAGAGAAAAGGTAGAGAAAAGGTCTCACCATGTTGGCCTGGCCGGTCTCGAACTCTTAACCTCAGGTTATCTACCTGCCTTGGCTTCCCAAAGTGCTGGAAGCACAAGTAAGCCACCGCGCCTGGCCCTTTTACTTTCTTAATAAACTTGCTTTCTCCTAAAAAAATCCTAGTTAACATATATGTTCTTAAAACCAGGGGTGGGGATGGGGGAACAGGGATGGAGGCAATACAAACACAAACCAGGGTTCAACTCCTGGCTGATTACTTACTAGCTATGTGACCTCAGGCAGCTGAATTTACACCTCAACCTAAATTACCTCATCTATAAAGCCCTCTCAAAAGAGCTTATTTATAAAGATTAAATAAGCCATCTACTTTATTGCCTGGCACAAGCACTAACTGCCCTTTATGTATAGTTACTGCATCTGATATAATAGTACTGAATATAAACTGGCCAGGTGTGGCAGCTCACTTCAGGAAGCCAAAGTGAGAGGATTCTCACTTCAGGAAGCCGAAGCTGGAGGATCCCTTGAGACCAGGAGTTTGAGACCAGCCTGGATAACAGAGCGAGACCCCTTCTCTACAAAAAAAATTTAAACATTAGCCAGGCATGGTGGTGTGCACCTATAGTCCCAGCTACTCAGGAGGCTGAGGCAAGAAGATCATTTGAGTCTAGGAGTTCACAGTTCCAGTGAGCTAGGATCGCACCACGCCACTCCGGTCTGGGGAGCACAGTGAGACTCTGTCTCAAAAAAAAAAAAAAAAAAAAACCTCATGCCTGTAATCCCAGCACTTTGGGAGGCTGAGGCAGGTGAATCACTTGAGGTCAGGAGTTCAAGACCGGCCTGGCTCTCATGTTGAAACCCCATCTCTACTAAAAACGCAAAAAATTAGCCAGGCATGCTAGCAGGTGCCTGTAATCCCAGTTACTCGGGACGCTGAGGCAGGAGAATCACTTGAACCCGGGAGGCGGAGGTTGTGGTGAGCAGAGATCACGCCACTGCACTCCAGCCTGGGCAACAAGAGTGAAACTACGTCTAAAAACAAACAAACAAACAAACAAACAAACAAACAAAACCCCACATATTTTGAAATACTGAGATAAGTCAAACGTCATACTCTCTAAACCTAGCCAATGGCTCTCAAACTTGTTCAGACAAGCTCCCGACCTATCCATACCATCATAATGACATAACTTCATCATATGAAGTATGTACAATTTACTAGCAGAAAATATCAATATATACAAGAAAAAGTCACATAAATCTCAGGTATAAAGTTGTTACCTGTTTCAGTTACCTATTGCTGCATAAAAACTCCCCAAAGCACAGTGGCTTAAAACGTTAGGGTGATACTCGGTACAGTTCTGTGGGTCAACTTTGCTGAGCTTTGTTGTTCTGATTCATGTGTTGTCAGCTGTGGTCACCCACGTGACTGCATTCAGTTGGGAGCTGGCTGAGGCTGAACCATCCAAGATGGCTCAACTCAGATTTCGGCACCTGAGTGGAGGTAGCTGGAATGGGTACAGTCTGGCTGGACCCCTGTTCCCAACAGGGTTAGACTTAGCTCAGGTGATGACTAGCTTCCAAGAGAGTGAAAACAGAAACTGCAAGGCCTCTTAAAGGCTAATCCCAGAACTACTGATACAACATCATTGCACTTACTTACCAGAGCATGTCATGGGCTAGCCTAGACTCAGAGAAAGAGGAATTACACTCCGCCTCTTCATGGGAGAAGCAGCACACATGAATAAGGATGGGAAGCATTACTGGCAGCCATCTTTGGTGACAATATACCACACCTACCCCTCCCCACCAAAAAACGGATGCCACGTTGAGCAAGCTTAGATGTGTCCATCTAGCCACCCAGGCCCAGCAGTTTCACCTCCATGAACAGGACAAGGCTAAGTTCAGGGGAAGGCAAGGGACATCCTCTGCCATATGCTAACATGGGCTCAAAGGACAGTGTGGCCTGGCCTAGGTGAGGTAAAGAGCAAGATCTTAGCATCCCCCACCATAGAATGTGCCATCTGGATAAACAAGGCCACATCTGCACAGCAGAGACAACCACACCTGAACTCCTTCAAGTCACAGATTTCAAAGTGGGGAGAAACAAAACAAATGATTATTTTAAAATCTGTGAGCAAAATCTTCCAAGATGTACGGTATGCAGCAATAGCTAACTGAGACAGATGAGGAAGGTGGATTGCTATTTTCACTAACTTCTTATCAAAATTCAACATTATCTTTACTCATAAATTCAGGCAACAAACTAGAGTAAGATTTATAGCATTTTGTCACCAATGGAAATCAAAGATATTTTCCTATTTACACTTGTGGCAGATATTTTTTTAAAAGATCACTTATTCTCATGATTGCTTCAAAATTCAGTAGTTATTAGACCCACTGGTAGATCTTATCATTTAATATTATTTAATAAAGATTAATAATAAAAAATACTTAATATATTACTATAGCAATTTTACCATGCATATTCTATGTATACATCAATTTTTTAAAAAATATTTTGATTACTATATTTCAACATAACTGATTTTCTTTGTAATATATTTATTTCCTGCTTTTAAAAGTATTATTTTATGCCTGCCAAAAGGATCCACAGCACAAAAAAAGTCCCTGATCTTGAGTATATTCTGAAAAGATGTGGAATCTGAGCTGGGTCTTTAAGGATGAGTAGGAGTTTGATGAAAAAAACAAAAAAAGGAGCTGTGCTTTTGTCCTACCAGAGGCATCAAACAGGATCCTACATAGAAAACAAAAAACAGCAGAGCAAAAGCAGTGCCACTGAAAATTAAACATTTATGAAAGCTGTAACATTTTCAATAAGGTTTTATGGTTTAAACAGAGGCGCTTTCTGAAGGAAATTACAAAGATCACTTCTAGGTAATCTCCTTTTTTTATTTACATTTTTGGTAGAGATGGGGTCTCACTATGTTGACCAGGCTGGTCTCAAACTCCTGGCCCAAGTGATCCTTCCCCATAGGCCTCCCATAGTACTGGGATTATAGGCTTAAGCCACTGTGCCCGGCCTCCTTTAATTTTCTAGTATGGCAACATACAAATAGATCTTGTGTTTACTAACTATTAATTATTAATGTTAAACACTTTATGTGAAAGAAGGTGAAATAAATCCTCAGGCACGTTACTAGGTGTTAGAAAAATAGCTCCAGACAATTTGTATTTGTTTGCTTATATACCTTAATCTATGAAAATGTGTACGAATAAGTTTTGTATCTAATAAACTTTCTAGAGTCTCATTAATAAAATAGATTTTGTTTTATGAAATAGTGAGATCTGAAATTTTAGAAATTGAATTTCATACTGAAATAAAATGTATGAAATAGTATTGGTTTTCCTTAGAGGAGTAACATGGGGGTGGTGGAACTAGAAATAGAAAAATGTATTTTAAAACATTATTTGATTTCAGTGACAAAGTGTAAGAGCTCAACTAATATATTTATAATAATGATAAATGAGAAAATAATGCAAAACAAAAATACCATGGTTTGCATTTCTGTCCTAAATTTACACTTTTTATTTATTTATTTATTTATTTATTTATTTATTTATTTATTTATATTTGAGATGGAGTCTCTCTCTATCACCCAGGCTGGAGTGCAGTGGCATGATCTCAGCTCACTGCAACCTCTGTCTCCTGGGTTCAAGCGATTCTCGTGCCTCAGCCTCCCAAGTAGCTGGAATTACAGGCGCCCACCACCACACCTGGCTAATTTTTGCATTTTTAGTAGAGACGGGGTTTCGTCATGTTGGACAGGCTGGTCTCGAACTCCTGACCTCAAGTGCTCCACCCACTTCAGCTTCCCAAAGTGCTGGGATTACAGGCTTGAGCCACGGTGCCAGGCCCTAAATCTACACTTTTTGAAACAGTAGTAATAAAAAAGTTTTAAAACCGTGGTAAAAAACAAGAAGTCATGAAGAGCTCTTTCTTACTGTTGAGTTGAGTTCCAGGCAGATGATAGGAGAGTTAGGAATGGTGTTAGGTAGTTGCAAAACGGATGCTATGCCCTTTACAGATCAAAGACTAACACTAAAGATCAATATTTTCTGGGACATTTCCAGCAGGTTTCTCAGAAAACAAAACAGCCTCAACAAATAATGAAAAATCCTAGCTGAATGGGTGCCCATCAATGACAACAAATCTCCAAGAGGTAAACTATAATAATTTACATGGACTCCACTGAGATTCTAGATTAACATATTAAGAAACTGTATCCAAACACTGAAATTCTAAACCATGTCTAAAGAGAAAAATGTTGGTGAGGAGAAGAACACAGGGAGGGGTGTCCAAAAACGTTTCTCTTGGAAGCATTTGGCCTGTTCAGGTTCCTTCCTCATTCTGCCCGCCAATTACACACGCTGCTGGCAAAATCATCATCCTGACCCATGGCTCTTGTGGAAACAGGATGTGCTCGTAAAACCCAGTTATCAAGATTCACTCTGTCCTATGTCCCCATCAGGATTGCCAGATAAAATCGAAGATGCTCAGTTAAGCTTGTATATCAGATAAACAGCAAATCATTTTTAAGTAAGTATGCCCCCATGCATGTCTCACACCAAAAAAAAAAAAAAAAAAAAAACAAAGAAAGGAAAAAAAAATAACTGCTGTTTATCTGAAATCCAAAGTTCACTATGCATTTGGTATTTTTGTTTGCTGAATCTGGCAATACTACACAAAGGTAAAGGGTCCCCAACAGACTCCCAGACTTTCATAGTAAGCTTCTTTCTTGTTGGAGCTTTGGATACAAGCTACTGGAAAAGGCCAGGTTTCTGGGGAGTTTCTAATAAATGTTGTTGACCTTGATACCCTGTTTCAGGAATGTTTAGTGTTCAGCAAGGTTGCATAACTAGCTGTTCATCATGAGAGGAGAACTCAGCTTTCCTGCAGTGCTTAGTGCTGTAACATCTAAAGAGTTGACCCAGTGAGTTTGTTTTCCCGTGAATAAAACAGTGCAGTAGATAAGCACCTTGCTGTAGACTGCTCTTTTTGTTTGCTTCTCTCATCAGCTGAATTTAATATTCACCTCAACTGCTTTTGCGTTGACACAATTATGATTTTGCTCTGATTCAAGAAAGCCTTCCAAAAATGAAGCAGAGAGACCATCTTTTTGAACAGAGATACGCTCTGCCCACATACTATCATTACATTTCCTGATTAAAAAAAAAAAAAAAAACTTCTAACACATTACACCATACCAAGGGAATATTTTATACCAATCCATTATTGCTCAGCCAAGATCCTCAAAATGCTTTACAACAGGCTTATGACACACAAAAGATGAATAAATCAAGGGCTTTCTTTTTTTAGTTTAATTTTTCATTTTTGTGGGTATACACAATATTTTGATACAGGCACACCATGTGTAACAATCACATCAGGGTGAATGGGGTATTCGTCACCTCAAATATTTATCCTTTCTTTCAACACTTATCCTTTATTTCTAGGGCTTTATTTCTTAAATTGTCAACCATCCGTTTCCTAAGATGTCCATTATCACAGACATACCCTCTCTGATGCTAAGTATTAAAGCTAGATTCTGCTCCCTAGTGCTGAAGAAAAGTCACATTTTAAGATTTATTTCTCACCAGAAAAGAGAACTCCTATCATTGCTTGGAAACAGAAGCACTGAAATAAAAGGTGAGTGGGCAGAATACCGACACACAAAGTTCTGTTCAAAGCATTCTCTTCAGTTTAGGTTGAAAGGAAAAAAACTGAAAATCACTCTGCTATCTAGGGACAAGGTGACAAGGTCAAGAGGATTTCAAGGTTACTTATCATATTTCGACCCCTCAACTTCCCCAAAAGACAAGAAGTAGAGAGCAGGAGTACCTAGGAAGGACACAGGTGACTGGTGCATGGCCATAAATCTTGGATAAATCTTGTGAAAGTTGATTACAGAAACTGGGTCATTCTTGTCATACCCAACTAAATCAGAGTCAAGGGGCCAAGGGGAAAAAGTACTGGGGGCACACAGCATCTGCTCCAAGAATTCAGTTTATTACAAGCCCAGTTGCTGAAACTGCCTGTTGTAACCTGAAGCCAGTTTTATTTAATAGTTACTAAAACAATCTGCTCTGACTCTAAGACTAATCTTACCCACCACTGTCACTCACCGATCAGAGCTTGCTAGCCAGCTCTCCAAAACTTTACTAGTGCCAGTGAACTTTCTTTCAGAATAATATGTAACATTTCTCCTTTTTATAAAAGGTACTAGGCAGGGCACGGTGGGTCACACCTGTAATCCCAGCACTTTAGGAGGCCGAGGCAGGAGGATCACTTGAGCCCAGGAGTTCGAGACCAGCCTGGGCAAAATAGGGAGTCTCCATCTCTACAAAAAAATCAAAAAATGAAGTGGGAGAACTGCTTGGGCGTAGGAGGTTGAGGCTGCAATAAGCCATGATTGTGCCACTGTACTACTACCTGGGTGACAGAGCAAGACCTTGTGTCAAAAGAAAAAAAAAGGGCCAGGTGCAGTGGCTCACGCCTATAATCCCAGCACTTTGGGAGGCCGAGGTGGGCAGATCACCTGAGGTCGGGAGTTTGAGACCAGCCTGACCAACATGGAGAAATCCTGTCTAAAAATACAAAATTAGCTGGGCGTGGGGGCGCATGTCTATAATCCCAGCTACTCCAAAGGCTGAGGCAGGAGAATCGCTTGAACCTGGGAGGGGGAGGTTGCAGTGAGCCGAGATCACGCCATTGCACTCCAGCCTGGGCGACTGAGCGAGACTCCTTCTCAAAAAAAAGAAAAAAGTCCACTGTTCTCTTTGTTCTTTGGATATACCAAAGACTAGTCTATGTGTATGCCCTGAACTGCAATTCTTGCTTCCCAAATAAAATGTTACATTTAGACATTCATCTACACATTTTATTTTTATTTTGACACTGTAAACCACTATTAATTGCTAACATTACAGATATTAATTATGAGTAATAATAGCCGAGGAGATTACTATATTTACCTTAGGTTACAAAAGAGATCAGAGAAACTAAAAACCAACATGAAATCATCAAACTCTAAAGGACCAGTTAAATTCCAGTAGTCTAGACCAGTGGTTCTCCACCACTTTAGATGCAATGATCTCTTTTGTACTGCCCCAAAAATATCCTGAAACGGAATTCACAGCCAACATCACCTACCCATATAATTTTTTAATGTCAACAAAGTGCCTATTTAAATTTTAAAAAGTTATTTATAATAAGATAATATGTATTTCAATTACATAAATGTTTTGGCATGACAACACTAGAAGACATAATGAAGTAAGCAGTTATTCCAAGGCTAAGAATCCGAATACAGTCCTGCACCACATAATGATGTGTAGGGCAACAGCAGACTGCATATACTACAGTGGTCCCATAATCACACTGGAGCTGAAAAATTCCTATCTCCTAGTGAAGCTGTAGCTGTCTTAATGCTGTAGTACAACATATTACTCTTGTTTGTGGTGATGCTAATGTAAACAAGCCTACTGCGCTGCCAGTCATATAAAAGTATAGCACATACTATTATGGACAGTACATAATATTTGATAATTATAATAAATGGCTATGTTACTAGTTTAAGTGTTCAATATACTATACTTTTTATCATTATTTTAGAGTGTACTCTTCTTATTTTTTCTTTTTTTTTTTTTTGAGACAGTTTCACTCTGCCGACCAAGGTGGAGTGCAATGGTGCGATCTCAGCTCACTGCAACCTCCACCTCCCAGGTTCAAGTGATTCTCATGCCTCAATCTTCCCAGTAGCTGGGATTATAGGTGCGTGCCACCACGCCCAGCTAATTTTTTCTGTTTTTAGTAGAGACAGGTTTCACCATGTTGGCCAGGCTGGTCTCAAACTCTTGACCTCAGGTGATCCTCCTGCCTCAGCCTCCCAAAGTGCTGGGATTACAGGCATGAGTCGCTGCACCCAGTAAACTCCTACTTATTTGGAAAAAAAAAAAAAAAAAGTTAATTGTAAACTATTACCCTCAGGCAGGTCCTTCAGGAGGTATTCTGGAAGAAGGTTCAGATCCAGTGCAGTGGCTCATGCCTATAATCCCAGCACTTTGGGAAGCTGAGGTGGGCGGATCACCTGAGATCAGGAGTTCGAGATCAGAATGGTCAACATGGCGAAACCTCGCCTCTACTAAAAATACAAAAATTAGCCGGGCGTGGTGACATGCGCCTGTAGTCCCAGCTACTCGGGAGACTGAGGCCGAAGAATCGCTTGAACCTGGGAGGCAGAGGTTGCAGTGAGCCGAAATCGTGCCACTGCACCCCAGCCTAGGTGACAGAGTGAGACTCCGTCTCAAAAAAAAAAAAATTAAATTAAATTTTAAAAAAGTGCCAGGCATGGTGGCTCACGCCTATAATCCCAGCACTTTGGGAGGCTGAGGAAGGTGAATCACGAGGTCAGGAGTTCGAAACCAGCCTGGCCAACATGGTGAAATCCCATCTCTACTAAAAACACAAAAATTAGGCAGGTGTGGTGGCGCATGCCTGTAATCCCAGCTACTCGGGAGGCTGAGGCAAGAGAATCGTTGGAACTCGGGCAGTGCAGTGAGCCGAAATCATGCCACTGCACTCCAGCCTGGATGACAGAGCAAGAATCCATCCCCACCTCAAAAAAAAATAAAAAATTTGAAGTTTATAAAATAAAAAAGTTACAGGAAGCTAAGGTTAATTTATTATTAAAGAAAGAAAGACT
This sequence comes from Mandrillus leucophaeus, assembly GCF_000951045.1. Taxonomy (NCBI): domain Eukaryota; kingdom Metazoa; phylum Chordata; class Mammalia; order Primates; family Cercopithecidae; genus Mandrillus; species Mandrillus leucophaeus. The sequence goes on from NW_012103699.1 coordinate 316,068, forward strand.
TCTAAGTTTAGTTTAGCTTAAAGCTACAGTGTTTCTAAAGTCTACAGTAGGGTACAAGAATGTCCCAGCCTTCACATTCACTCACCACTCACCCAGAGCAACTTCCGGTCCTACAAGGTCCATTCACGCTAAGTGCCTTGTGTAGGCGTACCATTTTCTATCTTTTTTTTTTTTTCTTTTTTTTTTATGATGAGATCTCATTGTGTTGTCTAGGCTGGTCTTGAAACTCCTGGGCTTAAGCAATCCTAACGACTCAGCCTCCCAAGTAGCTGGTACTAACAGACACATACCACCCATACCACTCCACAATGCTTAATTTTTTTTGAGACGGAGTCTCGCTCTGTCGCCCAGGCTGGAGTGCAGGGGCACGATCTCGGCTCACTGCAACCTCTGCCTCCCGGGTTCAAGCGATTCTCCTGCCTCAGCCGCCTGAGTAGCTGGGACTAAAGGCACATACCACCCATAACACCCCACACTGCTTAATTTTTTTTTTTTTTGAGACGAAGTCTC
>NW_012103699.1:317772-323830 GCF_000951045.1 Mandrillus leucophaeus
GGCGACAGAGCGAGACCATATCTCAAAAACAAAACAAAACAAAACAAAACAAAAAAGGTCCTTTCACAGGAGGGTTTGTAAGGTCATGGTCCAGGTACCTAAGGAATCCGTGGGCCTGGCTAAAATATTTCTCCCAAAACACATAACCTGAACAGCTCTGAACAAATTCAGAGATGGCAAGTCTACAAGCAGAGTTGGCCTTTTAAGAACATCCTGACTTTCTAAAATTATGGAATAGAGGACCAGGAGATACGCTGTGTGGTTATCTAATTCTGACCTTCATTTTAAAGGTTAGTAAACTTGTCTTGTTCAGGACCATAAAGACTGTTAAAAGCGGGCTGGTGCAGTGGCTCGCACCTGTAATCTTTGAGAAGCGGAGGTGGGAGGATCGCTTGAGGCCAGGAGTTTGAGACCAGCCTGGGCAACACAGAAAAACTTCATCTCGATAATTTTTTGTTTTGTTTTGTTTTTTTAATTAATTGGGTGTGCTGGTGCGTGCTTGTAGTCCCAGCTACTCAGGAGGCTGAGGCTGAAAGATCACTTGAGCCCAGGAGTTCAGGGTGACAGTGAGCCATGATCATGCCACTGCATTCCAGTCTGGGCGAGACAATGTCTCAAAAAATAAATAAACCAACCAAACAAACAATAAGATTGTTAAAAATAGACTAGAGGCCTCCTGATTTCTAGGGCAGTATTGTGTTCACTGTACCACACTTAAGGAAAAACAGCTCACTAGGGAAAGATCCTTTTGAGAAATTGAAAACTAATAAACATCAACAACAACAACAAAAATTCACAAGATAGGCTCTGCCTGAAGGCTCTCAGCACCCTTTTCAGAGCTTCATGCAGTTTTTCTGACATCAGGTAATCAAAAATATTAATAGAAATGCAATGTGATGGGCTAGGCATGTAATCCTGGCACTTTGGGAGGCCAAAGCAGGCGGATCACAAGGTCAGGAGTTCAAGACCAGCCTGGCCAATATGGTGAAACCTCGTCTCTACTAAAAGTACAGAAATTAGCTGGGCATGGTGGTGGGCACCTATAATTCCAGCTACTCGGGAGGCTGAGGCAGGAGAATCACTTGTACCTGCGAGGCAGAGGTTGCAGTGAGCCGAGATTGTGCCACTGCATTCCAGCTGGGGGACAGAGCAAGATTCCGTCTCAAAAAAAACAAAAAAACAAAAAAAAAAAGAGGCTGGGCGCGGTGGCTCACGCCTGTAATCCCAGCATTTTGGGAGGCCGAGGTGGGCGGATCACGAGGTCAGGAGATCAAGACCATACTGGCTAACATGGTGAAACCCTGTCTCCACTAAAAATAAAAAAAATTAGCCGGGCGTGGTGGTGGGCGTCTGTAGTCCCAGCTACTCGGGAGGCTGAGGCAGGAGAATGGCATGAATCCAGGAGGCGGAGCTTGCAGTGAGCCGAGATTGCACCTCTGCACTCCAGCCTGGGTGACAGAGTGAGACTCTCTCTCAAAAAAAAAAAAAGGAAAAGAAGTGCAATGTGACATGGTGACATGTAACTCTTCCTATGATAAGAAATTTTTTTAATGGTGGCTCAGCATTTCACTATTTAGATGTTCTATATTTTGGGTAATCAATTCCTTCTTACTGGATATCTAGGCTATTTCTCTTTTCTATTATTTACTCACTGGATTATAAATTGGTAATGAGCCAGAAAGGTTTACATTCATCCAATTTAAAGGACTGTCACACACACACACACACACACACACACACACACACACACACAAAGGACGTAGAAAGCAACGCCACCCATAAGGTCAAGAGTCAGAATTTTTTTTAAAAAGGGAAAAATTCTACAAACAGCAGCAATTAAGCCACAAATAAAATTAACTGCCTTTTTGGAATACAACAAATTCCATAATATAACTACTCCATGAGCCAAACGTTTCTTCCTCTCCATCCCTCCTTATTCAAGTATTAAATATAATCTTGACTAAATGACCATGCTGATTCATAATGAAAAGTTACCTGCATTTAAAATACACAGTCCCTTCGTGGCTCCCGTCATGCTTTCCTCTCTCGGGATTGTCCCATTCTACTCCTAACCAGGGTCCTAACAGAACAAGAAAAACCAAATGAGTAACAGATGATGATACAGGCAACGCTCCATTTTTCTGCAAGCAAATACCAATTTGCAGTGGAAACCACATCACACAGATACTACTTGGGGAGGAGGGAATGGCCAAGTTAGCCTTACACTCAGGACTTCAATCAGCAAATGCCATAGCATGTCTGGGTGAAAAAGCCAACAAAAACCACCTCTCCAGAAAACAAGAATGGCTAAAATTTATTGAGCGCACTAAACAAGATTGACCCTCGAGGACATGACACTAAGAGAAATAAGCCACCACAAAAGGACAAACACCATATTCCACTTTCATGAGACACCTAGGGTAGTTACTACTAAACTGTACATTCAAAACTGGTTCAGATGGTAAATTTTATGTTACGTATATTTTACCACAATTTAAAATGTTAAATTAAAAAGTGGTTAAAATGGCAAACTTTATGTTATGTATGTAGCTACAATAAAAATTTCAAAAAAAAAAAAAAAAAAGCCCAGGCACAGTGGCTCACACTTGTAATCCCAGCACTTTGCAAGGCCAAAGTAGGTGGATCACCTGAGGTCAGGAATTCGAGACTGGCCTGACCAACATGAAGAAACCTCGTCTCTACTAAAAATACAAAATTAGCCGGGCGTGGTGACGCATGACAGTAATCCCAGCTACTCGGGAGGCTGAGGCAGGAAACGCTTGAACCCAGTAGGCAGAGGTTGCAGTGAGCAGAGATCGTGCCACTGCACTCCAGCCTGGGCAACAAGAGCAAAATTTCATCTCAAAAAAAAAAAAAAAATCCAAAAACAAAGGAAAAATAATGTTTTCCTTCAATTTCAGCAAAGAAAAACCCAATAAAGGTAGTCTTCAAGGAAAAAGAAAATGATCCCAGATAGAAGCCTAAAGATACAGGGGGTGGGGAGATAAAAGGCAAGAAAAGGGTAAATACATGGGTAAAGTTAAATTAATATAGACAATATAAAGTAATAATATCAGTTCTTTGGGTTTAAAATAAACATTGGTTAAAATGTCACACATGAGTTAGGAAGGTGATAAATGGTGTATTCTAAGGTCTTTCATGGGTCCACAAGGAGGCATAATTATTAGACTAGATTTCCATAAACCGCAGATACATATTTTAATCTCTAGACTTACCTCAAAATAATAAAAAATTAACTGCTGTGTAAGGAAAAATAAAAAATGAATAACTACTGTGTAAGTTAAAACTCTCTCCAAACCATGTCTTTCCTCTGCTACACCACTTCTCACACTACAACAATCAACACAGAAGATGACTTCTGTGACCGAATGTGTGGGGGTTTTCCCCACACACCAAGCAGTGGATGCCACCTGGGTGTCCACCGATTCAATTCTGACACTATCTGACTGGACATAGTGTCAGACTCCCAGCCACCAGTCTGGGCATCTGGAACTTTTGACTGACCAGCTTCAAACAGCTGGGGTTCCAACAACCCCCTCTTTATATTTGATTAATTTCCTGGAGTGGCTCACAGAACTCATGAAAACACTTATTTACATTTACAGGTTTATTATAAAAAATATTGCAAAGAATCTAGATGAAGAGGTGCGCTAAGGCAAGGTACGGAAGAAGGGCTGTGGAGCCTCCAAGCCCTCCATGGATGCAAGAACCTTCACAGATTCAGCTATCTAGAAGTTCAAAGACATCAGCATTCCTGCCTCCAGTGTAGGCGGGTGAGAGCCTCTCCAGGAGGGACTTATGACCCACAATCGGAGTGGTGAAGATGATTAGAGATCTGCCTTGGGGCAGGAGAATGGAGGGCAGGAAAGAGATCCTGTTGCCTGAGGCCAGACACACCAACATTATAACAAAAGACTGTAACAAGAGGTATGGGAGCTAAGAACCAGGAACCAAGAACAAAAACCAATATATATCATACCACCACAACTACCAAACTAATACAGAAGAAACATCAGATAAAAATTATCATCTCTAGGCTTGGTTGTTCATGCCTGTAATCCCAGCACTTTGGGAGGCGAAGGCGGGTGGATTGCTTGAGCTTAGGAGTTCGAGACCAGCCTAGGCAACATGGCAAAACCCTGTCTCTACTAAAAATACAAAAAAATAGCTGGGCATGGTGGTGCGTGCCTGTGATCCCAGCTACCCAGAAGGCTGAGGCGGGAGGATTGCTTGAGCCTGGGGTGTGGAGGTTGCAGTGAGCCAAGGTTGAGCCACTGCACTCCAGCCTGAGTGACAGGGGGAGACTCTGTCTCAAAAAACAAAAAAAAGAAAAGAAATAGTGGCTGGGCACCGGAGCTCACGCCTATGATCCCAGCACTTTGGGAAGCCGAGGCTGGCTGATTGTTTGAGCTCAGGAGTTCGAGATCAACCTAGGTAACACAGTGAAACCACGTCTCTACAAAAACTACAAAAACAAGCCTGGTGTGGTGGTGCGCACCTGTAGTTCCAGCTACTTTGAAGGCTGAGGTGGGAGGACCACTTCAACCCAGGAGGCGGAAGTTGCAGATAGCACTACTGCACTCCAGCCTGGGCAATGGAGTAAGACCCTGTCTCAAAACAAAAAACAAAACAAAACAAAAAAAACAATAATCATCGTCATCCAATGAAGGGAGAAAAAGAAGAAGAAAAAAAGGAACAGAACATCAGCAAAACAAACAAAAAGTAGTAAGATGAGAGATATAAACCCAAATTATCAATAATTAAGTAAAACATAAATGGTATAAATGCACTCATTAAAAGAAAACATTTTCCAATACCCGGGCACAGCAGCTCACACCTATAGTCCCAGCACTTAGGGAGGCCAAGTCAGGTGGATCACCTGAGGTCAGGAGTTCGAGACCAGCCTGACCAACATGGCGAAACCCCGTCTCTACTAAAAATAGAAAAATTAGCCGGGCGTGGTGGCGGGTGCCTGTAATCCCAGCTACTCGGGAGGCTGAGGTAGGAGAATTGCTGGAACCCAGCAGGTGTAGGTTGCAGTGAGCCAAGATCGCGCCATTGTACTCCAGTCTGGGCGACAAGAGCAAAACTCCATCTCAAAAGGGAAAAAAAAAAGAAGTACAATTAATGTTATCATCATGGAAACTATCAGAATGGGTTGAACCGATGGATGCTACAAAGAAGAATGCACAAAGTAAGACCATTCTCTCACACTGCAAAGCACAAGTCATTTTTCAAGCTAAAGCAGACAGAAAGAGCAAAGCCAGCATTCAACTGTCAGCATTCAAGTCTGATGAAGAACATCTATGGTTTAGCAAGCTTTTGCCCAGGGGCCAGTACATTAATGACAGAGGAGCAAGTACAGAAACCAGTATGAATAAGAGAGTGGACAGAAGTGGTATAAGGGCAGGCCTACCTACCTCACTAGTCAGATCCCAGGAATGTGTAAGATCCAGATTTTTGCTTTCTACATCCAGAGTGAACAAACCCTGACAGCCTCACTTTAAAAATTCCAAATGCACAAAAGATTGAACCAGACACTAGCACGCAGGTTTATTAATTTACAATGATAGATAAAGCTGTCACACAAACCTGATTACTCTGGTCGCCCTAATTTGTTTCCTATTCTCCATGGACTCAAGCCACATGAAAAACCATCATAATCAGTCCCAACTTCACTGACATCACAAGAATTAAAAATAATTAATCCATTACAAAGTTTCTGCATAGCGAAAGAAACAATCAAAGTGCCAGGCGCGGTGACTCACGCCTGTAATCCCAGCATTCTGGAAGGCCAAGGCGGGCGGATCACGAGATCAGGAGATCGAGACCATCCTGGCTAGCACCACGGTGAAAACCCGTCTCCACTAAAAAATATAAAAAATTAGCCGGACGTGGTGGCGGGTGCCTGTAATCCCAACTGCACAGGAGGCTGAAGCAGGAGAATGGCGTGGACCCGGGAGGCGGAGCTTGCAGTGAGCCGAGATCGCGCCACTGTACTCCAGCCTGGGCCACAGAGCGAGACTTCGTCTCAAAA
>NW_012103699.1:323880-326230 GCF_000951045.1 Mandrillus leucophaeus
ACATGGTGGCACATGCCTGTAATCCCAGCCACTCAGGAGGCTGAAGGAGGAAAATCGCTTGAACCCGGGAGGCGGAGGTTGCAGTGAGCCGAGATCGCGCCACTGTACTCCAGCCTGGGCCACAGAGCGAGACTTCGTCTCAAAAAAAAAAAAAAAAAAAAAAAAAAGAGATTGAGACCATCCTGGCCAACGTGGTGAAACCCCGTCTCCACTAAAAATACAAAAATTAGCTGCGCGTGGCGGCGCACGCCGGTAGTCCCAGCTACTCGGAAGGCTAAAGCAAAAGAATCCCTTGAGCGGGGGAGGTGGAGGTTGCAGTGAGCCAAGATGGCGGCTATTGCACTCCAGCCTGGAGACAGAGCGAGACTGTCTCAAAAGAAAATAAACAAACAATCAACAAAGTGAAGAGACAACTCATAGAATGGGAGAAAATATTTACAAACTACTCATCTAATAAGGGATTAATAACCAGAATATAATAAGGAGCTCAAACAATTCAATAGAAAAAACATCTAATAATCCGATTAAGAAATGGGCAAAAGATCTGAATAGACATTTCTCGAAGGAAGGCATACAAATGGCAAGCAGGTATATGAAAAGGTACTCAACATCACTCATCATCAGATAAATGCAAATCAAAACTACAATGAGATATCACATCACCCCAGTTAAAAGGGCTTTTATCCAAAAGAGAGGCTATGTAACAAATGCTAGAGGAAAGGGAACCCTCACACACTGCTGGTGGGAATGTAAATTAGTACAACCACCATGGAGAGCAGTTTGGAGAATCCTCAAAAAACTAAAAATAGAACTGCCATATGTTCCAGCAATCCTACTGCTAGTTATATATCCAAAAGGAAGAAAACCAGTATATAGAAGAGACATCTGCACTCCTATGTTTACTGCAGCACTATTCTGAATAGCCAAGGTTTGGAATCAACCTAAGTGTCCATCAACAGATGAATGGATAAAGAAAATAAACACATACACAAGAAAATACTATTCAGCCTTAAAAAAGACTGAGATCCTGTCATTTGCAACAACATGGGTGGAACTGGAGGTCATTCTGTTAAGTGAAATAAGGCAAGCACAGAAAGACAAACCTCGCATGTTCTCACTTATTTGCAGGAGTTAAAAAAATGAAAACAATTGAACTCATGGAGATAGAGAGTACAATGGGGCTGGGCAAGGTGGTTCACGCCTGTAATCTCAGCACTTTGGGAGGCTGAAGCAGGCGGATCACCTGAGGTCAGGAGTTCAAGAGCAGCCTGGCCAACATGGCAAATCCCCGTCTCCATTAAAAATACAAAATTTAGCCAGACGTGGTGGTGCACACCTGTAATCCCAGCTACTTGGGAGGCTGAGGCAGGAGAATCACTTGAACCCAGGAGGCGGAGGTTGCCATAAGCCAAGATGGCACCACGGCACTCCAACCTGGGCAACAGAGCGACGCTCCATTTAAAAAAAAAAAAAAAGAGGAAGAAGAAGTAGAATGATGGTTACTAAAGGCTGGGAGGCTGGGCAGGGGAAGGGAGTGGGAATGGTTAATGGGTACAAGAATACAGATAGCATGAATAAGATCTAGTGTTTGATAGCATGACAGGGTGACTACAGTCAACAATAATTTATTGTACATCTTTATATAACTAAAAGGGTATAATTGGGCTGTTTGTAACACAAAGACAGAATAAATGGTGATGGATACCTCATTTACCCAGATGTGATTATTATATATTGTATGCCTGTATCAAAACATCTCATGCACCCTATAAATAAATACACCTGCCAGGTGCAGTGGCTCACGCCTGTAATTCCAGCACTTTGGAAGGCCGAGGCAGGTGGATCACCCCAGGTCGCAAGTTTGAGACCAGCCTGATGAACATGGAGAAACCCCGTCTCTACTAAAAATACAAAAATTAGCCGGATATGGTGGCACATGCCTGTGATCCCAGGTACTTGGGAAGCTGAGGCAGGAGAATCCCTTGAACCTGAGAGGCGGAGGTTGCAGTGAGCTGAGATTGCACCACTGCACTCCAGCCTGGGCAACAGGAGCAAAACTCTGCCTCAAAAAATAAAAAATAAAAAATAAATGCACCTACTATGTACCCACAAAAATTAAAAGAATCCAACAATCCAGAAATCATCCTCCTTGGTATTTACCTAAATGAGTTGAAAATGTATGCCCACACAAAAACCTGCACACAAATGTTTAAAGCAACTTTACTCACAATTCCCCAAACTAGAAAACAAAATATCCTTTAGTAGGTGAAGAATAAACCATGGTACATCCAGACAATGGAATAGTAATCAGCATTACAAATATATAAGCTGGCCTGGAACTGTGGCTCAC
>NW_012103699.1:327255-336254 GCF_000951045.1 Mandrillus leucophaeus
ACATGCACCCTGAAATCACTAAATGAAATAAATAACTTAATTACCTACTTAATTCCACTACAATTTTCACCTAAATACCATGGTGTGTATGTCAAAGACATGAACTTTGGTTTGATACCATGTTTAGATGTTCCCCTAGGCAACAGTCAGTAAGCTTAGCTGTTTCCTTCATCCATATCATGTCATTACCATATTAAAATACATATGTATCTATTTGCTCTGCAGGAGGATAAAAGTATGATTCTTCTGAAAGGTGTATACAACTGCTAAAAGAACAGCACTGCTGTAAATACTTTATGAAGAGATTTGCTACCAGACTACCTGTGTCAACTCTATTCTCCAGGTATTATTATTTCAATACAGGAAATGAAAAAAAAATTAAAACTCTGGAACAAGAACAGCAATCAAACAACAAAATAAGATATAATCAATAAATACTATTTTATTTTTTTGGAGACAGAGTCTCACTTTGTCACCCAGGCTGGAGTGTAATGATGCAATCTCGGCTCACTGCAACCTCCGCCTCCTGGGTTCAAGCAATTTTCCTGTCTCAGCCTCCCAAGTAGCTGGGACTACAGGCACATGCCACCATGCCCGGCTAATTTTTTGTATTTTTAGTAGAGACGGGGTTTCACTGTGTTAGCCAGGAAGGTCTCGATCTCCTGACCTCATGATCCACCCACCTTGGCCTCCCAAAGTGCTGGGATTACAGGCATGAGCCACCATGCCCAACCATTAAATACTATTTTTTAAAATATCTCTAGCATTAAAACTCAGTATATAAATAATGTGAAAAGCCAAAAGTAGGTAAATAAATGCTACGGAAGTCTTTATAAATAAACAACATTTCATTTTGGTGAAAAAGTGTAACCACAGGAAATGGTGGGTTAAAAATTAGATTTTTCTCTATATGGGAAGCTAAGAAACTCATGTCTAAAATTAATCAAGAAAAAAGCTAATGCAGAATTTTTTTTATTAATTTTTTTAGAGACAGCATCTCACTCTGTCACCCAGGCTGGATTATAGCTCATTGCAGCCGTGAATTTATGGGCTCAAGCAATCCTCCCACCTCAGCCTCCCAGTAGCTGGGACAACAAGCCTGAGTCACCATGTCTGGCAAATAATTTTGTTAAAAGAGACAGCAGATGAAAAGAGCATGTGACTACCCCACCTTAAAATCTTAAAGAATAGACACCACTTTGGACTAAAGGATTAAACCAAGATGTGAAACAGAATCAAGTTTTTCAATAATCTGACTTACTGCTTTAAAACAATTCTGGGCCAGGCGAGGTAGCTCACGCCTATAATCCCAGCACTTTGGGAGGCTGAGGTGGGCGGATCATCTGAGGTCAGGAGTTCCAGACCACCCTGACCAACATGGTGAAACCCTGTCTCTACTAATAATACAAAAATTAGCTGGGCGTGGAGGGAGGTGCCTGTAATCCTAGCTACTCGGGAGGCTAAGGCAGGAGAATCTCTTAAACTTGGGAGGCAGAGGTTGCAGTGAGCCAAGATCCCACCACTGCACTCCAGCCTGGGCAATGAGAGCAAGACTCCATCTCAAAAAAAAAAAAAAAAAAAAAATCTGTTCACCAATTTGACAGTATGAATCCCAACTTTCTTTTTTTTGAAACAAAGCCTTGCTCTGTCACCCAGGCTGGAGTGCAGTGGCACGATCACGGTTCACTGCAGACTTGACTTCCTGGGCTCAAGCAATCCTCCCATTTCAGCTTCCCAAGTAGCTGGAGCTACAGGCACATGCCACCTTGCCAGGCTGATTGATCGATTGATTGATGCTAGAGACAGGGATCTTGTTATGTTACCCCGGCTAGTCTCAAACTCCTGAGCTCAAGCAATCCTCCCTCTTCAGTCTCTCAAAGTGCTGTGATTACAGGCATGAGCCACCACACCCAGCCTATGAATCACAATTTAAACTGTACAGTTTTGTAAGAAAATCTGTTTTTTTTTTAGAATTGCACTGTAAAGTATTTAGGAATGAAATGCTACTCTGTATATAATTTAAAATGCTTAAGCAAAAAATAAGAGATGGGCCGGGCACAGTGGCTCACGTCTGTAATCCCAGCGCTTTGGGAGGGTGAGGTGGGTGGATCACGAGGTCAGGAGTTCGAGACCAGCCTGGCCAACATGGGGAAACCCCATCTCTACTAAAAATACAAAAATTAGCTGGGCATAGTGGCACATGCCTGTAATCCCAGCTACTTGGGAGGCTGAGGCAGGAGACTCGCTTGAACCAGGGAAGCAGCGGTTGCAGTGAGCAGAGATCATACCACTGCACTCCAGCCTGGATGACAGAATGAGGCTCCATGTCAAAAAAAAAAAAAAAAGGAAATGAAGCAAATATGGCAACATGTTAACAATTGTTAAATTGACACAACAGGCATATACAGGTGTCCATTATACTATTCTTTCTACTTTCTTTGTCTATACTTTTTTTTTCCTTTTTTTTTTTTTGAGATAGAGTCTGTCTCTGTGGCCCTGGCTCGGGTGCAGTGGTGCAATCTCGGCTCACTGCAACCTCCACGTCTTGGGTTTAATCAATTATCTTGCCTCAGCCTCCCAAGTAGCTGGGATTACAGGCACCCACCACCACACCCAGCTAATTTTTCTGTACTTTTAGTAGAGACAGGGTTTTGCCATGTTGCCCAGGCTGGTCTCGAACTCTTGACCAAGTGATCCACCTGCCTCCCAAAGTGCTGGGATTACAGGCATGAGTCACCACTCCTGGCTTATTCTCTCTACTTTCTATACATTTGAAGCCTTTTCTTTTTTGTATTTTCTAATAATGATATAAAAAATACTCATATTTTCCTTAAATCTATTCTACTTGTAGGAATTAATCCAATAGATACAGCTCTGTCCATTAAAAAGGCCCAGAAACGAGGACCGACCCAGTAGCAATGAGCACCCCTGCAGCCCATACTGTGGCCCCTGAATATTTGCCAGCAAAAAAAGAAAGAAAACAGCAAGAAATGTAAGATGAACCTTTACATCATAGCTTCCTTATCATATGAGGAAAGCTTTTCCAGCTTCTAGAGGCTTAGAGGCTGCACACTCCTTAGCTCATGACCCTCTCCCATCTTCAAAATCAACAATGGCCAGCTGAAACATTCTCACATCACACTGACACTCCCTCTTCTACCTCTAGCTTCTACCTTTTTTTTTTTTTTTTTTTTACGTTTTGCTCTTGGAGTGCAATGGCACAATCTCAGCTCACTGTAACCTCTGTCTCCCAGGTTCAAGCGATTCTGCTGCCTCAGCCTCCCAAGTAGCTGGGATTACAGGCGTGCACCACCACATCTGACTAATTTTTGTATTATTAGTAGAGATGGGTTTCACCATATTGGTCAGGCTGGTCTTGAACTCCCGACCTCAGGTGATCCACCCGCCTCGGCCTCCCAAAGTGCTGGGACTACAGGTGTGAGCCACTGCATCTGGCCTAGCTTCTACTTCTAATGATTCTTGTGATTACATTGAGCCCAACTGGATAAACCAGGATACTCTACCAATCTTAAAATCAGCTGATTAGCAACCTTAATTCCATCTATAATTCTAATTCCCCTTTGCCATGTAACCTAAGAAAATCAGAGGTTCTGGGGATATCTTTGGGAGGCTATTCTGCCCACCACAGTGTATCATCTTTATTCTGCCTACACTGTTTAAGATATAACACTTTTAAAATCTTTGTATGATGCTATCACAGGAAATCATATCTCCAGTTAAAAGAAGCCATTTGCAAAACATTAGTACATACTGCATTTCTTTCCGGTTTTTTGTTTTTGTTTTGTTTTGTTTTTGAGACAGTCTTACTCTGTCACCCAGGCTGGAATGGAGTGATGCCATTTTGTCTCACTGCAACTTCCTCCTCCAATGTTCAAGCGATTCTGCTGTCTCAGCCTCCCAAGTAGCTAGGGCTACAGGAGTGCGCCACAACACCCAGCTAATTTTTTTTGTATTTTTAGTAGAGACAGGGTTTCAACATGTTGGTCAGGCTGGTCTCAAACTCCTGACTTCAAGTGATCTACAGCCTTGGCTTCCAAAGTGCTGGGATTACAGGCATGAGCCACCATGCCCAGCCTGCATTTCTTTTTAAAAGTAATTTTTAAAATGTTTATTTACAACAATAAGCACAATCAACTCGTCTAAGTGCTTTAAACATCTAATTTAGTTGTCATAACAGCCCTACAACATCCAGTAAAGTAACTGCAGAAATTATTACTAAATCTGTGTTCGATTTCTCTGCATCTTAGTACCAATCCCAAAAGATGACCTCTAAAAGAAAGGCGAACCAGGTGCGGTGGCTCACACCTGTAATCCCAGCATTTTGGGAGGCCGAGACGGGTGGATTATAAGGTCAGGTGTTTGAGACCAGCCTGACCAACATGGTGAAACCCTGTCTCTACTAAAAAAAACATGCAAAAATAGCTGTGTGTGGTGGCAGGTGCCTGTAGTCCCAGTTACTCGGGAGACTGGGGCAGGAGAATCGCTCGAACTCAGGAGGCAGAGGTTACAGTGAGCTGAGATCGTGCCATTGCACTCCAGCCTGGTCAACAAGAACGAAACTCCACCTCAAAGAAAAAAAATGCTTACATTTACAGTAGCTCCTTCTCTGCAAAATTACAATTTTCAAGGGGGAGAAAAGCACTTACCTGATAAAACATGCATGGAGAAAGTGTCACATTCACAGGCAATTGAATAAATAAAAATCAAATAATATGTACCACTTCATATTTGCTAAACTATCATTAAAAAACTTTTATCTATATTACTGTACTAGTGATATGCCACCCTGTCTTCAAGAATTGGGAAGTCTCTCCCAAGAGCTGGAAGAACGGCTTTTGGCAGATAGCCCTCAACTGTCTGCCTTCTTGTGGAATTGTCTACTGTAGAAAGCATCTTGCCCAAGGGCACACCCCCTTCCTAGGGTCAACAGAACCCAGTGACAGGTCATCACAAACGTATAATGATCCAGCCCCTCATCTCAACTAGAAAAGACTCTGAAAGGCCATTGTATCTTCAGAGCACCCAAAAGGGACAGCTGAAATATTTGTTGAGGCTGCACCATAGCCCAGCTTAGCCCTCTGCCCAACCTTGCTTACTCTCTTTCCTCTTTCATGAGTACTGGTCCCAAAGTACTTGTTAATAAACTTTCTGAACACTAAACTTCCTAAGTGTAAATCTCTAGCTCAGTCTGCTTCCCAGAGAATGTGAACATTGGAAATTTCCAAGTACTGGACATTGATTGACTTGCAGACAACAATTTGGCAACATATATCAAGAACATGAGAATATTCACATTCTTTAGAAGTAACAGAGTAGGGCCAGGTGCAGTGGCTCATGCCTATAATCCCAGCACTTTGGGAGGCTGGGGCAGGCAGATCACCTAAGGTTAGGAATTTGAGACCAGCCTGGCCAATATGGTGAAACCCTGACTCTACTAAAAATACAAAAATTAGCTGGGTATGGTGGCGGGTGCCTATAATCCCAGCTACTCGGGAGGCTGAGGCAGGAGAATCACTTGAACCTGGGAGGCAGAGGTTGCAGTGAGTCGAGATCATGCCATTGCACTCCAGCTTGGGCGACAAGAGTGAGGCTCCATCTCAAAAAAAAAAAAAAGTAACAGAGTAGAAAGGGCATGGGCAATGAAGGATAGATTCAAATCCCAACTCTGCTACATAAAAGTTTTGAGACCTGAGACTTGGTCTTCTTGTCTATAAACATGGGAATCATAACATCTATATTTTAAAGTTGTTATTGTAATATTCAAAGTTGAGAGTATGCTTTCAAGTGTCTGGTATACAGTAATTATTCATTAAACATTACTTTCTCTTCCCATTTACAAATAATAATACCAGGAAAGAAAAAACCCTAGCCAGATTAAGTATATGTTAAAGACGTCCACAGCCTCCATGAAGGCAGAGACCACATGTATCTTGTTCAGTGGTTTTCACCAAACCTTATTGTACCTCAGAATCCCCTGGAGTAGTCATTTTTATTTCTTTACTTTCCTATTAAACTTGTTTTCACTTTACGGACTCACCCTGAATTCTTTCTTGTGCGAGATTCAAGAACCCTCTCTTGGAGTCTGGATTGAGACTCCTTTCCTATAACATCTTTCTGGGGACCACTGAAGGGACTATAGTGTGCAAACCCCTGATCCAAAGGCTAACTTTGGGTAAGTGGTAGGGTCCAGTAACATCTTTCTAGTGAACCACAGAAGGGACAATACTGAAGAAACCCCCTGACCCAAAGGAAATAGACTGCAGCACTGACTGGCTGCCTTGGAAGTCAAGGAAACTTCTTTTGAGCTATTTCCAGCTTTCAACAATTGAGTAGGCTGGGCATGGTGGCTCATGCCTATAATCTCAGCACTTTGGGAGGCCAAGGCAGGCAGAGCACCTGAGGTCAGGAGTTGGAGACCAACCTGGACAACATGGTGAAACTCAGTCTCTACGAAAAATATAAAAATTAGCCAGGCATAGTGACAGGCGCCCAACTACTCAGGAGGCTGAGGCTGCAGAATTGTTTGAACTCAGGAGGCGAAGGTTGCAGTGAGTCAAGATCACGCCACTGCACTCCAGCCTGGGTGACAAGGGCAAAACTCCTTCTCAAAAAAAAAAGTAAAAATAAAAATTGAGTGAAGTATATTCTTGTAAAGTAAATTTGGAGCATATTTGTTTCCTCTACCTGATTCCTCCAGAATTTGCAAACTATTTTTAAGTATTCTTAATTTATGACAATATAGTTATTTGCATAAGTGCAGTAAGAATCTGTTTCCCCCTTTCTTTTTTTTTTTAGATGGAGTCCTGCTCCAGTCTAGAGTGCAGTGGCACGATCTCGGCTCACTACAACCTTCGCCTCCCAGGTTCAAGCAATTCACCTACCTCAGCCTCCCAAGTAGCTGGGACTACAGGCATGCACCACCACACCCAGATAATTGTTTGTATTTTCAGTAGAGACAGGGTTTCACCATGTTGGCAGGCTGGTCTCAAACCCCTGACCTCGGATGATCCACCTGCCTCGGCCTCCCAAAGTGCTGGGATTACAGGCATGAGCCACTGTACCTGGCCAAGAATCTGTTTTCTTTTGTAACAGGACACAATTGGAAAACCTGGTTATTTTACCAAGGCTTTAACTGGAATGGCATGCTTTCCTTTAAGGAAACAAACTTGACTTGTAAAGCCAATAAAAGCTGCTTGGGAAAACATCTCAAACCTTGCCTCCACAGTCTCTATACAGAGGTCAGGTCTTCCTGACCTGGGGGAAGTAAAAAATGTCGCTTTCTCACAGGCCCAGGAGCCCAAATTTATCTTGGGAGCCCAAGAGGAGAGGAATTTACTCAACTCATAGATATTTGATGGTACAAACTCATGCTGGGCTCAGCTTTAAAAAAGTCTTATCTGAGGTTCTTTCTATGGGACAGAGTTCCATCAAAGCCAATTTAAAAACAGCTTACATGAAAAATAATTATTCTTGCTGCACTTTATACAAATAATCAGGTCAACCATAATAAAGCAAATCAGTCTTATCATGATTTGTCTTTAGTAAAAATTGGAAACTAGAGAGAAAAATTATGTTTCAAGAACTATGGAGCATTTGTTATCAGATTCTAGTCTCATTAGTTGTTTTTAAGTTTGCTTCTTCAGCGCCGGCGGGGTGGCTCACGCCTGTAATCCCAGCACTTTGGGAGGCTGAGGTGGGCGGATCACGAGGTCAGGATCGAGACCATCCTGGCTAACACAGTGAAACCCCGTCTCTACTAAAAAATACAAAAAACTAGCCGGGCACGGTGGCGGCGCCTGTAGTCACAGCTACTCGGGAGGCTGAGGCGGGAGAATGGCGTGAACCCGGGAGGCGGAGCTTGCAGTGAGCCGAGATCGCACCACTGCACTCCAGCCTGGGCAACAGAGCGAGACTCCGTCTCAAAAAAAAAAAAGAAAAAAAAAAAGTTTGCTTCTTCAACTTAGGCTAACCCTGTTTATTCCTGTGAATCAACTGGTGATCTCTGGCTGCAGCTCAGAAGAAACAAGAGGGATGGGTAAAGTAAAAATATGGATAAATATTCTAATCCTAGGTACACTGCAATCAGCTAGTAAACCCATATCAGCTTGGTTCCAGCAGTTGCCCAGTTCATAGAAAGCCATCTTATTGGCCGGGCACAGTGGCTCACACCTGTAATTCCAGCACTTTGGGAGGCTGAGGTGGGCGATTTACCTGAGGTCAGGAGTTCGAGACCAGCCTGACCAACACGGAGAAACCCTGTCTCCACTAAAAATTCAAAATTAGCTGGGTGTGGTGGCACACGCCTGTAATCCCAGCTACTCAGGAGACTGAGGCAGGAGAATCGCTTGAACCCAGGAGGCGGAGGTTGTGGTAAGCCAACATCGCACCACTGCACTTCAGCCTGAACAACAAGAGCGGAACTCTGTCTCAAAATACACAGAAAACTCAAATTTTTGTGGACTAAGACTTATGAGTAAGTCTACTATGTTATTATTTACTCTAAAAACTAGAAATTAACATCCAAAAATGAGGAACAATTAAACAAACTATATACTACACTAAATGTAATCATTAAGAAATATGCAAAATAAAAAAAGAAATATGCAAAATAATGCTGTAGAAACATAGGTAAATTTATACAAAAAATAAGTTTAAAAAAAGGTAACAAAAAATTGCAATGTGTATCAATTTAAACTATATTAGATACCTACACACATGGATTAATGACAAAAGAAATTTCAAAAAAATTACTTGAGTTGAGGTTTATGAGGTTTCAAGACTTTTAGCTGTTTATAATAGTTTCCTCAGAAGATATTTTAAGGTTGATTTCATATAAGATAGCAACACTAAATAATTAAATGGGATATAATTAAACAAAATCAGATCTGTTTTCTTTTGTAACAGGACACAATTGGAAAACCTGGTTATTTTACCAAGGCTTTAACTGGAATGGCATGCTTTCCTTTAAGGAAACAAAC
>NW_012103699.1:336304-345726 GCF_000951045.1 Mandrillus leucophaeus
TTATAATAGTTTCCTCAGAAGATATTTTAAGGTTGATTTCATATAAGATAGCAACACTAAATAATTAAATGGGATATAATTAAACAAAATCACAGATACAACAGGCTACTGTCACCCAAATAAAACTGAATATGGGAAGCATCTATAAATTAGGTGTTAATTTCGTCAAAATTTGTGGCATAAAGTGCCATTGAGAAGCTTACACAGAAACAGCTGCAAAATACACACACGCACACATACACGCACAGACACACAATAATTACTTACCTGCCACAGAAGGGACGACACCAGCAAAACGTACTGTTGCATGTTCTCCATTAACTTCAACTCTTCGACCAATGACATCCGGTGTCAAAGTGTCACTCATTATAATATATCCAGAATGCAAAATATGAGATCTACGAAGAAAAATACAACACTGATAAGAACTTAATACAATTCCCTTAAAGGAAATTTTTTTTTTTTTTTTTGAGGCACAGTCTCACTCTGTCACCCAGGCTGGAGTGCAGTAGCGCAATCTCGGCTCACTGAAACCTCCACCTCCCTGGTTCAAGCAATTCCCCTGCCTCAGCCTCCCAAGTAGCTAGGATTACAGAACCTGCCACCATGTCTGTTTAATTGTTTTGTATTGTTAGTACAGACGGGGTTTCACCATGTACAGGCGTGAGCCACTGCGCCCGGCCTAGAAATATGTTTTTAGGAGTCGTCAGCACAGAGTTTATAACTGATAGCGTGAAAGTAGATGAGAATGAAAGGGTATCAACTAGAAAGAAAAGGGTATCAGCTAGAAAGAAAAGGGGATCAATGACAGAATCCTGCAAAAAACATAATAGTTAAGAAAGAAGGAAGAAATCCCTAAGAATTCGGAGAAAGAAAAAACAGAGAAGAAAAAAGAAGAGCAGCTACCTGATGCCTTGGAATCCAAGGGACAGAGTTTAAAGCAGGAATAATCAAACAACAGTATCAGATGTTGCAGAGAGAGTCTGTGAGACTAGGGCTTAAAAATCTGTGTTCCTTTTGCAAGAACAAATATACCATATTTGTTAATTTCCATACCTTCATCTTTGTCTAAATAAAACTCACTTCCTTTTTTTCTTTTTTTTTTTCTTGAGACAGAGTCTCGCTCTGTCACCCAGGCTGGAGTGCAGTGGCACGACCTCTGCTAACTGCAACCTCTGCCTGCTGGGTTCAAGCAATTCTCCTGCCTCAGCCTCCCAAGTAACTGGGATTACAGGCACACGCCACCACACACACGCCACCACACCCAGCTAACTTTTGTATTTTTAGTAAAGACAGTGTTTCACCATGTTGGCCAGGCTGGTCTCGAACTCCTGACCTCAAGTGATCCACCTGCCTCAGTCTCCCAAAATGCTGGAATTACAGGCATCAACCACCATGCCCGGCCCAAATAAAACTCACTTTCTATTTTAAAAAGCTAGCAATGTTGGCTGGGCACAGTTGTTCATGCCTGTAATATCAGCGCTTTGGGAGGCCAAGGCAGGCAGATCATCTGAGGTCAGGAATTCGAGACCAGCCTGGGCAACATAGTGAAACTTATCTCTACCAAAAAAAATACAAAAAAAAGGCACGTCTGTAGTCCCAGCTACTTGGGAAGCTGAAATGGGAGGATCATGTGAGCCCAGAAGATCGAGGCTGCAGTAAGCCAAGATCATGCCACTGTGCTCCAGCCTAGGCAACAGAGCTACAGCCTGTCTCAAAACAAACAAACAAAAAAACACAAATAAAAGATAACAGTGTTGAAGTACAAGGATTTTTAAACAACCACAAGTTACATGACTATTGAACAAAGTATTTTTCTATTTTAATATTACCATATATAATATGTGCACAAAACAAAAGAAAAAACATATGCTATTACATGCCGTCTGGGGTTATAATTACATTATTGACAGTCGGGCACGGTGGCTCACGCCTGTAATCTCAGCACTTTGGGAGGCTGAGGCAGGCGGATCACCTGAGGTCGGGAGTTCAAGACCAGCCTGACCAACATGGAGAAACCCCATCTCTACTAAAAATACAAAATTAACCAGACGTGGTGGCACATGCCTGTCATCCCAGCTACTCGGGAGACTGAGGCAGGAGAATCGCTTGAACCAAGGAGGCAGAGGTTGCCATGAGCCAAGATTGCGCCATTGCACTCTAGCCTGGGCAAAAAAAACTCCGTCTCAAAAAAAAAAAAAAAAATACTGACTACCCGCAAACTCCATTGGTATATAGATATTTGAGGCCTTTGGTATTATTACCTATCCACCTTTACGGTTCTTTTATTTTTATTTTTTTTAAGAACAGGTAGACGGCCGGAAGTGGTGTCTCATGTCTGTAAACCCAGCACTTTAAGAGGCCAAGGCGGGTGGATCACAAGGTCAGGAATTCGAGACCAGCTTGACCAACATGGTGAAACCCTATGTCTACCAAAAATACAAAAATTAGCCAGGCATGGTGGTGTGTGCCTGTAATCCCAGCTACTCAGGAGGCTGAGGCAGGAGAATCGCTTGAACCCAGGAGGCAAAGGTTGCAGTGAGCCAAGATTGAGCCATGCACTTCAGCCTGGGTGACAGAGCAAGACTCCATCTCAAAAAAAAAAGAATAGGTAGACATTTCCTGTTACTGGAGTTGTCTGTTACATTTGACCTGCTATTTCCATATTACAGAATAATCTAAGCATTTCAATCTCACATTATGATTTTATTAAGTTTCAGCATAAGGTCCCAATCAGGTCCTCAAATATTTTGTAAAAACAATAACATTAGGCTCGGCACGGTGGCTCACACCTGTAATCCCAGCATTTTGGGAGACCAAGGCGCGTGGATCACAAGGTCAAGAGATCGAGACCATCCCAGCGAACAGGGTGAAACCCCGTCTCTACTAAAAATACAAAAAAGTTAGTTGGACGTGGTAGCGCACCGCCTGTAGTCCCAGCTACTTGGCCGTCTGAGGCAGAAGAATCACTTGAATGCGGGAGGCGGGGGTTGCAGTGAGCCAAGATCATGCCACTGCACTCCAGCCTGGTGACAGAGCAAGATTCATCTCACGAAAAACAAACAAACAAAATCATTTTTCCCAATTGTTGTGAAAAGAATCCTACTTTCAATATGGAGCTGAATTTTGTCTATTTAAATAAAGGAGGGCAGGGCCATTGGGAAGGGGGCCAGGATCCAGATCTAAACCTGCCCAGTAGCGTTGAAAAGCAAAAGAGAAATGATCTCCAAGTCCATAGTTGGTGAGAAAAGTCAAAGCAGTTTAGATGAATTTTTTTTTTTTTTTTGAGACGGAGTCTCACTCTGTCGCTCAGGCTGGAGTGTAATGGTGTGCAATCTCAGCTTATCGCAACTTCTATCTCCTGGGTTCAAGCGATTCTTCTGCCTCAGCCTCCTGAGTAACTGGAATTACAGACAGCCGCCACCAGGCCCAGCTAATTTTTGTATTTTTAGTAGAGACGCGATTTCACATATTGTCCAGGCTGGTCTCAAACTCCTGACCTCAAGTGATCTGCCCACCTCAGCCTCCAAGTGTTGGGATTACAGGTGTGAGCCACTGAGCCGACCAGTTTAGATGATCTGATGGTAGGATCGACATACAGGTCAGACCAGGTATGGGGAATTTATGTTTTTAGTAAACTAAGAGGTCTGGCCAGAGACACAGCACTACCCAAAAACCTGTGCTCAGATTCAGAGCTCTAGTCCCTAAGAAGAGAGACTAATAAAATGACTGCAGAACTCCATTCCTACAAGAAATTAAAGTATTAGGCCAAATCTTGGCTCCATGAACTAGAATGTATAGGGATTATCTAAACCCAGAAACTCACAAGGCCCCACAGTCTGAAGCTCTTTCCAGCTGGGGCTCAGCTTAAGGGTACTACCATATCACCCTGCAGATCAGGCTAACAGTGAGAATGGCTTGGTGAGAAGAAACGGGCAGCCATCAATGGGTAGTAAAACCAGGGAGTGTAATAGCAGGAATGAGGATTGAAGACACTAGGAAGCCATTCTCATTATTAATAACATCTGCAAGTAACTCATGAATTCCTTCACATGCTTGATCCTATTCAATCTCCAGTAATATATATTTTTTTCGTTCCTACCTGTATGCTGTGCCCACAGACGGGACCAATGAGATCATTAAGTATAAGATCTAAGGTCAGTAATTAACAGTCTCCGTGTCAAGTCAGGTTTTTTTGTTTGTTTTGAGACGAGTCTCGCTCTGTTACCCAGGCTGGAGTGCAGTGGCACAATCTCAGCTCACTGCCACCTCCGCCTCCCAGGTTCAAGTGATTCTCCCACCTTAGCCTCCTGAGGAGCTGGGATTATAGGCATGCGCCACCAAGCCTAGCTAATTTTGTATTTTTTTTTTTTTTAGTAGAGACAGGGTTTCATGTTATTGGTCAGGCTGGTCTCGAACTCCTGACCTCAGGTGATTCACCCATCTCGGCCTTCCAAAGTTCGTGGGCCTCCCAACTAAAAATACAAAGTGCTGGGATTACAGGCATGAACCTCTGCGCCCGGCCTCAAGTCAGTATTTTTGATGATCCTGTCTAGTCTCTGAATGTTTCTAATAATGTCTTTCTTGATACCATGATCTTTTGTGAAGACCTAGAAACTGGATCCATGTCTTGGTGACCTATGCCTTAGTTCCGAAGCCTTTACCCTCTTCTTCTAGCTAGTAACCAATGGGTCCCTGTTTCCTGAAGTTAGACCTACGTGATGCTGTTACTGGCCCACTCTGTACCCTTATTGCCTGTTGCTGGGACAATCACTTTGATCACTCCCCCACCCCCAGCCCCATTTTAGTATCCAGTCAAAATGACCTGCAGTCAGCTGCTGCCTAGTTAAATTCTCTCTTATGGACTGCACCGGGCCCTCTCCTAATCACCTGAATGTGAGTGGCATGTTGCTCTTCTTAGGCCTATCTGGGTGCTAACTAAGGCTTGGTTAAGATGGAATGACTTTTTAAAATACACACACTTGCTAACTAATGAAGACAGCCCACTTAAATGTTGGAGTGACTCTACTTGTTATTGTTCTTTAAAAAGACAAAATTTACATTTCTAGGCCGGTGTGGTGGCTCATGCCTGTAATCCAAGGCCGGAGGCCAAGGCGGGCAGACCATGAGATCAGGAGATCGAGACCATCCTGGCTAACACAGTGAAACCCCAGCTCTACTAAAAATACAAAACATTAGCCGGGTGTGGTGGCGGGCGCCTGTAGTCCCAGCTACTTGGGAGGCTGAGGCAGGAGAATGGTGTGAACCCAGGAGGCAGAGCTTGCAGTGGGCCAAGATCACACCACTGCACTCCAGCTTGGGCAACAGAGCAAGACTCCATCTCAAAAAAAAAAAGAAAAGAAAAGAAAAGAAATCTACATCTCTATCATTTTCACCTAGTAATTTTCTACTACTGCTCTGTGTAGCTACAGAAAATCAATATATTCCCTTTCTCGGCCAACATTTAAATGTGGAAGGCCGGCTGGGCACGGTAGCTCACACCTGTAATCCCAGCACTTTGGGAGGCCAAGGTGCATGAATCACCTGAGGTCAGGAGTTCGAGACCAGCCTGGCCAACATAGTGAAACCCATCTCTACTAAAAATACAAAAATTAGCCAGGTGTGGTGGTGGATGCCTGTAATCCCAGCTCCTAGGGAAGCTGAGGCAGGAAAATCGCTTGAATCCGGGAGGCAGAGGTTGCAGTGAGCCGAGATCACGCTATTACACTCCAGCCTTGGTGACAGAGGGAGATTCGGTCCCAAAAAATAAATAAATAAATATGGAAGTCCATTTGTTACCATTTCTGCTATCCCTGCTTCCTGTCTTCATCTCCCAAACCTCTCTACCAGGATACACATTTCTAGCTCCTTAAACCCTCCTTATAGCATTCCAGTTTTCCTCCGTAACTGATTTACTGATTCCATGCTTAAATTGCAATACCTAGAACTGAAAACCACATTCCAGATATGGCCTGACCTGTATGTGGGGTACAATGGTCTGAAAAGCATTCATTTAACAGTGTAGGCCAGGCAAAGTGGCTCACACCTGTAATCCCAGTACTTTGGGAGGCCGAGGCGAGTGGATCATCTGAGGTCAGGAGTTCGAGGTCAGCCTGGCCAACATGGTGAAACCTGTCTCTACTAAAAATACAAACATTAGCCAGGCATGGTGGCAAACACCTGCAATCCCAGCTACTCAGAAGGCTTGAACCCGAGAGGTGGAGGTTGCAGTGAGTCAAAGTGTGCCACTGCATTCCAGCCTGGGCAACAAAGCAAGACTCAGTCTCAAAAAAATAAATAAAATTTAAAATTTTAAAAAATAAAAATATGAAAATTAGCTGGGCATGGTGGTGGGTGCCTATAATCCCAGCTACTTGGGAGACTGAGGCACAAGAATCGCTTGAACCCAGGAGGCAGAGGTTGCAGTGAGCTGAGATCGTGCCACTGCACTCCAGACTGGGCCACAGAGTGAGACTCCGTCTCAAAGAAAAAAAAAAAAAATGTAGACGTTACATTCATTTTTTTCTGTCCCTTTCATGGGAAAGACTGTTGCTTACTATTAAGGTTGCAATGAAAGAAACTCCAAAGCCATTTCTGACTTATTACCATTTTCTGATCATAAAATTTAAATGTTTAAATTTCACTACAATTATATTACTCTAAAAATGAGATTTTTTACCAGTTTTAAGAGCCCTTTCAAAATTTTCATTAACATGCAAGCAGAATTTTACTACAACTGAGACATATAATTTGTTCTACTTCTTTTATTAACTTTTTAAAAAATAAGGTAGGGTCTCACTATGTTATTGAGGCTGGTCTTTAACTCCTGGGCTCAAGCAATCCTCCTGAGAATTCCCAAAGTGCTGGGATTACAGGTTTGAGCCACCTCAACTAGCCATATTAACATTTGTCCATGAACATTTTTCTATACAGCCACAAAGTCAACACATTAATCATCTCAATATTCAAGTATGAAACCACAATTTACTTAATAATTTCTCTCTTTTTTTTTTTTTTTTTTTTTTTGAGATGGAGTCTTGCTCTGTTGCCCAGGCTGGAGTGCAGTGGTGCAAACTCGGCTCACTGCACCCTCCGCCTCACGGGTTCATGCCATTCTCCTGCCTCAGCCTCCTGAGTAGCTGGGACTGCAGGCACCCGCCACCACACCCGGTTAATTTTTGGTATTTTTAGTAGAAACGGGGTTTCACTGTGTTAACCAGGATGGTCTCGATCTCCTGACCCCATGATCCGCCCACCTCAGCTTCCAAAGTGCTGAGATTACAGGCGAGAGCCACCGTGCCCGGCCTCTCTCTCTCTCTCTTTTCTATTGGTAGAGAAGGGAATCTCTCTATGCTGCCCAGGTTGGTCTCAAACTGCTGGCCTCAAGTGATTCTCAGCCTTCCAAAGTGCCGGGATTACAGGTGTGAACCACCACACCCAGCCAATCATTTCTCTAATGCTGTTTACTACTCCAAAGAAAATAGCTAAAAACAGCTTTGATTTTTAAAATGTTACCTTATGAAGTATTTCCTTGGGAAAAATTCTTGAGATAGATAAATACGTTTAAGGTTCTACAAAGCCAGGCAGGAGCAGTGGCTCACACCTGTAATCCCAATACTTTGGGAGGCCAAGGCAGGAGGATCATCTGAGGTCAGGAATTTGAGAGCAGCCTGGCCACTATGGTGAAATCAATCCCATTTCAACTAAAAATACAAAAATTAGCCAGGTGAGGTGGAGCACATCTGTAATCCCAGCTATTCGGGAGGCTAAGGCAAGGAGAATTGCATGAACCTGGGAGGTGGAGGTTGCAGTGAGCCAAGGGTGAACCACTGCACTCTAGCCTGGTTGACAGAGCGAGACTCTGTCTCAAAAAAAAAAAAATACTACATCCAAGTAGACATTCTTGCACTACTTCTTAGTCTAAATCAATTTTTTTTTTTTTTTTGAGATGGAGTCTCATTCTGTTGCCCCAGGCTGGAGTGCAGTGGTGCAATATCGGCTCACTGCAAGCTCCGCCTCCTGGGTTCACACCATTCTTCTGCCTCAGCCTCCCGAGTAGCTGGGACTACAGGTGCCTCCTGCCACCACGCCTAGTTAAGTTTTGCATTTTTAGTAGAGACAGGGTTTCACCACATTGGCCAGGATGGGCTCCATCTCTTAACCTCAGGATCCGCCCGCCTTGGCCTCCCAAAGTGCTGGGACTACAGGAGTGAGCCACGGTGCCCAGCCTACTCCCATAATATTTTATATATAGAAAAGCAAATACATTTTTTCTTTCTTTACACAACTGAAAGCCTACTATACAGGTGGTTCTATTCCTCACCTTTTCATTCAATAATATATCCTAGAGATTTACCCAAAGCTATGACAAGAGATTTTAATTTGGGGGGGAATATAGTATTTGAATAGATATATCATAATATACTTAACCAGTCTTCAAACTGAAGGACATTTAGTTAATACCAAGTTCTTGCTATCACAAACAATATTGAAGAAATTACGCCTACACGTTTATCTTCCTATATCTGTAGGAAAGTTTCTCAAAACTGGTATTGCTGAGTCAAAAAGTATGTGCATATTAAATGTTAATAGCTAATGCTAAATGTTCCTTTATAATGGCTATATCAACTTACCCTGCTATCAGCAGTGTATAAACTCCTGTATTCTTACAACCTGGCCTTCATAATGTATTAATAAAATTTTGAGGCTGGGTGCCATGGCTCACGCCTGTAATTCCAACACTTTGGAAGGCCGAGGCAGGCGGATCACGAGGTCAGGAGACCGAGACCATCCTGGCTAACATGGTGAAACCCTGTCTCTATTAAAAATACAAAAAATTAGCAGGACATAGCGACAGGCGCCTGTAGTCCCAGCTACTGGGGGGGCTGAGGCAGGAGAATGGCATGAACCCGGGAGCAGAGGTTGCAGCGAGCCGAGACTGTGCCACTGCACTCCAGCCTGGGGGACAGAGTGAGACTCCGTCTCAAAAAAAAAAAAAAATTTTGGATGGTCAGTCTAATGAATAAAATATGTAGTTCATTTCCATTTCCATTTATGAACCAGCTGTTAATATACTTTGTGCATTTCCTACTGGTTTATTGACCTTTTTCTTATCAATCTGCTTTTAAAATCTAAACTCAGTCTATTTCCTAGATCACTATAGACTTGAACAACTTGGCTCATGCAATCCTCCTGCTTCAGCCTCCCTAATCACTAGGCGGGGCAGGCATGTGCCACCACGCCCAGCTAAAAAATTTTTTTTTTTTTTTGAGACTTGTCGCCCAGGCTGGGGTGCAAAGGTGCGATCTCAGTTCACTGCAACCTCCGCCTCCTGGGCTCAAGGGATTCTTCTATCTCAGCCTTCCAAGTAGCTGGAATTACAGGCACCCAGCACCATGCCTGGCTAATTTTTTGTATTTTTA
>NW_012103699.1:346881-348103 GCF_000951045.1 Mandrillus leucophaeus
GGCGAAACCCCGTCTCTACTAAAAATACAAAAAAATTAGCCGGGCGTGGTAGGCTGAGGCAGGAGAATGGCGTGAACCCAGGAGGCAGAGCTTGCAGTGAACCAAAATCGCACCACTATACTCCAGCCTGGGCAACAGAGCAAGAACTCCGTCTCAAAAAAAAAAAAAAACTAACAAACCAATTAGTCTGTGACTTTTCTTTACACTTACAAATACCATCAAATTTTCTAAAATCACTTCTCCACAAATTCATTCCAGCTACTAAAATAATCACTGGCAAAGAATGATGTTTTCCCTCTCTGGTAACCTCTATCTACTTTCTGGGTAATATTCATTTCACACCTAACAATATCTCTATCATACTGATTTCAAATTGTCCATCACATGGCATGTCATATGATGATAAGCACAAGGATAATGAGTGCAATGGAAATGTTAAAGATGGCAGTCGCTTGTCAGAGTAGGCCTTACTGAGAAGAAAATAGTCCCCACAATATGAGAGAGGTAAAAAACTGAGCCATGTGGACATATGAGGGAAAGGAATAGCAAGTGCAAATATCCTAAGGCTAGGATGCACTTGAGGAGGCCATACAATAGAGCAAACAGGAGACTAAAACAACATGAGATCAGAAGTGAAGCAGGGCTAGGTCACATAGGACCTTCGATGAATAATCTACTCTAAAGACTTTGGCTTTTTTGTTTTTTTTCTTGAGACTGAGTTTTGCCCTTGTTGCCCAGGCTGGAGTGCAATGGGACGATCTCGGCTCACTGTAACCTCCTCCCCCACCCCCCAGAGTTCAAGCGATTCTCCTGCCTCAGCCTCCCGAGTAGCTGGGACTACAGACATGTGACACCACGCCCAGTTAATTTTTGTATTTTTAGTACAGACAGGGTTTCTCTATGTTGGCCAGGTTGGTCTCAAACTCTTGACCTCCAGTGATCCACCCGCCTTGGCCTCCCAAACTGTATCTCACATAATTTTAAGGAGCTTCTACAAAAACTTTAGGCATTTTCCAAAGAAACTTAAGGCATGTCTTCTCTCTAAAACACCAATAACCGAAATGTGTACCAAACCCACAATTTTATGACAACACTATACAAATGAGAACATAGAAAAGTAACTAACAGGCCGGGCGCGGTGGCTCACACCTGTAATCCCAGCACTTTGGGAGGCCGAGGCGGGCAGATCACGAGGTCAGGAGATCGAGACCATCCTGGCTAA
>NW_012103699.1:348153-357217 GCF_000951045.1 Mandrillus leucophaeus
GACATGAACTCGGCTCACTGCAACCTCCACCCCTCTCTTCCCCCGCCCCCCACCGGGTTCAAGTGATTCTCCTGCCTCAGCCTCCCGAGTAGCTGAGATTACAGGCATGCACCACCACGCCCGGCTAATTTTTGTATTTTTAGTAGAGACGGGTTTTCACCATGTTGGCTAGGATGGTCTTGATCTCTTGACCTTGTGATCCACCCGCCTCAGCCTCCCAAAGTGCTAGGATTACAGGCATGAGCCACCACGTCCAGCCAACTTTGGCTTTTACTCTGGGTGAAATGTATAGTCCTTGGAGGATTTTTGAGAGAAAAGAGATAAATCTTTTTTTTTTAAAGGATCAATCGAAATGCTGTGATGCAAACAGACTAAAAGAGGAAAGAGCAGAAACTACTGCAGTAATTCAAGTGAGAGACAATGTAACTTGAACAAGTGAAGGTGATGAGAAGAACTTGGGAGTGTGGACAGATTTTGAAGGTGGAGAGTCCATAGGATTTGCTGATATACATGAAAGAGATTAATCAGGGATGATGCCAAAGATTTTGATCTGAACAAATATTTCAGTGGTGATAATGAATGTAAATCCAATAAACCTGCTAGTCAAAAGGCAGGCTGGGCCAGGCACCGTAGCTCACACCTGTAGTAGCCAGGTGTTTGAAACCAGCCTGGCCAACATGGCGAAACCCCGTCTCTACTAAAAATACAAAAAAAAAAAAAAAATTAGCTGGGCATGGTGGCACGCAGCTGTCATCCCAGCTACTCGGGAGGCTGAGGTGGGAGAATTGCTTGAACCTGGGAGGCGTGGTTGCAGTGAGCTGAGATTGGGCCACTGCACACCAGCCCCGGTAACAGAGCAAGACTCCATATCAAAAAAAAAAAAAAAAGCAGGCTGTCCACTTAGATTGAAAACACAAAAAAACCCGAGATGTGCTGTTTACAACAGTATATAAAATATAAGCATACAGAAAAGTTAAAACTTAATATGAAAAACGTTTTGAAGCAAATATCAAAAGACAGCAGCTGCGGCTAAATTAATGACAGAGAAAAGAAAAGTCTTCTCTCTTCATCTCTACCTCCACTAACTTTCTCTAACAGTTTGGCAATTTGTTAATTCTGTCTTCCCGCCAGGACTGCTTCTCTGAGGACAAGGCTGTCACACCGTCATTTGGATCCACCCACAACTTAGAACAGTCCCCATGTGGTAGTAAACACCAAGTAAAAATAGTCACTTCAGGCCGGGCGCGGTGGCTCACGCCTGTAATCTCAGCACTTTGGGAGGCTGAGGCGGGTGGATCCCCTGAGGTCAGGAGTTCGAGAGCAGCCTGGCCAACATGGAGAAACCCCGTCTCTACTAAAAATACAAAAATTACCTGAGCGTGGGGGTGGGCGCCTGTAATCCCAGCTACTCCGGAGGCTGAGGCAGGAGAATCGCTTGAACCCAGGAGGCGGAGGTTGCAGTGAGCCGAGATCGCCGCACTGCACTCCAGCCTGGGCGACAGAGCAAGACTGTCCCAAAAGAACAAACGAACAGTTACTTTAAGTGCTCTCCACCTACTTAACGTTATTTCTCTGTCATCACCAATGTTAACTGATTCGGCAGGACGGAGCTGTTCCTCTAAGAGGACACCTTGTAAAAGTCGTTGGTCGCCTGTACCATTTTCAGCTCTTCCAAAGTGACATGCCAATTCTCTGAAAGAAGCTTAAAATGCAAAGGATCACGTGCGGCTACTCCTAAACAAGGCCTTCCAGAAGGGGCAGGGCGGCCCCAACCCAGCCGGCTGGACCGCCTTCCAGCACACACGCACTCCCTTCGGGCCCGCACTTCTGCGCTGGCTCAAAGCCGCACGGAACAGGCAACGCCCCGCTATGGCAATCTGGGAAGATTCCAGGAAAGGAAGAAAAGGCCAAGAGCAGTGCAGGGTGACGCACTGGCCAGGAATGCTCGTTCCGGAAGCTCCCCGAACCTCTGAAGCTCACCTGCCCGCGGAGACTCTAGGTGTTCGGAGCAGCTGCCCCTCCAGCGCACTACACAGCAGCGAAGCTTTAGGCTCTGGCCGGAAGTGCTGTAGGAAGTCCCGCCTCCACCGGAGTGAGCTACGGCTGCCGGAGCATAGACGAGAATGTCAACGACAGTATTGGAGGCCAGAGGAGTGGTCAACCCACCGAAGCCCCGCCTCTGAGCGGGGGCCCAAGCGATTTCCCAGTGCTGAAACCTGGGATGATAGAGCCGCCCAGGAACGCGCGTGTTCCAGTTTAGTAGGTACCACGGAAGTGAGTTACAAATCCTGTAAGAGGTTCAGTTCCATGCGTATTGAGAGCCTACCACGTAGGCAGCATGCGGTGGTCAAAGAGAAGAATGTAGTGTTAATGCCTCCAAAACTCAATAAAAAAACCAAAATTACCTAGTTAAAGCGTAAGGCAGAATGAAAGTAAATGCAGTGATAGAAAAAATAATAGAAAAGCAACTATCCTAGACATGTTAATTTCTGTTGAAACCGCCTTCGCAAAATTTTGACAGAGAAATCTGACATGGTTTACCCCCATCTTGTATCTAGCCACACAGGTTGGCTGTCTTTGCTCATTCCTGGGTACAGGACAAGCTAACTTTGCGAGAAATTTAGTTTATAGTTTAAATGATAATAACCCTTCCCCAAAAATGCCCTTTTAAAACTAAATGAAAGGCCACCAAGTTAGGAGGATGAGAGGGTCCTGAATTCTTCTAAGTTGTAATTGTAGTTAAATGATTACCACCCATTATTCCTCAGGTAACAAATTCGCATCTTCCCCAATTATTCCTGCAGATAACATCACTGTTGTAGAACCTAAGATTGGCCTTTTGAGATGTCTTTTCAGGTTTTTGCATTTCTGACAAGTGGATGGCCCCACCCTGACTCACCAACCTGGACCCCCCACCCACGAACAAACTCAGTGCAAGGGGACAGCTTCTACTTCTTACGATTTCACCTCTGACCCAACCAATCAGCACTCCCCATTCCCTGGCGCCCATACCTGTCAAACTATCTGAAAAACCCCCCAACATCTGAGCCTTTGGTGAGATGGATTTGAGTAATAACTGTCTCCCATGTGGCACGGCCAGCCTCGTGTCAATTAAACTTTCTTTACTGCAATGCCATGGTTTCTGTCAATTAATTTTGTTTATGCGGCAGGCAGAAAGAACCCGTTGGTGGATACCACAGAGTCCACAACAAGAGCAGTTTGGGTAGAGTGAGTGTTAGCATTCCAAAAGCAGACTGAAGTGAGGTGAAGTGGAAAGGAAATTGAGGGAGCAAAGTCAAATGACTCTTCCAAGAAGTGACCTTTTAATTGTCATATTAAATGGACATAAACAGTCAGTATCCTGCTGGATGTCTCTACTGCTTTATACTTTGATAGTTCACTCCTTGGAACTAGAAACTAGATATTACAGTGATTGTTTTTTCTTTGGAAGAGGGGATTACAAACCACACTGGAAATTTGATAAAGGCTGTCTACCTACACACAAATTTTGCATATGATTTCAAGGACTGATTAATCCTTTGAAGCCCATGAATAGGCCTCAAAGGAGTCTATGGATCCCAAATTAAGACTCTCCTCAGCAGGGCATGGTGGCTCACACCTATAATCCCAGCATTTTGGGAGGCAGAGGCAAGCAGATCATTTGAGCTCAAGAGTTCAAGACTAGTCTGGGCAATGTGGCGAAACCCTGTCTCTAAAAAAATACAAAAATTAGCCAGTCATAGTGGCAGGTGCCTGCAGTCCTAGCTATTCAGGAGGTTGAATTGGGAGAATCTCTTGAGCAGGGGAGACAGAGGTTGCAGTGAGCTGAAATCTCAACACTGCACTCCAACCTGGGCAATAGAGTGAGACCCTGTCTCAAAAAAGAAAAAAAGGCCAGGCTCGGTGGCTCATGCCTGTAATCCAATTACTTTGGGAGGCCAAGGTGGGTGGATCACCTGAGGTCAAGAGATTGAGACCATCCTGGCCAACAGGGTGAAGCCCTGTCTCTACTAAAAATACAAAAATTAGCTGGGCATGGTGCTGTGTGCCTGTAATCACAGCTACTTGGGAGGCTGAGGCAGGAGAATCATTTGAACCTGGGAGGCAGAGGTTGCAGTGAACTGAGATCGCGCCACTGCACTCCAGCCTGGTGAGAGAACTAGACTACGTCTCAAAAAAAAAAAAAAATTAGCTGGGTGGGGTGTGGTGGCACATGCCTGTAAAACCAGCTACTCAAGAGGCTGAGGCAGAAATTGCTTGAACCTGGGAGGTAGAGGCTACAGTGAGCTGAGATCATGCCGCTTCACTCCAGTCTGGGGGACAGAGCAAGACTCCATCTGAAAATGAATAAATAAATAAAGCCCTCACTTTTCCATTAGTTGGTGAGAAAAGGAAAAATAGGCCAGGCGCAGTGGCTGACGCCTGTAATCCCAACACTTTGGGAGGCTGAGGCGGGCAGATCACCAGGTCAGGAGTTCGAGACCAGCTTGGCCAATATGGTGAAACCTATAGTCCCAACTACTTGGAAGGGTGAGCCAGGAGAATTGCTTGAACCCGAGAGGTGGAGGTTGCAGTGAGCCCAGATACCACCACTACACTCCAGCCTGGGCTACAGAGTGAGACTCCATCTCAAAAAGTAAAATAAAATAAAACAATGTATAGCCAATCAATAGCTTATTTTATTTTAATGTAAATTATTATTGGTAAACAACTTAGAAACTACCTCTTCTTTTTTCCTTTAAAAACCCACTTGTAGAGGCCAGGTGCAGTGGCTCACACCTGTAATCCCAGCACATTGGAAGGCCGAGGCAGGCAAATCATGAGGTTGGGAGTTCGAGACCAGCATGACCAACATGGTGAAATCCCGTCTCTACTAAAAATACAAAAATTAGCTGAGTGTGGTGGCGTGCACCTGTAATCCCAGCTACTCGGGAGGCTGAGGCAGGAGAATTGCTAGTACCCAGGAGGCGGAGGTTGCAGTGAGCCAAGATTATGCCACTGCATTCCAGCCTGGGTGACAGAGTGATACTCTGTCAAACAAATAAATAAATAAAACCAAAACAACCCATTTGCAGACTGTGTGTCGTGGTTCATGCCTGTACTCCCAGCACTTTGGGAGGCATAGGTGGGTGGATCACTTGAGATCATGGTGAAACTCCATCTGTACTAAAAAAAAATACAAAAGAGAGTCAGGCATGGTGGAACACACCTTTAGTCCCAGCTACTGGGGAGGCTGAGGCAGGAGAATCGCTTGAACCTGGGAGACAGACGTTGCAGTGACCTGAGCTGAGATCATGCCACTGCACTCCAGCCTGGGCAACAAAGCGAGATTCGGTCTCAAAAAAATAAAATACAATAAAAAGTTTAAAAAGCAATGACTTAAGAATTGCACAGGAAGGCTGGTTTGAGCTGGCCTCCTGTCTGTTGGCTGACTCACAATAAAGCTTTTTTTTTTTTTCTCAGAAACCTAGTGCCATAGGATTTGACTTCTGTACCACTTGATGGCCTTTCATTTAGTTTTAAAAGGGCAGTTTTGGGGAAGGGTTATTATCATTTAAACTATAAACGGCTGGGTGCAGTGGCTCAAGCCTGTAATCCCAGCACTTTGGGAGGCCAAGGTGGGCAGATCACAAGGTCAGGAGATCGACACCATCCTGGCTAACATGGTGAAACCCTGTCTCTACTAAAAATACAAAAAATTAGCAGGGCGTGGTGGTGGGTGCATGTGGTCCCAGCTACTCGGGAGGCTGAGGCAGGAGAATGATGTGAACCCGGGAGGTAGAGCTTGCAGTGAGCCGAGATCATGCCACTGCACTCCAACCTGGGCGACAGAGCGAGACTCCGTCTCAAAAAAAAAAAGGAAAAAAAAAAAGAAATACCATATAGGCCAGGCGTGGTGGCTCACGCCTATAATCCCAGCACTTTGGGAGGCCGAGGCAGGCAGATTACTGGAGGCCAGGAGTTCAAGACCATCCTGGGCAACATGGAGAAACCTCATCTCTACAAAAAATAGAAATAAAAAAAATTAGACGGTTGCTCCGGCATGTGTCTGTTGTCCCAGATCCAGGCACACAGGCTGAGGTGGGAGGATCGCTTGAGCCCAAGAGTTCAAGGCTGCGGTGAGCCATGATCACACCACTGCTCTCCAGCCTGGGTAACAGAGCAAGACCCTGTCTCAGTAAAAAATAAGATAAAAAACACCACAAAGGCCAGGTATGGTGGTTCACGCCTGTAATTCCAGCACTTTGGGAGGCTGAGGCGGGTGGATCCTGAGGTCGGGAGTTCAAGACTAGCCTGATCAACATGGAGAAACCCTGTCTCTACTAAAAATACAAAGTTAGCCAGGTGCGCTGGCACATGCCTGTAATGCCAGCTACTTGGGAGGCCGAGGCAGTAGAATTGCTTGAACTCGGGAGGCAGAGGTTGCAGTGAGCCAAGATTGTACCATTGCACTCCAGCCTGGGCAACAAGAGTGAAACCCTGTCTCAAAAAAAAAAAAAAAAAAAAGACCCACCACATAAACACAAGGCCCCTCCTGTGCCTCTCTCTGTTTCCCCTTCGTAACCCACTTCCAGGCTCACCCTCCCGTACCGACTCACCCTCCCATACCCACTCACCTGGCTGACTGACTGGCATGGCTGGGCAGGACTACTACCTTATGAGGAGGTGGGGGCTGCAAGCTGGGTGTACTGGGCTCTTAGGGGTCTCATACTCCTCAGCAAGCTCCCGTTTGATCTGTCTGGTGCTTAGGAGTAACCCTGAGGCAGGGGCTACAGGTGGTGGTGGCAGAGATGACACCTGAGGGCTCGCAGGTGGCAGGTCCCACAGTGGGCAAGACTGGATTGACCCGATGGGGTCCCCTTCAGATGGAGAGAGGCACCCTGGCTTGTGTCTAGGCCCTGGGGATTCAGCTTTCTCTCCCTATGGTGGGGGGTGAGTAGGCCGTTTTGTAGCCTACTGGTGAGGAAGCCACAACAGCAATGGCGTGGAAAGGGCAGCCAACGAGGTGGTGCCCATAGGCACCAGCGGGAAGACGTAGGGGCCTTGGGAGGTATGTGAACATGGGTAGGACCCTTGAGAGGAGGTACAGAGTTAGAAGAAGAGACTGCCGGAGGTAGAGGGCAATTGGGGCCTGCTTGTCTGTAGAACATCTGGCTGTGAGATGGGGCCAGGTATGCTGGCCCTGATGGCTAGAGCCAAAGAGACCCCAGGGAGGAACACATGGCATAAGAGTGTGCATTGGCTGGGTGCTGTGGCTCACGCCTGTAGTCTCAACACTTTGGGAGGCCAAGGCGGGTGGATCACCTGAGGTCAGGAGTTCGTGACCAGCCTGGCCAAAATGCTGAAACCCCGTCTTTACTAAAAATACAAAAATTAGCCACTGATGGTGGTGAGCACCTGTAATCCCAGCTACTTGGGAGGCTAAGGCAGGAGAATCGCCTGAACCTAGGAGGTGGAGGTTGCAGTGAGCCAAGGTAGTGCCACTACTGCACTCCAACCTGGGTGACAAAAGTGAAACTCCGTCTCAAAAAAAAGAAAAAAAAGAAAGAAAAACAGAGTGTGCATGGTATGGGCCTACAGCTCTCCAGGTGGTGGAGAAATGCTCCAGGTGGAGGGGGCCCAGAGCTTCCATGATGTTGCTGCTGGTGGTGATGGTGATGTTTTAGGGGTGATGTGGGCAGTGGACTGGCCTCCAGGAGAAGGAGGAAGCCTAA
This sequence comes from Mandrillus leucophaeus, assembly GCF_000951045.1. Taxonomy (NCBI): domain Eukaryota; kingdom Metazoa; phylum Chordata; class Mammalia; order Primates; family Cercopithecidae; genus Mandrillus; species Mandrillus leucophaeus. The sequence goes on from NW_012103699.1 coordinate 355,869, forward strand.
AAGGCCGCCACAGGGAGGAGGTTGTGGGGGACCCTGGCTCCACACAGCCTGGGCTGGACGAGAAGATTGAGTATACTTGGGGGGCTGATTGGGGACAGAGAGGCTTGTTGCAAGAGGGAAGGAGTGGGTATACCTGGGCAATGCCTGGGAAGCGGGGTACTGGGAGGCAGAGGAAGAGGAGGAAGAACTGGAAGACGAGGCTGCTGCAGAGCTGCTACTAGAGCATGAATAAACCTCATTGGGGCACTGGGGTGGAAGAGGAGGAAGCAGGGAGCAGGGGCAGAGGTTGGGCTGAGGGAGCCAGAGTCCAGTCCTTCTCTGGGCCAGGAGGAAACCCTCACATTCCCTGCCCCATGGCACAGGGAGAGGACAGATGCTCTCTCCTTGTGCCATGGGGCAGGGGCCCTGGGCCAGGAGGAGAAGCTAATGTGTTGGGTTTTTTTTTTCTTTGTTTTGCTTTCTGTGAGACGGATTCTAGATTTTGTCAGGCCTCTGAGCCCAAGCTAAGCCATCATATCCCCTGTGACCTGCACGTATACATCCACATGGCCTGAAGCAACTGAAGATCCACAAAAGAAGTGAAAATAGCCTTAACTGATGCCATTCCACCATTGTGATTTGTTTCTGCCCCACTCTAACTGATTGATGTACTTTGTAATCTCCCCCGTCCTTGAGAAGGTTCTTTGTAATTCTCCCCACCCTTGAGAATGTGCTTTATGAGATCCACCCCCTGCCTGCAAAACATTGCTCCCAATTCCACCGCCTATCCCAAAACCTATAAGAACTAATGATAATCCACCACCCTTTGCTGACTCCTTTTTTGGACTCAGCCCGCCTGCACCCAGGTGAAATAAACAGTCTTGTTGCTCACACAAAGCCTGTTTGGTGGTCTCTTTACATGGATGCGTGAGACATTTGGTGCTGAAGACCCGGGTCAGAGGGACTCCTTCGGGAGACCAGTCCCCTGTCCTCACCCTCACTCCGTGAAGAGATCCACCTATGACCTCAGGTCCTCAGACCAGCCAGCCCAAGGAACATCTCTCCAACTTCAAATTGGGTAAGCGGTCTTTTCACTCTCTTATCCAGCCTCTCTCGTTACCCTTCAATCTCCCCGTCCTTCCAATTTCAGTTCTCTTTCCTCTCTAGTAGAGACAAAGGAGACACATTTTATCCGTGGACCCAAAACTCTGGTGCCGGTCACAGATTCAGGAAGACAGCCTTCCCTTGGTGTTTAATCATTGTGGGGACACCTGCCTGATTATTCACCCACATTCCATTGGTGTCTGATCACCGCAGGGATGCCTGCCTTGGTCATTCACCCACATTCCCTTGGTGGCAAGTCAATTGCA
>NW_012103699.1:358717-364264 GCF_000951045.1 Mandrillus leucophaeus
CAGGATGGTCTCGATCTCCTGACCTCGTGATCCGCCCGTCTCGGCCTCCCAAAGTGCTGGGATTACAGGCTTGAGCCACCGCGCCCGGCCGGCCGCCTTATTCTTAATATGCATTTTATCACCCAGCCAGCTCCTGACATTAGAAAAAAGCTTCAAAAATTGGAATCCAGCCCTCAAACCCCACAACAGGAATTAATCAACCTCACGTTCAAGGTGTACAATAATAGAGAGGAGGTAGCCAGACAGCAACTAATTTCTGAGTTACAGCTACTTGCCTGCACTGTAAGACCACCCACAACCACGTCTCCAGCATACAAGAACTTCAGAACATCCAAGCCACAGCTCCCAGGGGCTCCTTCAAAACATCCTCATGGACCTTGCTTCAAATGCCAAAAGACTGGCCACTAAGCCTCAGAATGCCTGCAGCCCGGGATTTCTCCTAAGCCGTGCCCTGTCTGTGCGGCCCCCACTAGAGGTCAGACTGACTCACATCACCGCTGCTCCTGAAGCCCCTGGAGCCCAAACCCAGTGTTCCTTGGCTGACTCCTTCCCAGATCCCCTCGGCTTAGCAGCTGAAGACTGACGCTGCCCAATTGCCTCGGAAGCCCCCTTGACCATCACGGACGCTGAGCTTCGGGTAACTCTTACAGTGGAGGGTAATTCTGTCCCCTGAATTGATATGGGGGCTACCCACTCCACATTACCTTCTTTTCAAGGCCCTGTTTCCCTTGTCCCCATAACTTGTGGGCATTGACGGCCAAACTTCAAAACCCCTTAAAACTCCCCAACTCTGGTGCCAACTTGGACAACATTCTTTTCTGCACTCCTTTTTAGTTATCCCCACCTGCCCAGCTCCCTTATTAGGTCAACACATTTTAACTAAATTATCTGCTTCCCTGACTATTCCTGGCCTACAGCCGCACCTCACTGCTGTCCTTTTCCCCAGTTCAAAGCCTCCATCGCATCCTCCTCTCATATCCCCCCACCTTAACCCCCACAAGTACGGGATACCTCTACTCTCTCCCTGGCAACCGATTACATGCCCATTACTACCCTGTTAAAACCTAATCACCCTTACCCTGCTCAACACCAATATCCCATCCCACAGCATGCTTTAAGAGGATTAAAGCCTTTTTTTTTTTTTTGAGACGGAGTCTCGCTCTGTCACCCAGGCTGGAGTGCAGTGGCCGGATCTCAGCTCACTGCAAGCTCCGCCTCCCGGGTTTACGCCATTCTCCTGCCTCAGCCTCCCGAAAGCCTGTTATCACTCGCCTGTTACAACATGGCCTTTTAAAAGCCTATAAACTCTCCTTACAATTCCTCCATTTTACCTGTCCAAAAACCGGACAAGTCTTACAAGTTAGTTCAGGATCTGTGCCTTATCAACCAAATTGTCTTGCCTATCCACCCCGTGGTGCCAAAGTCATATACTCTCCTTTCCTCAATACCTCCCTCCATAACCCATTCTGTTCTAGATAAACCTAGCTGACCCCATAAATCCTAAATCCTTTCCCCATTCCCCTTTTTATTCCTTAAAAAACAGCCTTAAAGCTGCTCCCATACTAGCTCTCTCTAACTCATCCCAACCCTTTGCATTACACATAGCTGAAGTACAGGGCTGCGTGGTCAGAATTCTTACACAAGAGCCAGGGCCACGCCCTGTAGCCTTTCTGTCCAAACAACTTGACTTTACTGTTTTAGGCTAGCCCTCACATTATTCCTGACACCACATCTGACCCCCATGACTGCATCTGTCTAATCCACCTGTCATTTATTCGATTTCCCCATATTTCCTTCTTTCCTGTTCCTCACCCTGATCACACCTGGTTTATTGATGGCAGTTCTACCAGGCCTAATTGCCACTCACCAGCAAAGACAGGCTATGCTATAGTATCTTCCACATCTATCACTGAGGCTACCGCTCGGCCCCCTCCACTACCTCTCAGCAAGCCAGACTCATTGCCTTAACTTGGGACCTCATTCTTGCAAAGGGACTGCATGTTAATATTTATACTGACTCTAAATATGCCTTCCATATCCTGCACCAGCATGCTGTTATATGGGCTGAAAGAGGTTTCCTCACTATGCAAGGGTCCTCCATCATGAATGCCTTTTTAATAAAAACTCTTCTCCAGGCCGCTTTACTTCTGAAGGAAGCTGGAGTCACACACTGCAAGGGCCACCAAAAGGCATCAGATCCCATCGCTCAGGGCAATGCTTATGCTGATAAGGTAGCTAAAAAAGCAGCCAGCATTCCAACTTCTGTCCCTCATGGCCAGTTTTTCCCCTTCTCATCAGTCACTCCCACCTACTCTCCCACTGAAACTTCCCTATCAATCTCTTCCCACACAACGCAAATGGTTCTTGGATCACGGAAAATATCTCCTTCCACACTCACAGGCCCATTCTATTCTATCGTCATTTCATAACCTCTTCCATATAGGTTACAAGTCGCTAGCCTGCCTCGTAGAACCTCTCATCTCCTTTCCATTGTGGAAATCTATCCTTAAGGAAATCACTTCTCAGTGTTCCATCTGCTACTCTACTACTCCTCAGGGATTCCCTTCCCTACACATCAAGCTCAGGGATTTGCCCCCGCCCAGGACTGGCAAATGGACTTTAATCACATGCCTCAAGTCAGGAAACTAAAATACCTCTTGGTCTGGGGTAGATCCTTTCACTGGATGTGAAACTATTAATGAGGGATCCACCCCTATGACAGAATCACCTCCCACACTAGGCTCTACCTTCAACCCTGGAGATTATATTTCAATGTGAGACTTGGAGGGAACAAATATCCAAACCACATCACCCTTCATTTTTGCATCTAATGTCTGGAACCTATGGCTTCCTCCACCTTATCTCAGCTCCCCTCAAAATTTTTGGAACTCTTATACCCGTTTGCTGTAACTTCCTTGATCACAAATACAAGAGTCCAATCCAATACAACTGAAACCTCTTCTGTATTTTTTTTTTTTTTTTTTTGAGATAGTCTCACTCTGTCACCCAGGCTGGAGTGACACCTTGGCCTCCCAAAGTGCTGGGATTATAGGCTTGAGCCGCTGCACCCAGCCTGGCTAACTTATTAGTAGGATTTTAAATAGAGTACAATAGGAGGGCAGGAGAACCAGGTTCAGGTTCAAGGCAAAGAACTGAGACAGACAAGAACCACAGCAACATGTATCATTTGGCCCACATATGCTGCCAGATAAGTGAAGTGTTTTCTCCACTCAAAAATCTCCTTGGACACAGTCCAGCTGGCCAAGATTAGGTCATGTATCCAACCTTTGACTGTAGCAGGTCACTGAGAGGAAAGATATAACAATGTCCAGATACCCCTTGGCTTCTGTATGGGTTACTTTGGCTGTGCCCAACTGGGGAAAGGTAATTCACCAAAAGGAAATTAAACTGTCATTAGGAAGAATTAGGATGGGAGAACAGCCAATAAACAAGGGTATTAATAGCACCTACAGAGCTCATGCCTTTTTATGCATTAAGTATACCTTTTACATATTAAGTATATATTGAGTAAAACAATCTAGGTCAACAGTAGAGGTCCAAGAATATTGTTTTTCTTTTAAAGGACATGGTACATTATTCGAATTGGAAAAATCCTGCCATGAATCCATGTTAAAGAGATGTTTTCCAGCTGCCTTACCATGAAGTCAGTGTCTCACCATCAGAGTGCAATTGGTCTGTAAGGCATAACAAAAAGACCTTGTATTCAGTCATAGCCTCTGAAAGGCCATTAGTTACCAAAGGCCATATTTAAGTTTTGCTTTGTAAGGTCTCTACTAAATACTTAGCTAAGGCCATTCTCTTACTCACTTTCTATCTGGGTGAAGGGAATTGGTTTGTTTCTTTTAGTTACATTGTTACTTATTACAGCATTTTGATTTGCAGAGGTCTTCAGCAAGAAATTACAACTTTGTAAGTTAGAGATACAGCAAATTTAGTGAGTGGCTAGGGAAACTTGTCAGACATACTACGAATATAGGCATGAATGTGAGAACTTGTAGGATTTTTTTTTTTTTTTTTTTGAGACAGAGTCTTGCTCCGTAGGCTGGAGTATGGTGGTGCTATCTCTGCTCACTGCAACCTCCACCTCCTGGGTTCAAGCGATTCTCCTGCCTCAGCCTCCTGGGTAGTTGGGACTACAGGCATGCGCCACCACACTTGGCTAATTATTGTATTTTTAGTAGAGATGGGGTTTTGCCATGTTGGCCATGGTTGTCTCGAGCTCCTGACTTCAAGGGATTCACCTGATATGGACATGCAGGAGCAACCGGCTAATTTTCTTATTTCTATTTTTTGTGGAGATGAGGTTTCATCATGTAACTAGGTTGGTCTTGAACTCCTGGCCTCCAGCGATCTTTCTGCCTCGGCCTCCCAAAATACTGGGATTACAGGCTTGAGCCACTGAGCCCAGCTGGATATCTTTAGTTAAGAATGAATACATAGGGTTAGGTGAAGTAAAGGCTATTAAGGAATGATAGGAGATAAGATGTGAAGCAGATTATAGAGAGCTTTGACGGTGAAGCTGAAGTGTTTGTCCTATAAAGGATTTTTGAACAGAAGTATACAACATAAAAAGTAATAATATTAATCTGGCAGTTGTGTGCAAGATGGGTTGAAAGAACAGATCCAGTAAGTCAGGAAACATTAATTTTCCATATATGCAATGACATTCCAAGCCAGCTGGGAATTACTGGTGTGATCTTTGGTTTGTTGCAGCAGTCACTAGCTAAATAATATATTACTATTGGAGCGATGATGTGACACAGGAAACTGCATCAAATGCTTCCAACTTCCTCATTAAATTGATACTCATAGTTGACTTGAAGGTCAATTGAGAATTTCTCCCAATATTAATGACATTCTCATGGTGCTGAATCCTCTCTTGCTTTCCTCTGAACTATCAGAATTTATATTCAGATTTTTTTCTCAATCGTTATAACACTGTCTTAAATTTTATATATTTTATCTTTAGTGCTAACTCATTTATAGAATCCTACAATTTTATTTAATTTTAATTTTTTTTTGAGACAGAGTTTCGCTTTAGGCCGAGCCACTGCACCAGACCTAAATGCTACATTTTATTTTGATTCACTCTCTTTTTTTAATTGAGACAGAGTCTCCTCTGTTGCCCAGCTGGAGTGCAGCAGTGGGATCTCACTGCAACCTCTGCCTCCTGGGTTCAAGCGAGTCTTCTGCCTCAGCCTCTTGAGTAGCTGGGACTACAGGCACGTGCCACTATGCCTGGCTAATTTTTGTATTTTTAGTAGAGATGGGGTTTCACCATATTGGTTAGGCTGGTCTCGAACTCCTGACCTCCACATCCGCCCGCCTTGGGCTCCCAAAGTGCTGGGATTACAGGCATGAGCCACCCCACCTGACTGGTTCAATTTCAATTCACAGAGGTTTTCGAACCTTAATTGGCTAAATTTCAGGGTTCAACAAATTAAACAAACTTAAAACATTATTATACTTTCACTTTTGTTATCAAACCATACATGTAATTTCATAATAACTTTTTTTTTTTTTTTT
>NW_012103699.1:366004-366976 GCF_000951045.1 Mandrillus leucophaeus
TAGCCAGGCTGGTCTCGATCTCCTGACCTCGTGATCCGCCTGTCTCGGCCTCCCAAAGTGCTGGGATTACAGGCTTGAGCCACCGCGCCCGGCCTAGTTTTTCTTAAGTGACAAGTTTCCGTGAGATTTACAAACTACTTTTACAGCTTACCATTAATACTACCTCACCTACTGAGGTCCAAATATCTTCCATTACTTATTATAGCAACTCTGAGATCTTTGAGTATATCTTTCTTTATGTACAGTGATAAACATAATTCAATAATAAACTGGTCATTCTCCTAAAGCATACTTTATAAAGAATACGTATGACAAGGCAGATGTTACCCAGATATCTCTCATTAATCAGTGGTCACGAAGCATTCTAATGATTAACTTGAACTATACACATTGAAATTTATATTATTACACTTATTCTTTACCAATCAGTACGAAGTATAGTAACACTGTAAGGTCCAAATATTCAGTAAGATAAATATTATAAGATTAATGAAATGACTAGAGTGAGTCTCCAGTTAACCAAATGTGGGTTTGGGGAGCCAAATGCCAACTGCATTATATTTAAATTCACATTATTGTAGGTTCCATTATCATGAGTCTTTTCCTGTAGTTGTTTTTTTTTTGAGATGAATCTTGCTCTATTGCCAGGCTGGAGTGCAGTGGCGTGATCTCAGCTCAATGCAACCTCCACCTCCCGGGTTCAAGTGATTCTCCTGCCTTAGACTCGCAAATGGGATTACAGGTGTATGCCACCACACCTGGCTAATTTTTCTATTTTTAGTGGAGATGTGGTTTCACCATGCTGGCCAGGCTGGTCCTTGAACCTCTGACCTCGGTCTCCCAAAGTGCTGGGACTGTATTTCAAATAGTGAATATCAGCCACTATTGCATAATTGTGATATAGATGGAATAGAGATTATAGAAAAGAAACTTATTAGAATAAATCACTGCTTTTCTTTTTTTTTTTTTTTT
>NW_012103699.1:367372-368974 GCF_000951045.1 Mandrillus leucophaeus
GATCTCGGCTTACTGCAAGCTCCGCCTCCCGGGCGCACGCCATTCTCCTGCCTCAGCCTCCCAAGTAGCTGGGACTACAGGTGCCCGCCACTGCGCCAGGCTAATTTTTTGTATTTTTAATAGAGACAGGGTTTCACCGTGTTAGCCAGGATGGTCTCGATCTGACCTTGTGATCCGCCCGCCTCAGCCTCCCAAAGTGCTGGGATTACAGGCGTGAGCCACAGTGCCCGGCAATTTCATAATAACTTATTAGAAAATCTACTAAGAGGCTGGATGCAGTGGCTTACACCTGTAATCCCAGCACTTTGGGAGGCCGAGGTGGGCAAATCACCTGTGGCTGGGAGTCCCAGACCAGCCTGGCCCACATGGTGACATCCTGTCTCTACTAAAAATACAAAAAAATTAGTTGGGCGTGGTGGCACACGCCTGTAGTCCCCAGCTACTTGGGAGGCTGAGGCACGAGAATAGCTTGAACCCAGGAGGTGGAGGTTGCAGTCAGCCGAGATCACGTGACTGCACTCTAGCCTGGGTGACAGAGCGAGACTCTGTCTCAAAAAAAGAAAAAAAAAAAGAAAAGAAAGTTTATTAGTCTGTTTAAATTGCTACTTTGTTTTGTTTCAAATGACAATTTCTGTTCAATAAACTTCTGCTTCATTTTCAATTTGTTTAACTTACTATGGCTGACTAAATCTGTTAGCTTAAATACATAAACCATTTCTTTCTCACAAAGTATTGGTATCTCTGTTAGAATATCATTTAAAGCTAAATCTCCTGGCCAGGGCCAGTGGCTCATGCCTTTAATCCCAGCACTTTGGGAGGCCGAGGTGGGTGGATCACTTGAGGTCAGGAGTTCAAGACCAACCTGACCAACATGGTGAAACTCAGTCTCTACTAAAAATACAAAAAATTAGCTGGACGTGGCGGTGAGCGCCTGTATTCCCAGTTACTCAGGAGGTTGAGGTAGGAGAATAGCTTGCACCCAAGAGGTGGAGGTTGCAGTGAGCCGAGATCCCACCACTACACTCCAGTCTGGGTGACAGAGCAAGACTCCATCTCAAAAATAAAACAAAAATACTAAATCTCTTGAAAACATTCTTAGTCTACAAATGTTTAACTATTCTCATTTTAGTTTTTTTTTTCTTTTTTTTTGGTTGAGACGGAGTCTCTCTCTGTCACCCAGGCTGGAGTGCAGTGGCGTGATCTTGGCTCACTGCAAGCTCCGCCTCCCAGGTTCATGCCATTCTCCTGCCTCAGCCTCCCGAGTAGCCGGGACTACAGGTACCGGCCACCACGCCCCGCTAATTTTTTGTATTTTTAGCAGAGACGGGGTTTCACCATCTCTGCGAAAATACAGAAGGTCTCAATCTCCTGACCTTGTGATCTGTCCGCCTCGGCCTCCCAAAGTGCTGAGATTACAGTCGAGAGCTACCGCGCCCGGCCTCATTTTAGTTTTTCTTTTCTTTTTTTTTTTGAGACTGAGTCTCGCTCTGTCGCCCAGGCTGGAGTGTAATGGCGGGATGTCAGCTCACTGCAAGCTCCGCCTCCCGGGTCTACGCCATTCTCCTGCCTCAGCCTCCCGAGTAGCTGGGACTACAGGCGCCC
>NW_012103699.1:370448-389615 GCF_000951045.1 Mandrillus leucophaeus
TTTTTTTTTTTTGGAGACGGGGTGGGGTCTCTCTCTGTCACCCAGGCTGGAGCGCAGTGGCGAGATGTCAGCTCACTGCAAGCTCCGCCTCCTGGGCTCATGCCATTCTTCTGCCTCAGCCTCCCGAGTGGCTGGGACTACAGGCCCCTGCCACCACGCCTGGCTAATTTTTTGTAGTTTTAGTAGAGACAGGGTTTCACCGTGTTACCCAGGATGGTCTTGATCTCCTGACCTCGTGATCCGCCCGCCTTGGCCTCCCAAAGTGCTGGGATTACAGGTGTGAGCCACCGCGCCCGGCCTAACCAGTGCTTTTCAAACCTTTACACGCATTTAAGTGTGCATAGAGAACGAGAGGCAGCATGTACAGAAGAGTCAGGTACTTTTTTTTTTTTTGAGATGGAGTTTTGCTCTTGTTGCCCAGGCTGGAGTGCAATGGTGCCATCTCAGATCATTGCAATCTATGCCTCCTGGGTTCAAGCAAATCTCCTGCCTCAGCCCTCCAAGTAGCTGGGATTAGATGTGTGCCACCACGCCTGGCTAATGTTGTATTTTTTTTTTTAGTAGTGATGGGATTTCACCATGTTGGTCAGGACGGTCTCGAACTCCTGACTTCAAGCAGTCTACCCGCCTCGGCCTCCCAAAATGCTGGGATTACAGGCATGAGCCACTGTGCTCAGCAGAGCCAGGTACTTTGATCTGTATTCAAGGCCCTGGCATTCCTCAGTAAATGCTTGAAGAAAACATATAAAGTATCTAGTAGCCAGTAAGATACTTCATGTTACTTCCTTGCCCACTTCCTCTCAGTACACTGATTAAAAAAGAGTCAATGGATAGAACTTGAGAGTATCTAGATGGGAGATATCTAAAAGGGAAGATGGAAATAGGACAAGGCCCTCAATAGATCGCGGGAAATTCAAGCACATGAGAACCTAGGGTAGGAGGTCAAACTCTTCTTGAAAATAGCAGACTATGTAAAGACAGACCTAAAGTACAGGGAAGGAAAGTTAGGAGAGTTTATATTTAGTGGGAGAAGAGTGGAGAAGAGAAGCAGGGGATCTTTAATAAGACACCTCTGCAGCCGGGTGCGGTGGCTCACGCCTGTAATCCCAGCACTTTGGAAGGCAAAGGCGGGCAGATCACCTGAGGTCAGGAGTTTGAGACAAGCCTGGCCAACATGGTGAAACCCTCTCTCTACTAAAAATACAAAAATTAGCCAAGCGTGGTGGCACATGCCTGTAATCTGACCTACTCGGGAGGCTGAGGCAGGAGAATTGCCTGAGCCCGGGAGGCGGAGGTTGCAGTGAGCTGAGATTGTGCCACTGCACGCCAGCCTGCCAGACAGAGCGAGACTCTGTCTCAAAACAAAACAAAAAATAGAAATCTCCGCTAGGAAAAGAAAGATTAGATGGAAAATAAAGGTGTTGTAGAGGTTGGAATATGTAAACTCACAATTGCTTCAACAGCAGTTCTGAAAGTGTTCCCCAGAAGCACTGAGCAACATGGATGTGCAAAGAAGGTGGATGTTTGGATTTATCCAGGACTGGGAGTTGGCAAGATATGAATGGGCAAGGAAAGGAGAAAAGTGATCTGAGAGTGAATGCTCTTTAAGTGTCATTGAAGTGAGTGACTATAGAGTACAGGTGAGGTAGAGAAGGAAGTGAAGTAGAAAGAAGTTCACAGAGTGAACAGAGAATGGTTGATGGTTTTAAGATCTCGCCAAGTTCAGAAGGTGGTTTATGGCAACGTAACTGGCATTCATTTTTCTGTGTTAATAGCTATGACTACAGATCAAATGAAGAGTCTTGATTATTCTACAGGTAAAATGACTGCTAAAAGTCCCCAATTTGGCTGGGCGTGGCAGCTCATGCCTGTAATCCCAGCACTTTGGGAGGCTGAGGCGGCTGGATCACCTGAGGTCAGGAGTTCGACACCAGCCTGGCCAACATGGTGAAACCCCATCTCTTCTAAAAAAAAAAAATTAGCCAGGCAATGTGGCAGGCATCTGTAATCCCAGCTACTTAGGAGGCTGAGGTAGGAGAATGGCTTGAACCCGGGAGGTGGAGGTTGCAGTGAGCCAAGATTGTGCCATTGCACTCCAGCCTGGGCAACAAGAGTGAAACTCCATCTCAAAAAAAAAAAAAAATTCCCAATTCAACGACAAACATTTTTGTTATTGACAAAGGCAAGATAAAAATGACAAATGAATGATGAAGAACACCAGGCCAAAATTAATTTGATAGGCAAGGAACAAATCTACTTAAGCAATTTTTATACTTAAAGGTAGATATTTTAATTTGTTTCTATAGTCAGTGTTAGGTTTTTAAAAATAATGTTTTTTAAAGTATGGGTTCATAAAGTTCAAATTTCCATACTATAACATCAACAGTCATGATTTTAACAGGTTTCTTCATCACTATTAAAATGGGAAATTTAAACTATTTTAAAAGTTACTAAAGACAGCATCCAACTTTTCAAAGATTTAGGTTGAATGCTTGGGTGAGGATTTCTCATACAAGTATATGGTAAATAGATCCTAAGTAATATGCTACAGAACCAATCAAGCAAAACATGTTTCTAAGGGAAACATAAACTTCATGTTGGGATGTCAACAAATCAAATATTGAAATCAGCATTTTTTTGGTCCTACCTCTTGGGCCACAGATGACTTCAGTGGCTTGGGTCTAGAAATTATAGGAAATGGGTAACAAGGTCAGGGTTAAGGCACTAAAAAGCGAATTAGTGCTTGATATTAAGCCTTTGGTTACTTTTCAGTCAGGCCCTCTTAGGCTAACACTTTCTTTCCTTTAATCAGGGAGATTAAAGATGCCTACTTACTTTGCATTGAAGCACCTACTGTCTTCAAGGGGGGTGGTGATGTGGGCGGGAAGTAAAAGGGCATTTTTCCATGCTTTTGTACTTGAGGTAAGAAAACAACCCTTTTAAGATTGTCACTATCAATGATGAGGAAATATAATAAGGTTCAAAAGCTCCCTTCTAAAATACCCCATACACTTTTTCCGCTTCCCAACTGGAAACGGAATGCGGTACCCAGACACTAACCAGTTTGGGGCACACAAATGTTACAAGGGAGAAAAAAAGAATTTAGACCAGCATGTGAATTTCATTAAGCAAAGACACCTTGGTTAAAAAGCAAAACTTGGCCGGGTGCAGTGGCTCAAGCCTGTAATCCCAGCACTTTGGGGGGCCGAGACGGGCAGATCATGAGGTCAGGAGATCAAGACCATCCTGGCTAACACGGTAAAACCCCATCTCTACTAAAAAAAAAATACAAAAAACTAGCTGGGCGAGGTGGCAGGCGCCTGTAGTCCCAGTTACTCAGGAGTCTGAGGCAGAAGAATGGTGTAAATCCAGGAGGCGGAGCTTGCAGTGAGCTGAGATCCGGCCACTGCACTCCAGCCTGGGCCATAGGGCGAGACTTCGTCTCAAAAAAACAAAAAGCAAAACTTGTGAGGTGGAGAGGAAGGAAAAAAGGAAAACGTAAGAAAAAGGACTGGAGTGCTTACTGTTTATCATACCAGCCTTTTCATAGAAGACTTCAGTGAGGGGGTTTCCAGGGGTGACAGTGAGATATTGTTTGCAGCAGCATTTAGGAAAAAAAGAGATTTGTGGTCTTTGGGCCAGCTAGCTAAAAGAAACTGGCTTGGAACTGCCCAGATAGTACAGTTAGAAAGTGTATGGATAAAAATTCCTGGAAGCGAGTCTTTTTTATTGATGGAATAAACACAACATTGATGATAGTAGGGTAGAGCTGGTGGTAATGTCCTGTCACTGCAATTATGACATTCAAATCAGACCTACATAACTGTGGCTTCTTTTGATTCTTTCAACTTTGAATTTTGATTATCTGTACAGAGGGGCTTCTAAATGAAAACGAATTCACTTGCATCACCCCTATTCACCTATTTATTCTGTTCCTGGAGAATAACAAATTTTTTTAAAGGTGGTTAAGGCTAAAAGACAAAAAAATTGACTAAAATAAGCTATGAGGCCCAATCAAGAATGGCTTAACATTATTCATTTTCTTCTTTGAACATCTTACTTAAGTGCTTTATTAGGGCTACTAGCTCAGGGTTCCCACCACGTGCGTCAATCTGTTTATAGGCTTTAGATTCAAGCTCTCTAAGAGTATTACGAGTGTATTCAAAAGAACCTACATCCTCAAGATAATGTACACAGTATTTTTTAATATCTATGTTTTCTGTTCTCTGGCGCAAGATATTCTGCACCTGGGTACTTTCAGGCCTCGACCAAATAGCATGAATAGTAGGAAATGAGAACTTTCCCTCTGTTAGATCTTCACAAAAACTTTTGTTTTCACTATATTCTTTGGAGTGCAGATTAGCATAATCATCCCTAATTTGGAAAAAGAGCCCAAGTGTATTAAGAAGTGGTTTTAAATCTTCCTTGTAATCAGAGAACAACTGCATGAGACCTACTGCTAATCCAAATAGTCCACCTGTTTTCTGCAGCACCATAGCTTTATATTCTTCTTCAGTGGGACAAGTGTAATTATCCCTCCAGTAAATATCTAGGCCTTGTCCCTGATGGAGTTCCAAAAGCTGGCGCGTAAAAAGCTTCACTGCATCTGGGTGATCAAGGGTTAAGACTTTCTCCAAGCCAAGGAAATATACGTAATTTGCAGAATTGATGACAGACGGGATTCCATAGATGCTGTGGGCCACTGGAAAGCCACGTCGGAGTTTTGAGTTGTCTTCAATATCATCGATGAGTAAACTGGCATTATGCAACATTTCTGTCACTTCAATAATAATCTAATAAAAAAGAATTGAAAATTTCACTTATTTGAACTATTCAAAACATATACTCAGTTTAATTAACAGATTATGAAAGTCTCAGGTGTTAATTTTCACAATAAATATTTAGCAACCTCAATATAAAATAATATCTTGCATGAAGACTAAATTCAATCAAGAACTAGGAATATTTTTATGTGACAGCTATTAATTTCTTGGGGATTAACAAGATTAGAGTTGCCTAATACCTGTAGCTTGTCCTCTGGAACTTTCAGCCAATGATTAAATGCCTGTGAAAGTTTGGTTCTCACTTGTTTACCTGCAATTTAAAAATAAAATGTGACAATAAGATGAGTGTTTTGAGTATTTTAACTACAAAAAACACATTCAGAAACTTCCTTTAAATTGTTCAGACTTGCTAAATCCAGCGTCATCAATCCATTACCTACTGCAGAGCTTGCCTTGTACTGTTCAACACCCCATTCTCAATCACTCTGAAATCCGGATCATAAAATGCACAACCTTCTAAAATTAGGGCAGGCATGGGAGACTCTAAAGTACTTCAGTGGCCTACTAGTCCACTCTTTTCATCTGAACTTGAATAAACAATTTTAAAGTAGGATGGGCTTTTAGGACTTATGACTTAATTTGTTCCTTTTTTTGAAAAGGAAGCTTGTTAATTAATTAATCAATTGAGACACAGTCTTGCTCTGTTGCCCAGGCTGGAGTGCAGTGGCACGATCATGGCTCACTGCAAACTCCACCTCCTGGGTTCACATGATTCTCATGCCTCCGCCTCCTGAGTGTCTGGGACTATAGGCACACACCACCATGCCTGGCTAATTTTTGTATATTTTGTAGAAAGGGGGTTTTGATACATTGCCCAGGCTAGTCTTGAATTCCTGAGCCCAAACGATCCACCCGCCTCCGCCTCTCAAAGTGTTTGGATTACAGGTGTGAGCCACTGCGCCAGGCCAAGCAGCTAGTTTAGTGTCAGTTAATTGGCGCTGCCTATTTTACATAACTATAGGCATTGTTAATAAAATATATTTTACTATTTAATTACTTCAAAAAATTACCTCTTGAAATATCTATTTCTCCTTTAAGTTAAGGCTTTAGAGATGTGGAAGCTCTGCTTCTTTCCTTTCAAAAATGAGATTATCACGCACTGAAGTATTCCCTTTTAAAATCCTGAGTTTAGTTAAAAGCTAATCTCATTATTTTGACTAGGGGCCTTCATTTTCCAGCATCTTCTTTTTTTCTTTCTTCCTTTTTTTTTTTTTTTTTTTGAGACAGGGTCTCACTCTGTCACCCAGGCTGGAGTGCAGTGGTATGTTCACAGTTCACTGCAGCCTCCACCTCCTGGGCTCAAGTGATCCTTCCAGCTCAGCATCCTGAGTAGCTGGCACTATAGGTGCAAGCCACCATGCCCGGTTAATTTTTGTTTTTGTAGAGACAGTGTTTTCCCATGTTGCCCAGACTGGTCTCAAACTCCTGGGCTCAAGCGATCTGGCCACCACAGCCTCCCAAATTGCTGAAATTACAGACGTGAGTCACCTCGCCCAGCAGTATCATCTTTTTCTTACACAGAAAGCTCAAGATAGGTCTTTGTTTTTTTTGAGATGGAGTCTCATTCTGTTGTCCAGGCTGGATTGCAGTGGTGTGATCTCGGCTGACTGCAACCTCCGCCTCCCGAGATCAAGCTATTCTCCTGCCTCAGCCTCCCGAGTAGCTGGGATTACAGGCATGTGCCACGATGCCTGGCTAATTTAAGATAGATCTTTGGATAGAAGTTACCACTAGAAGTCATTGTAGCCATATATAAAGGAATGATAGATAAAAACCATGGCCAGTTCACTTAGTAAAAATGTTCTATAAATTTTCTGTTAAATGAATGCATGGTAATAACATCCTAATTTTAGATTAGGTTTCAGGAAAATGGTTACATAAAAAGTTAAAACTAAAACACTGTTTTTTTTTTGGAGGTGGAATTTCGCTCTTGTCACCCAGGCTAGAGTGCAATGGTGCAATCTCAGTTCACTGCAACCTCCACCTCCTGGGTTCAAGCGATTCTCCTGCCTCAGCCTCCCAAGTAGCTGGAATTACAGGCGTCTGCCACTATGCCCAGCTAATTTTTGTATTTTTAGTAGAGACGGGGTTTCACTATGTTGGCCAGGTTGGTGTCGAACTCCTGACCTCAGGTAATTCACCCGCCTCGGCCTCCCAAAATGCTGGGATTACAGGTTTTTTTTTTTCTTTTTGAGACAAGTCTTGATCTGTCACCCAGGCTAGAAAGCAATGGCATGATCTTGGCTCACTGCAACCTTCGCCTCCCGGGTTCAAGAGATTCTCCTGTCTCAGCCTCCCAAGTAGCTGAGATTACAGGTGTGCACCACTACACCTAGCTAATTTTTTGTATTTTTTTTTGAGACGGAGTTTTGCTCTTGTTGCCCAGGCTGGGGAGCAGTGTTGCGATCTTGGCTCACTGCAACTTCCACCTCCCAGGTTCAAGCGATTCTCCTGCCTCAGCCTCCCAAGTAGCTGGGATTACAGGCGTGTGCCACCAAGTCCAGCTAATTTTTTATATTTTTAGCAGAGACAGGGTTTCATCATGTTGGCCAGGCTGGTCTTGAATTCCTCACCTCAGGTGATCCACCCACCTCGGCCTCCCAAAGTGTAGGGATTACAGGCATGAGCTATCGCGGCCGGCCAATTTTTTTGTATTTTTAATAGAAATGGGGTTTCACCATGTTGGCCAGGCTGGTCTCGAACTCCTGACCTGAAGTCATCCACCTGCCTTGACCTCTCGTAATGCTGAGATTACAGGTGTGAGCCACTGTGCCCAGCCTATTATTATTATTTTTGAGACAGGGTCTCGCTCTGTCACCCAGGCTGGAGTGCGGTGGCACAATCATGGCTCACTGCAGCCTTGACCTCCTAGGCTCAAGACCCGCGAGTAGCTGGATCTACAAGAACAAGCCACCATGCCTGACTAATTTTATTTTTATTTATTTATTTTTTGTAGAGGCAAGGTTTCACCCTGTTGCCCAGGCTGGTCTCAAGCCCCTGGGCTCAAAAGCAATCTGTCTCACTTGGCCTCCAAAGTGCTGGGATAATAAGTGTGAACCACTGCACCTGGCTTATATCACTTAAACACATTTTTTTGAAGATGAACAACAGAGTCTCAATGTGGAATTTCATTTTTCACTTTATTTTTGAATGTTATATAAAAAACAGTACAATATATGGCTTAGTTTTGAGGTACTACAGTTTTAATATTTTTTTCCCCTCTGATGACATGCTAATGTTTAGCTTGATACTTTTTTTTTCTTTTTTGAGACGGAGTCTCGCTCTCGCCCAGGCTGGAGTGCAGAGGCCGGATCTCAGCTCACTGCAAGCTCCGCCTCCCGGGTTTACGCCATTCTCCTGTCTCAGCCTCCCGAGTAGCTGGGACTACAGGTGCCCGCCACTTCGCCCGGCTAGTTTTTCGTATTTTTTAGTAGAGACGGGGTTTCACCGTGTTAGCCAGAATGGTCTCGATCTCCTGACCTCGTGATCCACCCGTCTTGGCTTCCCAAAGTGCTGGGATTACAGGCTTGAGCCACTGCGCCCAGCCTAGCCTGATACTTTTAAGTTCCCCGCCCCCCCCTTTTTTTTTTTTGAGACAGGGTCTCCCTGTATTACCTAGGCTGGGGTGCAGTGGCGTGATCTTGGCTTACTGTAGCCTCGACCTCCCAGGCTCCAGTGATCATCCCACTTCAGTCCCCCAGGTAAGCTGGGAGTACAAGGGCGTGTCACATGCCTGGCTAATTTTTTGTATTTTTAGTAGAGACAGGGTTTTGCTATGTTGTCCAGGCTGGTCTCGAACTCCTGGGCTTAAGCCATCTGCCCACTTTGGTCTCCCAAAGTGCTGGGAGTACAGGCGTGAGCCACTGCGCCTGGCTAAGTTCCGAAATAATTTCTAACACTGAGGCTAATCACAGAGATCTCTCAAAATTAAAAGATTACTGCTTCCTCTTTAAGATCTAAACATTATTGTCTCTCTTTTTGGAGCCCTTCTTCCTCTACTGCCAGCTTCATCTCTCCCTAATCCCACCCTTAACCTCATCTAGGGCCCCACACTAAGGCAAATAAACATAAACATAAGATGACAGCAAGTATGAGAAATTTAAAAATAAAAATCATTTTCTTTACTACTTTCAGAAAATCTTTTTTCTTTTTTTTTTTTTTTTGAGACAGGGTCTCACTCTGTTGCCCAGGCAGTGGCGTGATCTCCGCTCACTGCAACCTCTGGCTCCTAGGCTCACGTGATTCCCATGCCTCAGCTGGAACTATGGCATGCGCTACCATACTTGGCTAATATTTATACTTTTAGAAAAGACAGGGTTTTACCATGTTGGTCAGGTTGACTTCAGAAAATTCTGATATCATTATTATTATTTACTAGCAAGAGTAATACTACAACAGTGTAAATGACCTGGCACACCTCTAAGTTACTTTAATAACTCTGAAGCTCTCTCTCTTAAAAAAAAAAGCGTGTTATGTGCATAGTGCAATGTCATATTTCTTTAGAAGTATCTTTTGAGGTTATATTCCATCATGGATCAAGAACATATTTGAATAAGAAGGTGAGGTACCTAATGATAATTTTAAGCATGTTATCTAATGCCATTATTTCCAGGTAATGAGAATTAAAAAAAAAGTCATAGAAGGTGGTCACTGCGTAAGTAAGCATTACGGTTAAAATGTAACTGTAGGCAGTCCTTGCTTTGTAAGTAGTAGAGTAAGAGACATTCGAGAGACGCTTGTTAGACTTTTCTCAGCACTGATAACTGGCTTGCTATGAATGCCAGCCCAGTTCAGCGAGTGTTTGTGAAAGTGTTCTAAAGGACGTCTGGCAATAAGAGCTGGGCAGAGTGAAAGTGAAACTGCGCCATGTTTCTCACTGGGAGATACTGAAAAAAGTTACTAACTGCTGGATACATGGCACTCAAAAGCAGTCTCTTGGCTTTTTCTTAAACAGTGGGCAACCTTCCCTTTGAATTCTCCATTTCTATCATTCCCTCATTCTTCTGATGCATTCACATTAGCAGACAAGTCTCTATTAGGGTCTGCCAAAACAAAAATGACACTAATTATGGTTTCCAAGGTGTAGCACAGGAGTTAGCATTCTTTTGGCTTTTATCCTTCCCAGGCTCACGAAGAACAGAAATGCACACATTACCATAGAGGTGTGCTCATAAAGAAAGGTGTATACTTTAGCACAGACATTAAAAAGTGTCTATTGAGACTGAATTGAGAGCATCATTAGAGTTTAGTCACAGTATGGGCTAAATAGGTTTTTATGCTTGCCAAATAATTTACCAACTTTTACATTATTTCTTCTTTTTAAAAAAATATTTAAAACAGAGAGGGGGACTTGTTATGTTGCTCAAGGTGGTCTCAAACTTTTGGCCTCAAGCAATCCTGCCTTGGTCTCCCAAAGTGCAGGGAATACAGGTGTGGGCCACCACACCTGGCCTGTATTATTTCTATGAGAAATAATTCGTTTATAAATGATTTTTTATTACAAGAACCCGTTTATGATATTCATGAGTTTTTGCTTATTATCATTTACAGACAAGGTTTTTTTTGAGTCGGAGTCTCATTCTGTTGCCAGGCTGGAGTGCAGTGGTGCAATCTCGGCTCACAGAAACCTCTGCCTCCCAGGTTCAAGCTATTATCCTGCCTC
Organism: Mandrillus leucophaeus; assembly: GCF_000951045.1. Classification (NCBI taxonomy): domain Eukaryota; kingdom Metazoa; phylum Chordata; class Mammalia; order Primates; family Cercopithecidae; genus Mandrillus; species Mandrillus leucophaeus. The sequence goes on from NW_012103699.1 coordinate 380,955, forward strand.
AGCCTCCTGAGTAGCTGGGACTACAGGAATGCGCCACCATGCCCAGCTAATTTTTGTATTTTTAGTAGAGACGGGGTTTTACCATGTTGGCCAGGCTGCTCTCAATCTCTTGACCTCATGATCCGCCCGCCTTGGCCTCACAAAGTGCTGGGTTTACAGGTGTGAGCCACCACGCCCAGCCTCCAGACAAGTTTTTAAAGAAGCAAAATAAAACAAAAACACACACGTACACATGAGGTAGGAAGCCATGTGCAGGTGGCACGCCTTTATACAGGAATAAAGTGGGCTATGCTTCCAAATACTGTGATTTTAGATACATTATTATTTGGCTGTCAAAGGAACTAGTAGTATACGAAATGCAGTGCATGTGTGAGATACTGGAAAACGAAGACATAGAAGGTAAACTTCAACATGGATGGTAAATAAAGTGTTCTATTGTTAAACAAATCTGCATAACTTCCCCTAATATCTAAACAGTGGAGAATTTGAATGCATAATATCCATAAAGAATACAACCTCCAATGAGATACCAAAATGTTTTAAGTATTTTTATTTTTTAAGGTATGTTAAATCATTGGATATGTTTTAAAGGGTGCCTTCAAAAATTACGTTTCTTTTTAAGAGACGGGGTCTCACTATGTTGCCTAAGCTGGAGTGTAGTGGCTATTCACAGGTGTGATCATTGTGCACTACAGCCTTAAACTCCTGGGCTCAAGCCATCCTCCTGTCTCAGCCTCCCAAGTAGGTGGGACAACAGGTGTGTATCACTTCACCTGGCAAAAATTACCATTTAATAATGAAAAATTAGAACGTTCTATTTATCATTTTTCTCAGATGCATCACCTTAAATACAAAATCTCAACAGCTAGCAAGTCTAACCTTTTCTATTTGCTAACATTTGAATGACCACTACTGTGTGAAAATGACCCTCTATGGACTATAACTGAAGTATTACCTGGTAACTGAAGTAAGTATTTATACGGTTCTAGAAGAATTCTTTGGACTGTTTCTTGAGTCTTCTCCATTGGATTTAAACTTCAAAGCCAATCTGTCAAAAAGAAACATAAAGATCACATGAAACTAATCATCTTTGAGTATAAAACTGCAAAAGAATTTTTATTCCTTTTTTTTTTTTTTTGAGATGAGTCTCGCTCTGTCACCCAGGCTGGAGTGCAGTGGCCAGATCTCAGCTCACTGCAAGCTCCGCCTCCCGGGTTTGCGCCATTCTCCTGCCTCAGCCTCCAGAGTAGCTGGGACTACAGGCGCCTGCCAACACGCCCAGCTAGTTGTTTTTGTATTTTTTAGTAGAGACGGGATTTCACCGGGTTAGCCAGGATGGTCTCGATCTCCTGACCTCGTGATCCGCCCGTCTCGGCCTCCCAAAGTGCTGGGATTACAGGCTTGAGCCACCGCGCCCGGCCGCAGGAATTTGTATTTCAAGGTGTTTGTGAAAAAGACAGTCACCCAGTTTGGTTTAAAAAGAATTTTCTGTTGCCGCGCACGGTGGCTCACGCCTGTAATCCCAGCACTTGGGAGGCTGAGGCAGGCGGATTGCTTAAGCCCAGGAGTTTGAGGCCAGCCTGGGAAACATGGCAAAACCTTGTCTCTACTACAAATACAAAAAATTAGCTGAGGTGGGTAGATCACAAGGTCAGGAGTTCAAGACCAGCCTTCACACCATCTCTACTAAAAATACAAAAATTAGCCAAGCATGGTAGTGAGTGCCTGTAGTTCCAGCTACTTGGGAGGCTGAGGCAGAATTGCCTGGACCCAGCAGGCAGAGGTTGCAGTGAGCTGAGATCGCACCACTGCTCTCCAGCCTGGGCGAAAGAGTGAGACTCCAGTCTCAAAAAACAAAAAAAGAAGATTCTACATCTATGAAGCCTTGAAAACATGTTAAGTGAAAGAAGCCAATCTCAAGAGACTACATATTGTATGATTCCATCGATGTGAAATGTTCAGAAAAAGCCAATCTACAGAGACAGAAAGTAGATTTGTGGTTAGGAATAGGGACTAATTGCTAATGAGTACAGGGTTTCTTTTTGCAGGGATCAAAATGTTATAAAATTAATTGTGGTGATGGTTGCACAGCTCTGTGAATACATTAAAAACTGCTGAAATGTACACTTTAAATGGGTGGTATGTAAATTCTCTCTCAATTAGAAAATTCTTCATTCAAGTGATTATATTGGTCAAAGTGTTCTCTTGGTTTTTAAGTTTTCTTAGTCACGTAACTTATATTAAGCTTTTCCTATTTTATCAACCATAAACGGCGTAATTTGTTGACGGCAAATGTCAAAACAACTCCAAAGAACTGGAAAGATACCTCTGTATTTAACTGATTACACTAATTAGTAAACATATCCTTTTCTAAATGAGCACTAAGATGAGCATGTTTTATGTATTTAAAATTTAAAGGGATTCTCCTACAATCAATCAATTTCAGAGATTTCTGATTTAAGATATGCATTAACTCAAATGCAATCATATTTATTAAACATATTCCCCTTTATACCGAAATCTGCCTTATTTCAATATTTCCTACAATAACACTCACGGTCTTCCTAGGGTCTCCCTGTGCTGCTGAATCTCTACTTTATTTCTTTGTATCTGTTTCTATTATTACTTGTCCTCGTATTAGGAATCTTTTTTTAACTGCTCTAGCATCTTTGGCACATTTTGGGAAGTTTATTACTTTCATCCTCTTTCTTCTGCTTCTTGGGACTATGATTTAGTCTTTAGAATCCTGAGCCCGCTTCTAACCAACTTTTCTGGCTTCACGGCAGATACAACAAAAAGGCTAAATGTAATATGGCATCTAATGGCAGTTTGTGGTTAGGGCTGTTCAATGGGTTGCACATCATTGGTTTTTGGAATTGGAAGCCACTTTAAAAAGTTATCTCAGTATGCCAGAAGATAAAGTACGAGAATATATTTGCTTAAGTGAGGGTCACTTTTTTTGAATGAAGAAAATGAAGTTGAGTTCATGTACTTTGTGTTACTCTGATTTGTTCAAAGTTCCTTTTTTCTTTTTCTTTTTTTTTTTTGAGACGGAGTTTCGCTCTTGTTGCCCAGGCTGGAGTGCAGTGGCACGATCTCGGCTCACTGCAACCTCCCCGTCCTGGGCTCAAGTGATTCTCCTGCCTCAGCCTCCCGAATTGCAGGGATTACAGGTTCCCGCCACCACGCTCAGTTAAATTTTTTGAATTTTTAGTAGAGATGGGGTTTCACTATGTTGGCCGGGCTGGTCTCAAAACTCCTGACCTCAGATGATCCACCTGCCTCAGCCTCCCAAAGTGCTGGGATTACAGGTGTGAGCCACCATGCCCTGCCTGATCCTTTTTTTCTAAGTCTTGGCCAGAGACTTAGAAATCTTCAATTTAAATACGCATCTTGTATGATTCTGATACAGCTGCTTGAGAATGTTAGAGGAACTGGAAATAGGTTGCTTACATGGTACCACACCACACCGCAACTAAGGGGGTGTGGGCTACTGTTATTTATTATAACAGTGAGGATGTGTTCCTTGCCTTTTTTTTTTTGAGACGGCGTCTCTCTCGGCTCATTGCAACCTCTGCCTCCTGGGTTCAAGCAGTTCTCCTGACTCAGCCTCCTGAGTAGCTGGGACTACAGGTGCCCACCACCACGCCCAGCTAATTTTTCTATTTTGGTAGAGACGGGGTTTCACCAGTGTTCCTCGATTTCTAAATTTGCCCTAGTAACTTCATAATGTTAAGTAACAAAAGTCATCTTTTATAGCCCGGTCACCTGATACTATGATCGCATCACTGACACTCTCAGGCGTAAAGCGATTCTAGTACTGTAACTTCTTGCTGGTACTAAAATTAAAAATGTAAAATATACTTAGAAGCAGAATCTGACTTTTGTGGATTTATACTATAAATTAATCCACCAAAGATAAGACTTTTGCACATATTTCAGTTAATAAACACACTGATTTATATACATGTAGCCAAGCAAATCCAAAGATCCTGAGTAAATACCGACAACGTGCCACAAAAGTAAAATTTCCAAAATCTTGCACTTGTGTGTTTATTACAGACTATTCATAATAGTAAAATCAACCTAAGTGTCCATCAGTAGATGACTGAATAAAGAAAATGTGGTATATACACAATGAATTGTTATTCAGCCATTAAAACAAAATGAAATCACGTCATTTGCAGCAAAATGGATGGATAGCCCTTACCTTAAGTGTAACAAGTCAGACATAGAAAGACAAATAGTACATCTTAATTATAAATGGGAGCTAAATAATGTGTATACATGGACATGGAGCGTGGAATGACAGACAATGGAGATTCCAAAGGGTGAGAAGGTGGGAAGGAGGTGGATAATGAAAGATTACTTAATGGGTACAATGTGATTATGTGGGTGATGGACACCCTAAAAGTCCTGACTTCACTACTATGCAATCTATGCATGAGATAAAATTACACTTGTACCCCATACATTTATACAAGTAAAAATAAACAAAAAAAACCCCAAACCAAAATCTAATTATTAGTGCTAGCATTCCACTTTTCCGGCACAATTACGAGTGTAGAAGTGCTGAGACTACCCAATTTAGTGACTATCGGGTATTTAATGTTCCTGTTTTGTAGCAGTCAATGAATACAAGGGTAAAATGGTTTGAACCACATTGTCTCTGTAATGTAAATGTTCTTCTGCTGTGAAATGAGACTTGTAATATGGCAATAGGAGAAAAGAATAAAACTTCTACATATGTATGCACTGTTAGGCAGTTGGTAGGCACATGATAATGGATGGCTGAAATAATAACACACACATATAACCATCAACTATGCAAGTGCTTTGATGCTTCCCCATACTGTAAACCATCTCATGGATCACATAAACCTTTTGAGAATATGATGAAAGCTATGAATCTTCTAAAATAAAAAAAGCCTGTGTATGTGTTAATACGCTCCAACACAAATGTATGCACTGCTGCAAAGACTTACAACATATAACTTCTCAGAGATCATGTAGTCCCTGAATCGTTTACACGCACCTCAGATTAACATCCCCAGCTATTGAATATCTTTACCCTTCAATGCCAAGCAAATATTCATGTTTGTATTATAAGTTAAGACATAAATTCCACTAGCTTAACTCTTTATTGAAGGCAGATTACAAATGAAAATTAAAGCACAAAACTAGTGTATAGTTCAGGTTACTCTTCAGGATTGAAAGGCATATTTTTTTGTAGTCTGTTCTCATCTATATCAAACAATCATAAAAAAATCAGCACTCCACGAAAAGAAATCATTTTAACAAGAGAAACATTTCAAAGAGGAACATCCCACATGGGAAATTTCTACATCCACCTTGACTAGCAATTAATACCAAAGACGTCACAAGGAAAAAGAGGCTCATAAAGAATCAAATAAGTGAAATAATCAATATACCTATTGGTAATATTAGGCAAATACTTATTAAGGTAACCTATTACCTATACTATTTGATCTCTGACCCGTTACCTTATTATCAGGGATTGAAGTATAACATTAGGTAAATCCTTATTAGGTAACCTATTATCTAAACCTTTTTATCAGGGATTGAAAAAAAAAGAAGATGCAACACAGGAAAAATAATGGCTTAGATAGAAGATTATTATCGAACATCATTAAAGGTAGAATTTAAAAAGCATCTCATATACTTATCTATTTGTATGTCAGTACCTATCTTTTCTCAACTACAGGTTAGGAGCAAGAATCACGTTTGTATATTTTCTCACAGCCTCCAAAACACATTTGACTGAACTTAAAAATCAATGAGATAGAGTTTCAGAATTCCCTTTTGTGTCAGGATCTCTAGCAGGTGTACCCTGTTGCATAGAAATCAGAGCTAATCTTTGTTTCAATTTGTAGAGAGCTTTGTGGTTGATGTTATTTTTCAACTTAAAACACTAGTCATGCTTTTTTAAAAAAAATTATTTCCTTTGCTCACTTAGAGATGTTTAAGAATACTCACTTAACAAGTCAATTTCCTTTCCCAGAGGATGTTTACATACAAGTGTTTTCAGTGGTATGAAAACATAAGAACCTCAATTTTTCTAGGTAACAACCAACTTGCCTTGCGTCTTCTTAAGCCTAAAGGATTCTACACACTGCGGCACATACTCTCACTCGCCTTTGTTTTAAATCAAAGGATTTCCCAATTTATCACAGCTGGAAATTTCAGCTATCACGTACTAAACTTAAATGTAGAGGCATTAGTGTGTGTTACATGAACTCTACTAGTTTCCTTTTAGAGTGAATAAACTACTCAATACCTCAGTGAGAGTCTGAAACTTCTCACTTTCAAAACTAAAAAGCTGCCAGAAATTTGTTCAAAGGGTGAATCCATAATTATTATCACAAACGCTCCATTCCTGTCACCATGTGAACTACTACGGCAATAGCCTCCTCGTCGGGCTCCCTGTATTTGCCTCTTTAACTCTTCTTTTTTTCGCATCCTCTACTCTTCAGCCAGGGTGACATTCCAATCGGAGTCATCTCTCCCTTCTAACTGAGATTCCTTGGAAGATATCCCATTGCTATTAGGACAAAAACAAAACTCCTTCACAAAGTCTATAAGGTTCCACACTCCCCCTCATCTCCTCTCTCCAGGCTCAGTTCTTCACACCGGAAAAGCTCCCTTCCGCCACAGGGCTTTCCGACAAGTTAGTCTTTTTTTCTGGAATGTCCTTTCCTTAGTTAACTCCTGCTAGCCCTTCAGCTCTCAGCTCGATCCTCACTTGCTCAGAAACCCTTCCTTTCCCTCCCTAAATAAGCCAAATTCCCTCACATTGTCCTATCACCGCGGAACTCTCCTCTGGGGCACTGCCACTGCGGTAATTTCACATTGTTTTGTTCAGCATCTGTCCGTCTCGCCAGGCGCAGGTCTACGAAGGCAGAGGCCACCCCAGTGGTCGGCGCTCAGCAGCCATGAAAAAAAGAAAGCGCCTTCTAACGCGTTGGACGATGAAACCAGGGCAACAACCTTGCGTCTAAAAAGCGAACATCCCATGCAAACGACTTATCTTTTCAAAGGGAAGGGCCTGGTTTGAGAATGGCTAAACAGAGACATACAAATGTGAAGCGCACCCTGAATCCTTCCACTCATACTCCGGGAGAAAGACGACGGATCTCAAAGAGCCTGATATAAGCAGGGAATTTCTATCACTTCGAGACCGATTTTCCACAGCGGCTGGGCAGAGAACTGCAAACGTCTACAGTGCTAGCACAGAGTCCGGAGGGAGAGAAACGGTGAGGTTTCTGCTTCCTCCTCGCTCAGATGCTCCCTTCCGCCGCATTAGGCCAACCCTTCCTCCTCCTCCCCGCTTAAAGCTAGGGGATGGAAAATTCATACACAATCCGGTTCAGCATCCGGGTCCTCACTCTCCTTTCTTTCTTTCCTCTCTGCCCCGCCTCCCAGCCTCCCCCTCCCTCCTTCCCATCCGGGTTCCCCCCAGCCGCCGCCACTGCTGCTCACAGTTCAACGATGATATCACGACTTTCACGCCGCCGGTCCGGGAGTAGCTGTACCCCGCATTAACTTCCTATTTTATAGTGTGGGCTTAGGCTCTTCCCGATGCCTACATGGATCCCTCCCACTACTTCACCACACAACTCTCCGCCCTCCTCAGCCGCCAGCGACACCGCATTACTCGGTGCAAGAAAATGCGCCATCCCGGTCACACTGCGCAGGCGTCGTTGCCGCCTCCCTACTGCTTTGTTGCCCCGCCCCTTTCACCCCTCCCCCTCTCCGGTCCACGCTGGCGCAGGGCATTGCGGGCCTTGCAGTTCTCGCGGACGAGGATTTGCGCGTTGGCCCCAGAGGCTGGACTTCATTTCCCAGGAAGCCTTGAGGCGTAACTCTCTGTTTCCATAGAACTGGTGGGAAAATGGCGTCGTTGTTTGTATCCAGCGGCCAATAGGAACAGTGTACAGGCGGGTTCTAAAGAATTTTAACCAATCCAAGGTCGTCTAAGAGGCCATCCGGGAAAGAGGTAGGGGAGGGGGGAAAAAATCTAGGGGAGGGGAGAAAGGAAGGGGGGGGACTTAGAGTCGGGGTGGGGGGAAGCGATGTTTGCCCGTCAGTCGAGTCCGGAGTGAGGAGCTCGGTCGCCGGAGCGGAGGGAGAGTCTTGAGCTTCAGCTTGCCGCCGCCACGGCCACCGCCTGGACCTTTGCCCGCAGGGAGCTGCGGACGGTCCATCGTCGCCGTCCTCTGGAGGGCAGCGCGTTTGGGGGCCCGGACCTCCAGTCCGGGAGGGATTTTTCGTCGTCCCCCTCCCCCCAACCAGGGAGCCCGAGCGGCCGCCAAACAAAGGTACCAGTCGCCGCCGCGGGAGGAGGAGGAGCCGGAGCCTCTGCCTCAGCAGCCGCTGGACCCGCCGCCCTTCTTCCCCATCTCTCCCCCAGGCCTACTGGTTTTGGGGGGGAGGAGGAGAGAGGGAACTCTGGACGTGCCAGGGTCAGATCTCGCCTCCGAGGAAGGTAGGGACATTTTCTGGGGCTTTCGTGGTCTCCTAAGGGGGTTCTTTTGGGAGTCGCTGGGGCCGACCGAGGAGCAGAGGAAGATCGCGGTGGTGGTCCCTGCGGCACCCGAATTCGGGGCCTCGGCCTTCCGGGAGCCCGCACCCCCCGCAGCC
>NW_012103699.1:390175-392760 GCF_000951045.1 Mandrillus leucophaeus
GAGGCCCGCGGGGAGAGCGGCCGGCCCCACGCCGGACGCCGGGCTTGTTGTGAGTTTCTTCTCTGACAGAAATGGCGTCATTGTCGTAGACGGGAAACTCCGTCGGGTCTCGACAATGGGGACGGGAAGCTGCCGAGCCGTGTAGGTGGCTGGGTTTGCGGGGATGGCGGGGCCAGAGGGAGCCCCGAGTCGGCGTGTGATGGTTCGGGGGCTGGCGCCTGGTGCGGCTCTTTCTTCGGGGTTCGGGCGTCGCTCGGTTCCTTCCCTCCGCCTCCGCCAGTGCAGAGGGGTGCTTGTGGTGTTGACTGGGTGTCTTTTGTTTCCCCTCCAGGTGCAGGTGAACCCGGTGTTTTAGAGAATATCTCGGTCCCAGAGTCATCATGAAGGTAAGATTGCCTGCAGAATACGAATCTCTGGGGTTATCGAATTCAGGAAGTAGGGGGTTTGGACGAGGTCGTCGTGTGGGGCTTCCGAGTTTTGCAGAGGAAGGTGTGTTTGGTGGCTTGGTGACCGAGCCCTTCCCCAGAGAGACCGGGGTCAGCTGGCGGGCTTTGCTGTGGAGTTGGAGGCAGTTACAGGATATCTCAACTGAAGATGATTCTCCCATATTGAACCCCTCTTTTTGTAGGGAATGAGAGGAATAACGGCATGAATTAAAGTGTTTTAAAAGGTAAAATAAAAAGCAGGTCAGGTAATCTGACCCTGGAAACTGAACTGTATTGTGGTTCTATCAGTTACACTGATGAAAGAAAATCTTATCTGTTGTGTGAACAGTACTGTAAAATTTTAGCAGAAAACTCTTTGATTCGTCACAAACATAATTTAATTGAAAGATTTAAAGAGATAATTTTGGTGATCTTTACACAATTCAGAGATACCAATTGTTTCTTGTATTTCCAGGCACTTGGGGTTATGTGGTTTATTTTTCTTTATTGATCTGGTTGGTCTGCAAATAAGTCAGAGGCTCTGTTGCATTATGATGTGTGGAAAACTGATGGCCAGGTTCCTCTTAGACGTAAACATGTTAACTGAATGGAGAATAGGGTCAAAAAATTTGCTTAATTGTTGGAAGAAATGATAACCATAAAAATACAGTTTATTTTGTCAGTTGAGAGAATATGTATATGAATGCTGTCTTTTTTGTTTTAAACACATGCTGGAATGAAACCTTAGATTTTTGAAAAGTCTAGATTCAACTGGTGGAACTTAGACACTAGCTTGTATTTTTTCATCCATTACAAATTCAAAAGTGCTTGAAAAGGGTAGAGTGTTCACAAGTGTAGAAATGCAACAGATAGCATGTTAGAATATCAATGTTATCTGCTTTTGACAGTTTCTTTGAACTATTTTTAAAAAATTTCACTTGTCCTCAGAATCAAGATGACTTGGACAGTAGTACATCCAAATTAAAATTTGTAATACCTGTGGTTGCAGAAGGTAAAAGCTGTGGCTACTTAAATTTTGGTCTACTATACAGAGTAATTAAGTGTAGTCTAATTTTTTTTAAGGTTTTCTCTTTGAGTTTGAGATGCTGTAAACTACCTGAAACAGTTTATTCCTATCTCATTTTCATGTAAAAGAAAACAGCATCGACATGTTTCAGGAATTGAATCCCTTTTGTTAGTCACAAATCCTAGCTATAACTCTCGTGACCTGTGTAAAACAGTGAAAAGTGCATTTATTAGGTAACTCATATATGTACTTTGATGTTGGGTGAGAATTTCTTAAGAAAAGTTTTGGTTTGAATAATAATAAGTTCATAAGCTGAATAAATAAAAGGTTTAGTTTGGAGTAAATGTAATCTGTCACAGTTCCCAGTGTTGTAGTGCCTGTCACTTCTTAGGTGCTCTATAAACGTTTGGTTAAAAGAAATGTAGTTAAGTTGAAAGTCCTTGAGATTAAAATGTTTTTTTTTCTTCCTTTCGTTTCCTTTTTTTTAAAACTAGTCTGTTTAAAAAAATGAAAGTATGTTGGAAACTTTAGCCTTAAAAGTTTCTTGGTAATACTAGCCAAATGCAAATTTTTTGGTATCATTTTAGAGATACTAATTTTAAGTGCTCAGCATTACATTCTGCCTTTTTTTTTGAAAGGACTTTTATTGTTAAAAGGAAAAAGTTACTAAAATGAATTTCTAACTTTATACAAGAACTTCCTGTTATAAGTATAGCAAATATTCTCTTAGAGAATCTGCTAGTAATCATTGGTATTAAAAACTTAGCTTATTTCTTACAACTTTATTTCTTATGTGATAAAAGATGAGTAGCTTCTTGTAATTTGTATTTTGCTTTAGCAAAAATTGCGATTCAGAATCTATTAAATGTTGAGTATATTAGGCCTAAATTTTCTTACTTTTTCTGTGTGTTCCCAATTTCTTTTTTTTTTTCTTTTTGATAGTCTCACTATTTCACCCTGGCTGGCACGATCTGTAATTCCCACCTCCCGGGCTCAAACAATCCTCTCACCTTAGCCTCCTGAGTAGCTGGAACTACAGGCACACCTGGCTAATTTTTGTAGTTTTTGTAGAGATGAGATTTTGCCATGTTGCCCAGGCTGTTCTCGAACTTTTGGGCTCAAGTGATTCTCCC
>NW_012103699.1:392810-401991 GCF_000951045.1 Mandrillus leucophaeus
GATCTGGTTGGTCTGCAAATAAGTCAGAGGCTCTGTTGCATTATGATGTGTGGAAAACTGATGGCCAGGTTCCTCTTAGACGTAAACATGTTAACTGAATGGAGAATAGGGTCAAAAAATTTGCTTAATTGTTGGAAGAAATGATAACCATAAAAATACAGTTTATTTTGTCACTTGAGAGAATATGTATATGAATGCTGTCTTTTTTGTTTTAAACACATGCTGGAATGAAACCTTAGATTTTTGAAAAGTCTAGATTCAACTGGTGGAACTTAGACACTAGCTTGTATTTTTTCATCCATTACAAATTCAAAAGTGCTTGAAAAGGGTAGAGTGTTCACAAGTGTAGAAATGCAACAGATAGCATGTTTAGAATATCAATGTTATCTGCTTTTGACAGTTTCTTTGAACTATTTTTAAAAAATTTCACTTGTCCTCAGAATCAAGATGACTTGGACAGTAGTACATCCAAATTAAAATTTGTAATACCTGTGGTTGCAGAAGGTAAAAGCTGTGGCTACTTAAATTTTGGTCTACTATACAGAGTAATTAAGTGTAGTCTAATTTTTTTTAAGGTTTTCTCTTTGAGTTTGAGATGCTGTAAACTACCTGAAACAGTTTATTCCTATCTCATTTTCATGTAAAAGAAAACAGCATCGACATGTTTCAGGAATTGAATCCCTTTTGTTAGTCACAAATCCTAGCTATAACTCTCGTGACCTGTGTAAAACAGTGAAAAGTGCATTTATTAGGTAACTCATATATGTACTTTGATGTTGGGTGAGAATTTCTTAAGAAAAGTTTTGGTTTGAATAATAATAAGTTCATAAGCTGAATAAATAAAAGGTTTAGTTTGGAGTAAATGTAATCTGTCACAGTTCCCAGTGTTGTAGTGCCTGTCACTTCTTAGGTGCTCTATAAACGTTTGGTTAAAAGAAATGTAGTTAAGTTGAAAGTCCTTGAGATTAAAATGTTTTTTTTTCTTCCTTTCGTTTCCTTTTTTTTAAAACTAGTCTGTTTAAAAAAATGAAAGTATGTTGGAAACTTTAGCCTTAAAAGTTTCTTGGTAATACTAGCCAAATGCAAATTTTTTGGTATCATTTTAGAGATACTAATTTTAAGTGCTCAGCATTACATTCTGCCTTTTTTTTTGAAAGGACTTTTATTGTTAAAAGGAAAAAGTTACTAAAATGAATTTCTAACTTTATACAAGAACTTCCTGTTATAAGTATAGCAAATATTCTCTTAGAGAATCTGCTAGTAATCATTGGTATTAAAAACTTAGCTTATTTCTTACAACTTTATTTCTTATGTGATAAAAGATGAGTAGCTTCTTGTAATTTGTATTTTGCTTTAGCAAAAATTGCGATTCAGAATCTATTAAATGTTGAGTATATTAGGCCTAAATTTTCTTACTTTTTCTGTGTGTTCCCAATTTCTTTTTTTTTTCTTTTTGATAGTCTCACTATTTCACCCTGGCTGGCACGATCTGTAATTCCCACCTCCCGGGCTCAAACAATCCTCTCACCTTAGCCTCCTGAGTAGCTGGAACTACAGGCACACCTGGCTAATTTTTGTAGTTTTTGTAGAGATGAGATTTTGCCATGTTGCCCAGGCTGTTCTCGAACTTTTGGGCTCAAGTGATTCTCCCGCCTCAACCTCCCAAAGTGCTGGGATTGCAGGCAAGAGCCACTGTGCCTGGTGTAATTTCTGTATTACGATGATCATTGAGCTATAGAAGGTTTTATGCCATTTATTGGATCTTACCAAACATATTTATACTTCGGAGCAAGCTTTTAAGTTTGAATTGTCTGTTGTATTAATGACAACAAATCTTTAAATTGTATTAAGTGATAGTTTATTGAAGTGATTGAAAGTTAGATTATGTAGTAATAGTTTTTAGGTGTTTTAAAGTTTTAAGTGTTACATGTTTTAGCAGTTTTCCCATGTCCTACCTTTAAGAATTTATGTAAATACATTCCCATTACTAATATAGACTGTGTTACTTTTTTCACAGTGTGTTTTTGAGGAATATGTAATACATAAGGAATTAGGTGCTGTAACATAGACCATGATGTTGGTGTTATGTTGAGTTTATTTTTCATACTCTTGATAGACTTTTAAAAATCAGTGGTACCAGCTGGGCGCGGTGGCTCATGCCTGTAATCACAGCACTTTGGGAGGCTGAGGTGGGAGGATCACCTGAGGTCAGGAGTTTGAGACCAGCCTGGCCAGCATGGTCAAACCCTGTCTCTTCTAAAAACACAAAATTAGCTGGGCATGGTGGCACACGCTTGTAATCCCAGCTATTCGGAAGGCTGAGGCAGGAGAATTGCTTGAACCCAGGAGGCGGAGGTTGCAGTGAGCTGAGGTCGTGCCACTGAACTCCAGCCTGGGCGAAAAAAGTGAACGTTTCTCAAAAAAAATAAATAAATAAATAAAAAAATAAAAATCAGCAGTACCATGTTATAAGGAAGTGGTGGATTATTAAAGTTTGTAAATCATTCTTTTTATTTATGAAGAGTAAATAAGACATTTTTACTTATGAAGAGTAAATAAGACTTATTTTTATTATGTCAGGTTGAGTTTTACTTTTTTTTGTTTTTTAAGACGGAGTTTCGCTCTTGTTGCCCAGGCTGGAGTGCAATGGTGCGATCTCCACTCACTGCAACCTCTGCCTCCCAGGTTCAAGCAATTCTCCTGCCTCAGCCTCCCGAGTAGCTGGAATTATAGGCAGGCACCATCATGCCCGGTTAATTTTGTATTTTTAGTAGAGACTAAAGGTTTCTCCATGTCGGTCAGGACCACTTGAACTCCTGACCTCAGGTGATCTGCCTACCTCAGCCTCCCAAAGTGCTGTGATTACAGGCGTGAGCCACCGCACCCGGCTAATTATTACTATTTTTAAATCAAACTTTTTTCCCTGTGTCTATATTTGTACATGTTATTAATGTGTTTCATTACATAGCAGTAAATTTTCAGTCAAAATGGGCTGGGTGGGCTGGACATACCAGAATCTTTAGAGTGATTTAGATGATTATACTTTGGTGGGCATGGTGGCTCATGCTTGTAATCCCAGCACTTGGGGAGGCTGAGGTGGGTGGATTACTTGAGGTCAGGAGTTCAAGACCAGCCTGGCCAAAGTGATGAAAACCCCGTCTCTACTGAAAGTATAAAAAAATTAGCTGGGCATGGTGACACATACCTGTATTCCCAGATACTCAGGAGGCTGAGGTAGGAGGATTGCTTGAACCTAGGACATAGAGGCTGCAGTGAGTCGAGATGGTACCACTGCACTCCAGCTTGGGTGACAGGGAGACCCCATCTCAAAAAAAAAAAGAAAAAGAAAAAAAGATGATTATATTTAGAATCCATGTAGATTGAATTTTTCAGATGTACTTTTCTTCAATAATGATTGTCTTAGGCCACATGAAAATAATGGATTGATTACAAATTCCCTTTTTTAATACCCTGTGTGTGTACATGTTCTCTCTCCCCCCACTTCTACCTTTCTTTCTCTTCCTATCCACACTCTCACTTCCTTCCCCTCTCTCCCTTCTTTTCTATCCCTCTATCATTTTTTCCTTCCCCTTTTTCCTTCTGTCTCACCTCTTTCATAAGTCATTCATTTAACCACAACCCCTTGCATGTGTCAGGTAATACAGAATCAAGGTGGGTGAGGCATCTAACCTGCTTTCATGTGTCAGGTAATATAGAATGAAGGTGGGTCAGGCTTCTGACCTGCTTTCAGGGAGCCCACAGTGTAGAAGAAGATGCAGATAAATAAAGCAAAACTCTCAGGATATCGATTTATGAGTATTCCGACATAAAATAATTGTAGGAAATGCTATGAGAGAACAGAACAGAAGAGGACAGCTAAATCAGAGATCTCTGGAAAGTTTTCTGGTAGAGTTGACTTCTAAGCTGAGTGTGAAGGCTTTTGCTAGGCAAAGAAGGGAAGAAAATAGTTTTTCAGATAGAGGATAACGTACTGGAAAATGAACAAAACAAGGTGAAGTATCTGGAAACTGTAAGTAATTTGATGTGACTGAATTAACTTAAAACGTTATATGTTTGGGTAGGAATAGAAGGGCAGTGGTGGGAGATGAAGCTGAGTCAGGGAGTCGAAAATTTTCTTGGCCGGGCACTGTGGCTCACACCTGTATTCCCAGCACTTAGGGAGGTTGAGGCAGGTGGATCACCTGAGTTCTAGACCAGCCTGGCCAACATGGTGAAACCCAGTCTCTACTAAAAATACAGAATTAGCAGGGCATGGTGGCATCCACCTGTCATCCCAGCTATTAGGGAGGCTGAGGCAGAAGAATCACTTGAACACGGGAGGTGGAGGTTACAGTGAGCCGAGATCATGCTATTGCACTCCAGCCTGGGTGATAAGAGCAAAACTCTGTCTCAAAAAAAAAAAGAAAAAATTTTCTTGAAAACTATATGGAATCATAGAAAGTTGTTGAGAATTGTTTGAATCTAGGAGCTGGAGGTTGCAGTGAGCTGAGATCGGGCCACTGCAAAACAAGGGGAGAGCTGAATGTAAGGATGGAAATTCCAGGTAAGAAGTCCAAGTGGAAAGTGAATAAGGGCCTGAACTAATGCAGTGGAAATGGAGCAGAGAGGATAGATCTGAGCCTTTTAGAAGTAGAATTCAGGGCCAGGCACGGCGGCTCACACCTGTAATCCCAGCACTTTGGGAGGCCGAGGCGGGTGGATCACGAGGTCAGGAGATCAAGACCATCCTGGCTAAAACAGTGAAACCCTGTCTCTACTAAAAAAATACAAAAGAGAAAAAAGCCGGGCGTGGTAGTGGTCACCTGTAGGAGGCTGAGGCAGGAGAATGGTGTGAACCCGGGAGGCGGAGCTTGCAGTGAGCCGAGATCATGCCGCTGCAGTCCATCCTGGGCGACAGAGCAAGACTCCGTCTGGAAAAAAAAAAAAAATTAAGTAGAATTCAGGACCTAGTAACTCATCCTGGGTTAGGAGGAAGATGGAGGGTTTTTTGTCTTAGGAAATTAGATAGATATTACTGTCATTTGAAGCATACTGTCATTGGACATGCTAGTTAAGATGTAAGAGTAAGTAGGTAGGATGAAGTCAGAGGCTTGGGTTAGTCTGGTGTGAATGTTAACCTCATAACTATGATATTTGAAGGGATTTAAGATCCATAACATGGCAAATTTTGTGCTATAAATTTGTGGTCTTTTTGATGAATGGGTAATCTTGTAAAATACTAACTTGTTTTCTGTCCAGATTGCTAAATCTTTGGTTATTGTAATTAAAAAAAATACTAGGTGAGTACCTGTGTCACTGAAGAATGTGTTTTTGCCAAGTCAGCCAGTGAATTCAGTCATTGAACACATTGTGTACCTTGTACCAGACATTGTTCTGGGTTTTGAGGATGCAGCAGTGAATAGAACAAGAGTTCTTACCTCATGGAGTTTACTTTCTACTATGGTGGACACACACTAAGAAAAAAAATAGTGGTAAGTGCTTTGAAGAGATATCATACGGAATCAGAATAAGAGATTAGAGTGACAGAGGGTGGGTTACTTTAGGTGTTAATAGAGGGCCTTTTTGAGATGACATTTAAGTGTGCTGTGAAGCGAGTGATAGAGTGAGCCATTCAGGTTTCTGGGGGAGGAGCATTCCCTACAGAAAACAAGTGCAAATTCCCTGAGATGGAATGTGTTTGGCATGTTTGAGTGTGATAAATATTTAAGGAACATGAAGAAGGCCATCAGGGCTGGAGTGGTAGGAGAGGAGGCCAGAGAGGGTCACAAAGGGCCAGTACAATTATAGGGCTTTATAGGACATGGTAAGGACTTGAGTAAAATCTGATTGTGTTAGGAGCCCTTTGAAGGGTGTTGAGTGAAGTGATGAGATAAACATTTTCACAAATGTTTGACTGCTGGGTAGTGAACAGATCATGGGAACACAAGAGTGGAAGTAGGGAGATCAGTCACAAGGCTGTCAAGCTAGTCCTGGGAGAGATGGTAGTGAGGAGAATTAGTAGTATTGGGAATATATTTGAAGATGGGGATGATTGGATTTCAATGGATTGGGTGTGAAGGGAAAATTCTACTTGCTGCAACTTGCAGATGTATGTCCTCCCACAAGTGCCCTCCCTCCTTTTTCTTTGAGACGGAGTCTCACTCTGTTGCCCAGGCTGGAGTGCAGTGATGCGATCTCAGCTCACTGCAGCCTCTGCCTCCTGGGTTTAAGCAATTCTCTTGCCTTAGCCTCCCTTGTAGCTGGGATTACAGGCACCTGCCACCACGCCTGGCTAATTTTTTTTTTTTTTAATATTTTTAGTAGCGATGGGGTTTCACCATATTGGCCAGGCTGATTTTGAACTCCTGACCTTAAGTGATCTGCCTGCCTTGGCGATTACAGGTGTGAGCCACTGCACCTGGCCGCTCTCCCTTTTTTTTTTTTTTTTTTTTTTTAAAGTCTCTTTGCTGTGATTAATTGGTAGATGGGATTCTTGGAACTGAGTATGACCATGAAGGCATTGTCAACTCTTAGCCTTCCCATATTAGTGAGCAGTGAACATTGAGTTGAGCAGTCCTTTCACTTGTTTTTTTTTTTAATTAAAAAAAGGGATATAATTCACATACCATAAAATTCACCCTTTTATTTTTTTGAGATACGGCCATAGTCTGTTGCCTAGGCAGGAGTGCAGTGGCGCAATGACAGCTCACTGCAACCTTGATCTTCAGTAGGCTCATGTGATCCTGCTTCAACCTCCCAAGTAGCTGGGACCAGAGGTGTATGGCACCATGCCCAGCTAACTTTTTTTTTTTTTGAGATTGAGTCTTGCTCTATCACCCAGGCTGGAGTGCAGTGGCGCGATCATTGCAAGCTCCGCCTCCCGGGTTCATGCCATTCTCCTGCCTCAGCCTCCCGAGTAGCTGGGACTACAGGCGCCCACCACCAAGCCTGGCTAATTTTTGTATTTTTAGTAGAGACGGGGTTTCACTTTGCCAGCCAGGATGGTCTCGATCTCTTGACCTGGTGATCTGCCCACCTCGGCCTCCCAAGGTGCTAGGATTCCAGGCTTGAGCCACTGTGCCCGGTCATCATGCCCAGCTAACTTTTAAATTTTTTGTGGCGGTCTCACTGTGTTGCCCAGGCTGGTCTTGAACTCCTGGGCTCAAGTGATCCTCCCATCTTGGCCTCCCAAAGTGTTGGGATTACTGACATGAGCCATTGCACCTCACCAAATTCACCTTTTTAAAGTGTTCATAAATTTCTAGTATTTTCACAAGTTTGTGCATCCATCACTACTATCTTTAGAAAACTTTTTTATTAATTTTTTTGTTTGTTTTTTTAGAGATGAGATCTTGCTATGTTACCTAGGCTGGCCTTAAACTCTTGGGCTCAAGTGATCTTCCACCCTCAGATTCCTGAGTAGCTGAGACTACAGGCACATGCTACTATCCCTAGCTATCCATCCCTACTATTTAACTCCAGAACACTTCCAAATTCCCAAAAAGAAACTTCTTATCCATTAGCTTCTTATCCATTCACTGTTCTTCCTTTTTTCTATCCCTCCAATAACTAATCTAAATTTTTTTTTTTTTTTTTGAGAAGAAAATCCGATTCTGTCACCCAGGCTGGAGTGCAGTGGCGTGACCATGGCTCACTGCAACTTCGACCTCCTGGGTTCAAGCAATCTTCCTGCCTCTACCTCCCAAGTAGATGGGGTTATAGGTGTGTGCCACCATGCCCAGCAAATTTTGGAATTTTTTGTAGTAGTGAAGTCTCACTATGTTCCCTAGGCTGGTCTGGAACTCCTGAGCTCAAGTGATCCTCTGGCATTGGCCCTCAAAGTGCTGGGATTACAGGCTTCAGACGCTGAGTTTAGCATTTACTTTCTGTCTGTAAGGATTTGCATATTCTGGACATTTTCTGTAAATGGAATCCTGTATACATATGTCGCCTTTTGTGTCTGATTTCTTTTACTTCCCATAAGTGAAAGAGGTACCAAGTGTTGACTCAGCGCGGTGGCTCACACCTGTAATCCCAGCACTTTGGGAAGCCGATGTGAGTGGATCACGGTGTCAGGAGTTCAAGACCAGCCTGGCCAACATGGTGAAACCCCATTTCTACTAAAAATTAAAAAATTAGCCGGGCGTGGTGGCGGGCGCCTGTAATCCCAGCTACTCAGGAGGTTGAGCTGAGATTGTGCCACTGCACTCCAGCCTAGGCGTCAGATCAACACTCTGTCTCAAAAAAAAAAAAAAGAAGCAGCAAGTGTTAATACTATGCTTCTTTTTATTGCTGAATAATACTCTTATCTTATGAAGATATGATATTTTGTCAGTCTACTTATTTGGAGGACATGTGGGTTATTTCTGCTTTTTTGCTTATTGTGAGTAATGCTGCTTTGAGCATTTGTATATAAGTTTCTGTGTGAACATGTATTTTTAATTCTCTTGGGTCCTGGGAGTAGATCTTTCAGTTTTTAGGGTACTAATATTACCTGTATGATAACCTGGAGAGTGCTGAGTATTTAACTTCATATATTTTGTGTTGTGGCAAGTGGCCACCAAGGAGTCAGACATTTAAAAAATTAATTCAGTATTTATTGAATACTTATTATGTATTGGTCTCTGTTCTAGTCAGTTGGAATATGTCAGGGAACAAAACAGGTAGACATTCCTGGCTCTTTGGATCTCTTAGGAGTACAGGAAACTCTGATATTCAAGGTTTCTGTAGAAAATAATGTGCTTTTAGAAATCTGATAATTTTCATTCTAAAATTGGAGACAGCGTTCAGGTTTGAGGAAGAAAAAAAATGAGTTTACGGAAGTATATAAACAGTTTACTAGAAAATAAAAAGCAGATCTACTAAGGTCAGCATAGACAAACTAATCTTCATGTTCACCTTACCATACTGGCTCTTATTTTTGACTGGTTAATAGAAGCAAGGAACATAATGAAAGAGTCAAAAAGGGAAAAGTTTTAAAACAACACTTGCCTTACTCTGAGCATAGTTTCCCCTTTCCTTAATTAGCACTTGCTCATATATTACTCGGAAAGTCCAAATGTAGGCTTCAGAGGAAAGGAGCCGTAGATAGCTTTCATCAGATTCTTGATGGAACCCACAATACAAATATTAGGAAACACAGCCCTGTGGTATCATCTGTTGACTGATCTGCTGTTAATCT
>NW_012103699.1:403486-412452 GCF_000951045.1 Mandrillus leucophaeus
CCAATAACTAATCTAAAATTTTTTTTTTTTTTTGAGAAGAAAATCCGATTCTGTCACCCAGGCTGGAGTGCAGTGGCGTGACCATGGCTCACTGCAACTTCGACCTCCTGGGTTCAAGCAATCTTCCTGCCTCTACCTCCCAAGTAGATGGGGTTATAGGTGTGTGCCACCATGCCCAGCAAATTTTGGAATTTTTTGTAGTAGTGAAGTCTCACTATGTTCCCTAGGCTGGTCTGGAACTCCTGAGCTCAAGTGATCCTCTGGCATTGGCCCTCAAAGTGCTGGGATTACAGGCTTCAGACGCTGAGTTTAGCATTTACTTTCTGTCTGTAAGGATTTGCATATTCTGGACATTTTCTGTAAATGGAATCCTGTATACATATGTCGCCTTTTGTGTCTGATTTCTTTTACTTCCCATAAGTGAAAGAGGTACCAAGTGTTGACTCAGCGCGGTGGCTCACACCTGTAATCCCAGCACTTTGGGAAGCCGATGTGAGTGGATCACGGTGTCAGGAGTTCAAGACCAGCCTGGCCAACATGGTGAAACCCCATTTCTACTAAAAATTAAAAAATTAGCCGGGCGTGGTGGCGGGCGCCTGTAATCCCAGCTACTCAGGAGGTTGAGCTGAGATTGTGCCACTGCACTCCAGCCTAGGCGTCAGATCAACACTCTGTCTCAAAAAAAAAAAAAAGAAGCAGCAAGTGTTAATACTATGCTTCTTTTTATTGCTGAATAATACTCTTATCTTATGAAGATATGATATTTTGTCAGTCTACTTATTTGGAGGACATGTGGGTTATTTCTGCTTTTTTGCTTATTGTGAGTAATGCTGCTTTGAGCATTTGTATATAAGTTTCTGTGTGAACATGTATTTTTAATTCTCTTGGGTCCTGGGAGTAGATCTTTCAGTTTTTAGGGTACTAATATTACCTGTATGATAACCTGGAGAGTGCTGAGTATTTAACTTCATATATTTTGTGTTGTGGCAAGTGGCCACCAAGGAGTCAGACATTTAAAAAATTAATTCAGTATTTATTGAATACTTATTATGTATTGGTCTCTGTTCTAGTCAGTTGGAATATGTCAGGGAACAAAACAGGTAGACATTCCTGGCTCTTTGGATCTCTTAGGAGTACAGGAAACTCTGATATTCAAGGTTTCTGTAGAAAATAATGTGCTTTTAGAAATCTGATAATTTTCATTCTAAAATTGGAGACAGCGTTCAGGTTTGAGGAAGAAAAAAAATGAGTTTACGGAAGTATATAAACAGTTTACTAGAAAATAAAAAGCAGATCTACTAAGGTCAGCATAGACAAACTAATCTTCATGTTCACCTTACCATACTGGCTCTTATTTTTGACTGGTTAATAGAAGCAAGGAACATAATGAAAGAGTCAAAAAGGGAAAAGTTTTAAAACAACACTTGCCTTACTCTGAGCATAGTTTCCCCTTTCCTTAATTAGCACTTGCTCATATATTACTCGGAAAGTCCAAATGTAGGCTTCAGAGGAAAGGAGCCGTAGATAGCTTTCATCAGATTCTTGATGGAACCCACAATACAAATATTAGGAAACACAGCCCTGTGGTATCATCTGTTGACTGATCTGCTGTTAATCTATTTAACAGGAGGAGTTGTTTGTACATCCTTCTACTTTTACCATTAAAGAAAAAGTAATCAACTAGTCACTGTTCATTTTATTTTCAAATTTATTTTTGCTTAAATCATTGCAGAATCAGAAAAAAGTTTTCATTGTTTCTGAAATGTTAACATTTAGGTGAAATGCTTAAACAGGTTGAGTATCACTTATCTGAAATGCTTGGGACGAGAAATATTTGAGATTTTTTCAGATTTTGGAATATTTGCATTTATATACTTAGGATTTGAACATCCCAAATCTGAAAATCCAAAATGTTCCAGTGAGCATTTCCCTTTGGTGTCATGTGAGCACTCAAAAAGTTTCAGTTTTTGTAGCATTTCTGATTTTTTGTGTTTTACGTGTGTGTGTGTGTGTGTGTGTGTGTGTGTATATATATATATCTCTCTTGTTTTTTTGTTTGTTTGAGACAGAATCTTGTTCTGTCACTCAGGCTGGAGTGCAGTGGTGCGATCTTGGCTCACTGCAACATCTGTTTCCCAGATTCAAGCAATTATTCTCCCTCAGCCTCCCAAGTAGCTGGGATTACAAGCACCTGCCACCTCACCTGGCTAATTTTTGTATTTTTAGTAGAGATGAGGTTTCACCATGTTAGCCAGGCTGGTCTCTTGAACTCCAGACCTCAGGTGATCCGCCTACCTCAGCCTTCCAAAGTGCTGGAATTACAGGTGTCAGCCACCGTGCCCAGCCTTATATATATGTATTATTATTATTTTTCTGAGATGAAGTCTTGCTCTGTTGCCCAGGCTGGAGTGCAGTGGTATGATCTTGGCTTACTGCAGCCTCTGCCTTCTGGGTTCAAGTGATTCTCCTGCCTCAGCTTCCAGAGTAATTGGGATTACAGGTGTATGCCACCACACCTGGCTAATTTTTTGTATTTTTAGTGGAGACGAGGTTTCGCTGTGTTGGCCAGGCTGGTCTCGAACTCCTGACCTCAAGTGATCTGCAAAGTGCTGGAATTACAGATGTGAGCCACGCACCCAGCTGATTTTTGGATTAGGGATACTCAATGTGAACTGCTTGAAATGTTTACTGTGTTGAATTCCTAAGAAGAATTTGAATTTTTTCCATTTATAACTAGCCTTTGATCCATGGAAACATTTTATAAAATAATTTCCAAAGGTTACTCTGGAAATCTGGAATTATAGTCTGTAGCACATTGGGATTATTTATTAATTTAATTTATGAGATCAGAGTCTTGGTATGTTGCATAGGCTGATCTCGAACTCCTAGGCCTGAGTGATTCTTCTGCCTCAGCCTCTCTAGTGGCTGGAACTGTAAGTGCATGCGACCATGGCACATTGGATATTATTCATGAAACTGTTTATTGCAAATGTTAATATATGCTCACTCTTACCTTTTGCATATTCAGTTATTTACTCTAATGGGGTTATCCTAAGGCAAGGATAGTATCTAACTGTGAATAACCAGATATACTTAGCTTTAGGATGCAGTTAGACATATGTATAGAATTCAGCATCCCTGTAACTATTGTCAGTATCTTTCCAGATTAATGTTAGTGTTGATAGTAAGGTGGTAGAATGGGCTAATTCTCTGGGCCATTATTACTGATTTAGAAGGAAGAAAATAGGGTGTATCACTTTAAAGTTACAAATTTACATTTATAAAGAAGAAAATGGGATATATCACTTTTAAGTTATAAATTTACCTGTCATCAATTAAGAGAATAATAATTCGGCAATAGGTTTATACTATTAAAATGTGTGAGATTACTTACACTGTATCTTGGACAGTGGGGTAGATAATTTATTTTATTTTTTTGGAGACCTAGCCTTGTTCTGTGGCCCAGGTTGGAGTACAGTGGCGTGATCATAGCTCACTGCAGCCTCCAACTCTTGGGCTCAAGTGATCTTCCTACCTCAGCCACCCAGAGCTGAGACTGCAAATGCACACCACCATGTCTTGCTGTATTGTTTGTGTTTTTGGTAGAGACGAGATCTCCCTATCTTGCCCAGGCTGGTCTTGAATTCTTGAGCTCAGGTGATCCTCCCACTTTGGCCTCCCAAAATGTTGGGTTTACAGATGTGAGCCACCAAGCCTGGCCTGGACAATGGGACAGATACTTTATATGTAGACTTTTCTCATTTAAGCCATTTTTCTCTAGTTTATAGATACATTTTTGGCAATGTGACTTAACTAGAATATCTGAAATCCTGTATAAAAGTTCTGTTAATGCTATCTGCTAATTGATAACCTTTTGGTTTCAGGGTATAATTGCTTATGAGAACATAGTCATTGATAACTTTAGTAAGTTTCATTGAACATTGTATTTTAACAATGCACTTACTTCAATAGCAAATGAAGATCATAAACTAAAACCTTTCAGCAAATGGTAAAGAAAGGATTTACTTTATATTGATAGTCAATATATATACTGAAATATATATACATATGTATTTATAAACATATTTTACTGATAATAAAATGTTATATATATTAAATTATATATATTTTAAGATAATTTATATATAAATTAAATGTAAACCAGATTTTTTTATTCCAGGAACCTTGCTCTCATTTCTAACCTTTCTTTTCCTGCTACTTAGTGATGCAGAAGCTTTTCTTGGTAAATCTACTTGTCCCGTCTCTTAATTTACTGCTTGAATATGACTGTGAGAACTGTCTTTGTTTAAAGTGCCCAATAAACATTGTAGCTTCGTGATTAAGAGCATATGGCTTGGAAAATCAGTGCTCTTATTTCCAGTCCTCTTTATGTCCTTTACTTGGCTGCTGAGGTTTGGGTAAAGTTACTGTTTTTGAAATGAAAGTAAACATCAGTTTCATTTTTTGTAAAATAAGAATAATAGCAGCTACCTTGTAAAGTTGTGTAAATATGAAATGAAATACCATATTTAAAATGCTTTACACTGTGCTTGGCATAGTTGTGAGCAGTTAGTACGTGGCAGTTATATTAGTGGAAGGCTGTCTTTTTTTTTTTTTTTTTTTTAAATAAGCTGATAGAGTGAGGATTCTTTTAATCAAGACTGCCTGGGATGGAATTGCTACTCCTGCTTACCAGATTGTGGGCAGTTTTTCTTAAACTTTTCAAGAAGACTGGTGTTCTCATCTAAAATATGAAATGCTTACAGTGCTTACCTCATGGAGTTGTTTGGGGTGACTAAATGTAATGGGATTTACTATGTAGTAAGTTCTCAATACATTGTAGCTATTATTATTAGTTCAATAGAAAGAATGTACAGATTTTTGTGAGTTTAAGTAGGCTTTCGGAGAGATGGAGTGACTCTGGTCTTTTAAAAGTTAATTTTGAAGCTGCAGTTTTGTAATTAAGACTTAAATCTGTTATTCTTTCCTTCTGAAATCCTTAAAAACAGAATGTTTAGTAGAAGGTGATAACCAGATTTCTTTATTCCAAGAACTCTTTGCTCTCATTTCTAACCTCTATTTTCCTGGTACTTACTGATGCAGAAGCTTCTCTTTGTAAATATGTCTCCTCTCTCCTAATTTGCTCCGTCTTTCCTTTTAAGGGAAAAGAAAATTTTACTTCCAAGCCTAGAGTGTTGTTGTTATTTATGAATTAGGTGAACCACTGGAGATACTTATTTTCTGAGTAAGCATCCGTCTATATAACCTTGCTTATGTATTGCAAAAATCGTTTTCATTTCTTGATCAGAACACTGTTCTGATGTGGTGTAGTCAGCCACCCGAAGCTGGTCTAGCATGGGCAGCCTAGGCGAGTAGGGCGAATGACTGTAGGAGCCCTGCCAAACCCAAGTCTTTACTCCAGAGAGGAGTAAAAGGAAAGCTGAACAATCCTGAACATAGAGGAGCCACTATTGCTGTCAGTTAAGTGAAGCAGCTTGGCTTATGCCTATTTCAGAATTAAAAAAAAAAATTCAACTTAGGCAGGCACGGTGGCTCACGCCCGTAATCCTAGCACTTTGGGCGTTTGAGGCGGGCAGATCACTTGAGGTCAGGAGTCTCTACTGAAAATATAAAAATTAGCCAGGCATGGTGGTGCGCCTGTTTGGGAGGCTGAGGCAGGAGAATCTCTTGAATCCGGGAAGTGGAAATTGCAGTGAGCTGAGATTGCACCACTGTACTCCAGCCTAGGCGATAGAATGAGATTGCATCTCAAAAATTCAATTTTTCACATTTTCAGCTTTATCTTGATAAGGATACCTCATCAAAGAACCCATTTCTTTTCTTTCTTTTTTTTTTTTTTGTAACAGTCTTGCTGTGCCTCCCAGGCTGGAGTGCAGTGGTGCAATCTTGGCTCAGTGTAACCTCCGCCTCCTAGGTTCAAGCAATTCTTGTGCCTCAGCCTCCTGAGTAGCTGGGACTACAGGCATGCGCCACCATGCTTGGCTAATTTTTTGCATTTTAGTAGAGATGGGGTTTCGTCATGTTGCCTAGGGTGGTCTCAAACTCCCTAGCTCAGGTGATTGCCTGCATTGGCTTCTCAAAGTGCTAAGATTACAGGTGGGAGCCACCGCGCCCAGCCCCATTTCTGTTTTTTTAATCTGAATATTCTTTGCTGAAAGTGTTGTTTTTCTAAAGGCAAGCCAGAGAGCTTTTGGCATTTAGTAAGTCACCTATTCGTGCTTTGCTCTAATTTGGAGAAATATTTTTCTAAATATTTGCTAGTTCTACTAGCAAAATAAAATAAATTTTTATTATGAAAGCAATAAAGATTTTCTGTAAGCATTGAAAATTACATAGTAGTATGCAGTGAACAGTAGAAGTCTTACTTCCTGTTGGTAAGTTGATTCAATAGTTTTTGGGTGTGTTCTTCCACACCTTTTTCTTTGCACATATGAATTTAACATGAGTATTTATTTTGTTATGTTTGACTGTGTTGAAATGGGCTTATACTATGCATATTGTTCGTAATTTTCTTTTCTCTTTTCTTTTTTTTTCCTTTCTTTTCTTTTCTTTCCCTTTCTTTTCTTTTCTTTGAGATGGACTGTTGGCTCTATTGCCAGGCTACAGTGCGGTGGCACGATCTTGGCTCACTGCAACTTCCGCCTCCCAGGTTCAAGCAATTCTCCTGCCTCAGCCTCCTGAGTAGCTGGAACTATAGGTGTGCCCCACCACACCCAGCTAATTTTTGTATTTTTAGTAGAGACAGGGTTTCACCATGTTGGCCAGGCTGCTCTCGATCTCTTGAGCTCGTGATTTGCCTGCCTTGGCCTCCCAAAGTGTTGGGATTACAGGCGTGAGCCACCACCCCCAGCCCGTAATTTTCTTTTACATTCTTCTATATCAGTACATATTATACAAGTCTATGTCATTCTTCTTGATGGCTTTAGTAAGGTTTTATTTGCATTCAGCATGTTATTTTTTGTACAACCAAATGATTTATATAGGGCAGTGGCATGTTTCTTTAAGTTTTACTGGTACGTAGCAGTGTTTAGTATGCAGTAGGTACTTTTGAGACAGGGTCTTGCTCTGTTGCCCAGACTGGAGTGCAGTGGCACAGTCTTGGCTCACTGCAACCTCTGCCTCCTGGGTTCAAGAGATTCTCAGGCTTCTGCCTCCCAAGTAGCTGGGACTACAGTCCCATGGTATCATACCCAGCTAATTTTTGTATTTTTAGTAGAGACAGGGTTTTGCCACATTGGCCAGGCTGGTCTCGAACTCCTGACCTCAAGTGATCTGCCTGCCTCAACCTGCCAAAATATTGGGATTATGGTTATGAGCCACTGTACCTGGCCTTCAGTAAGTATTGTTAACTTATTTGGATGCCTAGTACTAATAGGTGGCAAATAGTCCCATTACCTATTATATATACAAAGCTTCTTATAGCCCTGTGAATTACTATTATTATTGTTATTATTATTGTTATTGTTTTGAGACAGGGTCTTGCTCTCTCACCCAGGCTGGAGTGCTTAGTACAATCATGGCTCACTGTAGCCTTGACCTTCTGGGCTCAAGTGATCCTCCCACCTCAACCTCTCGAGTAGCTGGGACTACAGGTATGGTTCACCATAGGTTGATTTTTTATATTTTGTAGAGATGAGTTCTTACTGTGTTGCCCAGGCTGGTCTTGAACTCTTGCCCTGTGAATTATTGCAGCCACCGACTGTTAAATATCATCACATGACATTGTTACTAAACGGTAATCTATGAGGATTAGTGAGGGAGCATCCCTGTGCTATATGGCTGGTTCTAAAGAAGCTTATGCTGTTCTTTGGGATCCCTCTTAGCATTGATTAGACAGGTTAATTTTGGGGGCCGGGTGCGGTGACTCAGACCTATAATCCCAGTGGTTTGGTAGGCTGATATGGGCGGATTACTTGAACTCAGGAGTTTGAGACCAGCATGGATGATGTGGCAAAACCCTGCTTTTACAAAAAAGTTTAAAAATAGCCAGGAGTGGTGGCCTGTGACTGTATTTCCAGCTACTCGGAAAGCTAAGGCTGGGAGGATTGCTTGAACCCAGGATGTCAAGTCTGCAGTGGAGCTGTGATTGTGTCCACTGTACTCCAGCCTGGGTGACAGAGCAAGACCCTATTTTAAAAACAAAATAAAAAACACGTTAATTTTGGAATAGATCACTACAGGAAGTGTCCCCAGCAGATGCTCAAAGTCAGAATATATAGTTTTTAAGGAGTTCTTTAACAATACAGTTATATGGCATGTTACATTTTTAAAGTCCCATAATCATTAGTTATATCTAATAACATCCCTTTGAGGCAGGTCAGCAGCCTTCTTCCTTTTTTATGGTCGAAGAATCAGGTGTAAAGATGTTGAGTGATTTGCCCACAGGCACAAGTTTTTGTTTTGAGACGGAGTCTCGCTGTCTCCCAGGCTGGAGTGCAGTGGCGCGATCTTGACTCACTGCAAGCTCCACCTCCCGGGTTCACGCCATTCTCCAGCCTCAGCCTCCGTGAGCCACCATGCCCTGCCTGGCACACGTTAAACTGATCACAGAGCCTGTTCTTTTGTTAGTAAACTGAACCATGCTGCCTCTCTACTAGTTATTATAAACAAGTAATACAGTTGTTGCCATTTAGTGACTTTTTGATGGTGTTATTGAATAGTGAGTTTACAAACCTTTCGCCTACTTCCTTTGTTGGAAAAAGTTCTGAATTTAGAATTTACTTGTATCGTGGTATGAAATATTTTTATGTACATTTCCCTGTTCTCTTAAAAATTAGAAGAAATCGACCGGGCGCGGTGGCTCACGCCTGTAATCCCAGCACTTTGGGAGGCCGAGGCGGGCGGATCAGAAGGTCAGGAGATCGAGACCACGGTGAAACCCCGTCTCTACTAAAAATACAAAAAAATTAGCCGGGCACGGTGGCGGGCGCCTGTAGTCCCAGCTA
>NW_012103699.1:412582-418503 GCF_000951045.1 Mandrillus leucophaeus
CGCCTGTAATCCCAGCACTTTGGGAGGCCGAGGCAGGCGAATCACTTGAAGTCAGGAGTTCATGACCAACATGAACTCCTGGCCAACATGGCGAAACCCTGTCTCTGCTAAAAATACAAAAATTGGCTCTGCATGGTGGCATGTGCTCATGGTCCCAGCTACTCAGGAGCTGAGACAGGAAAAGTGCCTGAACCTGGGAGGCGGAGGTTGCAGTGAGCCGAGATCAGGTCACTGCACTCTAGCCTGGGCGACAGAGCAAGATACAAGACTCTGTCCCCCTCAAAAAAAAAAAAAAATTAGAAGAAATCATATGAAAAAACTTAAAAATTAACTACAGTGGACTTAGTTCTTCTGGGAGAACCTTTGCTAGCTTGAAAATTAGTGTCAAGCTGGACAGGTGGCGTGTGCCTGTAGTTCCAGCTACTTGGGAGGCTGAGACAGGAGGAGCTTGAGCCCAGGAGCTCAAGGCTGCAGTGAGCCTTGATTGCACCACTGGATTCCAGCCTGGGCGACAGAGCGAGACTCTATCTCTAAAAAGAAAATTAGTATTATAAATTATAAATTAGAAAATTAGAGGCTTTGTACAAAGCTTTGAAGAGTTAGTATTTTATTAATATTTTAAAGTAGGAAAAAAATGAATCCTGGTTATATTGCCAAAGTAATTTTGAGTTGAAACACTGTGGCCCATATAGCCTGAAGAAACTTTGAAAGGTCATTTGAGCCCTTGAGTTCAGACCCTATCTCTTCTGCCAAGTGATGACACAGAATATGATCTAGCTCAGAAAAGTTTTACAATCTGGATGGCTTGTCTTTCTCTCTTTTTTTTTTTTGACTGAAGAATCTTTAGAACAGTCAACTTTCTCTTAAATTGCAAGTTTACTTTGGCCATTTGAAACATTTTCTTTTTTTTCTCTTCTTTTTCTTTTTTTGTAAAGAGACAGGGCCTAGCTCTGTCATTTAGACTGGAATATGGTGGTGTGATCATAGTTCACTGTAGCTGTGAACTCCTGGGTTCAAGGGATCTTCCCACTTCAGCCTCTTGAGTAGCTGGGAATACAGGTAGGCACCACCACATTCAGCTAAGTTTTTTTTTTTTTTGGTAGTGATGTGGCCTCACTGTGTTGCCCAGGTTGGTCTTGAACTCCTGGCCTCAAGTGACCCTCTCACCTTGGCCTTCCAAAGCACTGGAATTACAGACGCTAGCCACTGCACCCAGCCAGGTATTTTCTATTTACTTCTATGGACTTAATTCTGTTTATCCCATTTCCCCCTCCCCCATTATAATTTTTTTTCTCTGTAATTTGTATGTACAAGTTTTTTCTCTCACAGTTGAAAAGCTTTCCAATTGTAGTCTTTCTGCATTGATGGAGGTAGTGAAGAGGGGGTTCAGGTAATTTACAACTATTGTAAACAGTTTTTATTTGGCATGGTACAGTGTCTAATGCCTGTAAACCCAGCACTTGGGAGGCTGAGGCGGGGAAAATTGCAAGTTTACTTTGAGTTTGAGACTAGCCTGACCAACATGGCGAAACCCTGTCTCTACCAAAAATACAAAAAAATTAGCTGGGCGTGGTGGTGCGCACCTGAAATCCCAGCTGTTCAGGAAGCTGAGGCGTGAGAATCGCTTGAACCCGGGAGGCGAAAGTTGTAGTGAGCCGAGGTCACGCCACTGCACTCCAGCGTGGGCAACAGAGGGAGAGACTCTGTCTTAAAAAAGAGATTTTATTTAAGGGATCATACAGAGCCCTAAAATTATATATTCACATTTGGAATGTTAAGACAGTTGCTTTCACATGATATATTGTAAATTTGTAATAATAAATAATAGTTAATCCTCATATACTTTAGTAACTAGCACAGCCTTTTTTTTTTTTTTTTTTTTTTTTTTTTTTGAGATGATCTCGGCTCACTGCAGCCTCCGCCTTCCAGGTTCAACTGATTCTCCTGCCTCAGCCTCCCAAGTAGCTGGGAAGCTGGGACTACAGGTGCGTGCCACCACGCCTGGGTAATTTTTTGTATTTTTAGTAGAGACGGGGTTTCACTGTGTTAGCCAGGATAGTCTCAATCTTCTGACCTCGTGATCTGCCCACCTCAGCCTCCCAAAGTGAGCCACCGTGCCCACTCAGCACAATCTTATTTTTTAGTAGGCATGTAATTTCTAAATTTGTCTTTTATTGCTAAAGTAACATCCCATTTATCTCAAACTAACTGACATCAGTCTTGTCTTGTTCTGAAATAGCATTAAAATATTTATCACACCAGCCTCTTTCCTGGTCATCATGTTCTTTATGCCATAATTATCATCATTTTTGTTATTATCGTATGATAATTTTGCCATTGCTTATTCAGTGCTTAGTATGTGTCAGTCTTTTTTTTTTTTTTTTTTCTTATTTGAAGACAGAGTTTCTTGCTCTGTTGCCTGGGCAGGAATATAGTAGCGTGACCATGGCTCACTGTAGCCTTGACCTCCCGGGCCCAGGTGATCCTCTCACCTTAGCCTCCTGAGTAGCTGGGAGTACAGGTGTCCACCACCATGCCTGGCTAATTTTTAACTTTTTGCATAGAGTCAGGGTCTCACTATGTTGCCTAGGCTGATCTTGAACTCCCAGGTTCAAGTGATCCCCCTGCCTCCGCCTCCCAAAGTGTTGGGATTATAGGCATGAGTCACCATGCCTGGCCTATTTAAAATTTTAATTCTCAATATACTCTGAGAAGTACATATATATATTCTTATTTTACAGATGAAAAACTTAAGGCCGAGAGAGATTATGTAACTTACCTAACTAAGGTCATGCCACTAGTAAGTGACATAGTAAGGATTTAAACCTAAACTACTCCAAATCAGAGCTCCTACTAATATTAATGCTGTTTCTGCCTGTTATTTACTATATATCTTTACTTGAATATCTAGTTTTCTTAGTACACAGAACATTTAGAAGTGCCAAATACTGTGTGAGTGGTTAGTTGTAAGTGTATGTGTGTGTTTATGTGTGTATTGAGAAGGAGGAGTTTTGTACAAATCCGGAAGTCAGAGGTCTGACATGGGTCTCACTGGGCATTTCTTCTGCAGGTTCTAGGGGAGAATTGTTCCCTTGCCTTTTCCAGCTTCTAGAGGCTGTATTTCCTCCTTTGCGTCTGGTCTCTCTCTCCTATTTTCAAAGCCAGTAGCCTACTGTCTTCAAATCTGTCTCTGACACTACCTCTCCTGCCTCCTTCTTTCACTTAGAAGTATTCTTGTGTTTACATTGGGCTCACCCAGATAAGACAAACTAATCTGCCCCTTTCAAGGTCAACTAATTAGCAACTCTGATTCCATCTGCAGCTTTAAATTTCCCCTTGATAACATTTTCACATATTTTCGATTCGGATGTGGTCATTTTGAGGGGAGGCAGAGTGCATTCTGCCTAAATGATTTAGCCTTTTAGGCCTGGCTGTAAAATGAGATTAGTATTTACTATTTACCACAAAGAAATGTTATGAAGATGGAAATTATATGCTAATACAAACAGGCCTTGCATAGAATACACTTAATTAGCAGATGCTTTCTGCTTGATCTTATCTGCTAGGTATATGCTTGTCGTGATAGGTAGTCTCCAAGGTAACCACTGGGTTTCATAAACTCCAGTTTGAATGCCTGACTCTTCTAAAGGCAGATGTTTGTTTTAGAATTCAGCCTTTCCAGACCTTTGCATGATGAGGATAGAGATGATTTATAGCACAATGGTGGAAAAACAGATGAGTGCTCCTTAACTCTAATTTGTTTTATGGTTTGAATCTGTCTTAATCTGTAAGATGCAGTTCACTTTTTAAGTAGGCAGCTTTTATGTTTAAAATGATTTTCCAAAGGATTGCTATAGAAAATAATGAAAAGGGACCTTGAGTAATTGTATTTTTAAATCACACTTAAGATTGTTTTGTATGTACTCAGATGGTATTTTTTGGCTCACTGCAACCTCCACCTCCCAGGCTCAAGTGATCCTCCCACCTCAGCCTCCCAAGTAGCCGAGACTACAGGTGTGTGCCACCACGCCTAGTGAGTTTTTTGTAGAGGCAGGGTTTCACCATGTTGCCACGCTGGTCTCAAACTCCTGGACTCAAGATACCTGTCCACCGCAGTCTCCCAAAGTGCTGTGATTATGGGTGAGAGCCACTGTGTCTGGCTTAGGCAATTTACTTCTTTGAGTTTTATTTTCAGTATATGAGAAATGTGTCTAATAACGTTTACTCATTGCTTGCTTTGTTATTAAATATGATGATGCATGTAAAATACTTATGTTTGGTTTATACGTGCCAAAAAATAATACCTGTAATATATTGTAGAGTCAGGGACGAACCACTTTACTAAATGTCTCCAAATTACCAATTTCTAATAATTTAGAATATGTATTTAGTATAGTTAGTGTGCATTTTGTTATGATAAAAGAGTGCTTATTACCTGTGCACCTAATTTTTAGAAGTCAGATTCGTATAGCTTTGGTTAATCTTTGTTCTTTTTACGTTTTATTATATTTTAGACAGGGTCTCGCTGTGTTCTGCAGGCTGCGGTGCAGTGGCATGATCATAGCTCACTTCAACCTCGACCTCCTGGGCTCAAGTGATCCTCCCACTTTAGTGTCCCAAGTATTAAATAGCTGACATTACAGACATGTGCCACCATGCCTGGCTGTTTCTTGTTTTTTTTGTAGAGATGGGATCTCACTATGTTGCCAAGGCTGGTCTCAAACTTCTGGCCTCAAATGATCCTCTTGCCTTGGCCTACCAAAGTGCTGGATTATAGGAGTGAGCTACTGTGTCCAGCCTAATCTTCGTTCTTGGAGTCAAATTGTGTAGGCTTTGTTTTTTGCTTTGTTTTTCTTTTTTTCCACCCCTGGTTTTTAATTTAAAAAAGGACTGGCTTTTAGAACCACTAGAAAATATTTGTTTTGGGGGCAGTGTCTTCACATAACATAAAATCCAGGAATACAAGTTTTGGGTGGAAGATAGTACAGCCTCATTGGTTAAGAATATAAACTCTCTGGCTGGGTGCGGTGGCTCACGCCTGTAATCCCAGCACTCTGGGAGGCCAAGGCGGGCGGATCACGAGGTCAGGAGATCGAGACCATCCTGGCTAACACGGTGAAACCCCGTCTCTACTAAAAATACAAAAACTTAGCCGCGCGTGGTGGCGGGCGCCTGTAGTCCCAGCTACTCGGGAGGCTGAATCAGGAGAATGGCAAGAACCTGGGAGGCGGAGCTTGCAGTGAGCCGAGATCCTGCCACTGCACTCCAGTCTGGGCGACAGAGCAAGACTCTGTCTCAAAAAAAGAAAAAAAGAAGAAAATAAACTCTCAAATCAAACTGAATTTTGCTCCTGGCACTATTAATTTACTGCCTTGTGACGTTAAGCAAATAACGTAACCTTCTGTGATGCTTAAATTTTTAATCTTGTGTGAAATGAGGACAATAATAAAATGTACCTCCTACTTTGGAAGGATTGAATGAGGTAATCCATGTAAAGCATTTAGCATGGTGTCTACTAAGTGACCCACAGCAGTTATTAGTAATGACAAGAGAAAGGATAAGCAGTGGGCAGGTATTCGAGTGCTAACGTATATTGTTAGAGCAGTGTTATCAGTGGGAGTACAATGCAAGCCATGTGTAATTTTAAGTTTTATAATAGCTGTATTAAGTAAATACAAAGAAACAGGTGCTGAAATTCATTATAATAATGTTTAATTTGACCCAGCATATCCAAAACATTCTTATTTCAACATGTAATGATATCAAAATTATTGAGATATTTTACTTTTTTTCATACTATATCTTTGAAATCTGGTGTATATTTATACCTGTGGCATGTCTCCATTTGGATACTAAGTTATTTCTGTCTTTCTGTCTTTCTCTCCCCACTCCCTTCCCTTTGCTTCTCTCCCCTTCCCTCC
>NW_012103699.1:418793-423242 GCF_000951045.1 Mandrillus leucophaeus
GGTGGCTTATGCGTGTAATACCAGCACTTTGGGAAAGCCGAGGTGGGTGGATCACTTGAGCTCAGGAGTTTGAGACCAGCTTGGGCAACATGGCAAAACCCTGTTTCTATTAAAAATATAAAAGAGTTAGTTGGCCAGGCGTGGTGGCCCACACCTGTACTCCTAGCACTTTGGGAGGCTGAGGTGGACGGATCACGTGAGGTCAGGAGTTCGAGACCAACCTGGCCAACGTGGTGGAACCCCCTGTCTACTAAAAATACAAAAATGAGCTGAGTGTGGTAGCAGGCACCTGTAATTGCAGTTACTTGGGAGGCTGAGGCAGGATAATCACTTGAACTTGGGAGGCAGATGTTGCAGTGAGCTGAGATCAGGTCACTGCACTCCAGCCTGGGTGATAAGAGCGAGACTCTGTCTCAAAAAAAAAAAAAAAAAAAAAAGAGTGAGCTAGGCATGGTGTTGGGCACCGGTGGTCCCAGCTACTCTGGGAGCTGAGTTGAGAGGATTGCTTGAGCCTGGGAGGTGGAGGGAAGTTGCAGTGAGCTGAGATTGCACCATTGCACCCTAGCCTGGACCAGAGCAAGGCCACCCTGCCTCAAAAAAAGAAAAAAAAGAGGGTCTCACACTTGCCATTTAGAGTACAGTGGTGTGATCACGGCTCACTGCAACCTTGACTTTCTAGGCTCTAACGATCCTCCCATCTCAGTGTCCCAAGTAGTTAGGACTACAAGTGTGTGCCAGCACGCTTGGCTCATTTTTTGTGTTTTTTTTTTGTAAAGACAGAGTTTCACTGTGTTGCCCAGGCTGGTCTCAAACTCCTGGGCTCAAGCAGTTCTCCTGCCTTGGCCTCCAAAAGTGCTCAGATAACAGGCATGAACTACCATACTGGGCACTAAATTTTTAGCAGAGATACTTGTTCTGTATTTAGATTTCATAAAATTTACAGTAGAAAAAGTAGATTCGACTGGGTGTGATGGCTCATGCCTGTAATCCCAGCACTTTGGGAGGCTGAGGCAAGAAGATTGAGCCCAGGAATTCAAGACCAGCCTGGGAAACAGTGAGACCCTGTCTGTATATTAATAATAATAATAAAAAAAGAATACTTAAAAAATGTGTTGTTGGCCGGGCGCGGTGGCCCATGCCTAAATCCCAGCACTTTGGGAGGCCGAGGCAGGTGGATCATGAGGTCAGAGAGATCGAGACCATCCTGGCCAATATAGTGAAACCCTGAATCTACTAAAAATACACACCAAAAAAATTAGTTGGGCGTGGTGGCGTGCACCTGTAGTCCTAGCTACTCGGGAGGCTGGGGCAGGAGAATCACTTGAACCCGGGAGGCGGAGGTTGCAGTGAGCTGAGATCATGCCACTGCACTCCAGCCTGGTGACGGAGCGAGACTCTGTCTCACACACAAAAAAAGTATTCTTGTAGTTCCTTTTTTCTCCTTGCAAGGCATCTTTAATGTAGAATAAGCTAAATATAGTAATAATAGTAATAATTAAAAATGATAAAGTTTATTGAGTACTGCTTTGTATGTGTTATGTTGTCTTCTAAGCACAGATATCTCATTTAATCTTCACGATAGCACTGTGAGAATACTTTTCCCTGTTTACAGATAGGGAAAATGAGGACCAGAGACAGTTATAGAGCATAGAGTTGAACTCAGTTCTGACCTCTAGAGTCTGTTTTTCTTTTCTTTTCTTTTCTTTTTTTTTAAGACAGTCTCATTCTGTCGCCCAGGCTGGAGTGCAGTGGCATGATCTCGGCTCACTGCAACCCCCACCTCCCGGCTTCAAGCAGTTCTTGTGCCTCAGCCTCCCGAGTAGCTGGGATTACAGGCACCCACCACCCCAGCTGACTAAATTTTGTATTTTTTGATAGAGACGGGATTTTGCCATGTTGACCAGGGTGGTCTCGAACTCCTGACCTCAAGTGGTTTGCCTGCCTCAGCCTCCCAAAGTGCTGGAATTACAGGTATGAGCCACTGTGCCTGGCCCAGAGCCTGTTTCTCTAACAGTCACACCACTTATTGGTTGTGAAATAACCAATGAAAAAGCAAATGAAAAGTACCTCTCCCACCAGTAGTTTTTCTGGGTTTCTTTTATGGGGGATCTAGGGTAGAGTAACATGCGGGGAGAGGGACAGTGTTTCAGGAACCCATTTGAATATTTAAGAACAGTACTAAATACTTAAATTACTTCTGTGACAATAAAAAGATATCCAGGAAGCTACACTCTTTTTTAGTTCTATATTTTTTGCGTCATACATTTAAACACTGGTTGCTTCTAAATGAAGCTTTAGAATCCTTTGCAAGATAGTACTACTGCTTCAAGCAGCTAACCACCAGTGAATAAGAATTATGAATTCAAACTCTGGCATAGACCAACTCCCTCACTTGGATAACTCCTGACTCATAATCCAGAGTTCTTTTCCAGAGAACTGCTCCACTTTTAAAAACCAGTGCCAAGATTCAGATCTCAAATGATACCATTAAACACTGATAGGCAAGAAGCATTTGGTTCTATGAGTAAATAACTCTCTTATACCTTAGAGGCTGGTGTTAATTTTCGATTAGGCTGAACTCTTAGCATTTGTTATTTCTTCAGGTTATTAAACCTTCAGATAATTAAAAAACACAGTTTAGGCCGGGCACAGTGGCTCACGCCTTTAATCTGAGCACTTAGGGAGGCCGAGGCGGGCAGATCACGAGGTCAGGAGTTTGAGACCAGCCTGGCCAACATGCTGAAACCCCGTCTCTACTAAAATTACAAAAAATAGCTGGGCGTGGTGGTAATCCCAGCTACTTGGGCAGCTGAAGCAGGAGAACTGTTTGAACCCGGGAGGTGGAGGTTGCAGTGAGCCAAGATCTTGCCATTGCACTCCAGCCTGGGTGACAGGGCAAGACTGTGTCTCAATAAAAAACCAAACCAAACTGCAGTTTATCCCTTAGGAAAACACCAAAAAGCTTCTTATGTACATGAACTTGTGTTAGGGTCACACTTTAAGGTGGCTCTAGAAGTACAATGAGAGACTTAGAATAAGACTGCTTTTTTTTTTTTGACGTCGCGTCTCACTTTGTTGTCTAGGGTGGCTTGGAATTCCTGGGTTCAAGCCATCCTCTTGCCTCTGCCTCCCAAGTAGCTTTACAGGAGGATTACGGGTGTGTGCCACTGTGCTGGGCTGAGACTGCAGTTTTTAATGAATGAAATGCCTCTGTGCATGGATTGAAGCCAGCCTTTATGGCAAACATTAACAGTGTGGTTTGGTTCCCCATCTCTGTTCCCCTTGAGTTATAACTTAAATTGTTCTGATTGTAGTATTAACTGATTAGGTGTTGATGAAAGAGATACGGGGTTCTAATTAAGTAAAATGAAGATCTCAAATAAAATTGAAGTATAATGAAACACTGTAACTATGTAAATACAGTTCTGCTAAACAAATATTTAACTGTGGATAGGCACAGTGACTTTATAATGCAGATAGTCATTTTCATATATATGGATATGATGTGATACAGTAATTGATTTTTAGATTAAATATGTAAGTTGAGACATTTTTTAATTTTTGGAAAATTTAGTGCTGTTAATTCTGGAGACTAGTAAAAATAAATGATTCGAGACGAATACACTTCATGGTAACAAACATGCTGGTGATACAGCTTTAAAACTATGGAAATTTGCAACATACAAAAATAAAGTTCACTGATATTTTACATATTTATGGCCTGGCCTCACCAGTTGCCAATATTTTGCCATCTTGGTATTATCTGTTTCACTCTGCAGCCCCTCTTCTCTCCTTTCTCCCTCACCATGTGGCATTTTAAAGCAAATCCCAGATATCATTTCCCCCATATGTATTTCAGCATGTGTCTCTGACACACTTGGACTTTCCTTTCACAGTACAACTATCTTACCATTGTCACAATTAATAACATTAGCAATAATTCCTTAATGGCATTTGGTAGCAAGAACATGTCCAGATTAGCCTGACTGTCTCTAAAATATCTTTTGCAATTTGTTTGTTTACATTAGGACCCAAATAAAGTCTTCACACTGCAGTTGGAAGATACAGTTGTAAATGGTCTTTTAAATCTCCTTCCTTTTCATGCCCTTTATTTGATGAAGCAACTGTTAACCTGTAGAATTTCCCACATTCTGTTTGGCTGATTACATCTTTGTGGTTTGGTTTAACTCCTGTAATTTCCTGTAAACTGATCATTCGTTCTGGAGGGTATTTTTTTTGGTGAGCATTCTTTATAAGAGGTGCTGTATTCTTTTACTTAGCATCATGAGGTTGGTTCCCTTTCAGTATTGCTAGGATTGCTCAGTGGTTTTAGATTATGTTGGTTTGATGTATCCTTTATTAAGTTCTTACCAACTTTCACACAAAGGTTTTATTTATTTTTTA
The DNA here is from genome assembly GCF_000951045.1 of Mandrillus leucophaeus. Classification (NCBI taxonomy): domain Eukaryota; kingdom Metazoa; phylum Chordata; class Mammalia; order Primates; family Cercopithecidae; genus Mandrillus; species Mandrillus leucophaeus. The sequence continues at coordinate 423,198 of NW_012103699.1, forward strand.
ATTTTTTAATTTTTTTTTTTGAGACGGAGTCTTGCTCTGTCGCCC
>NW_012103699.1:425752-427163 GCF_000951045.1 Mandrillus leucophaeus
CTTCCTTCTTGGCCTGTGATGGTTTCTTGATGAGCACAGCCATGTAACTTCTTTTATAGTTGTGTCCTTTTTTTGTTTTTGAGACGGAGTCTCGCTCTGTTGCCCAGGCTGGAGTGCAGTGGCACGATCTTGGCTCACCATAACCTCCGCCTCCCAGGTTCAAGCGATTCCCCTGCCTCAGCCTCCCGAGTAGCTGGGATTACAGGCATCCTCTGCCACGCCTGCTAATTTTTGTATTTTTAGTAGAGTCAGAGATTCACTATGTTGACCAGGCTGGTCCCGAACTCCTGACCTCCTGATCTGCCTGCCTTGGCCTCCCAAAGTGCTGGGATTACAGGCGTGAGCCACCGTGCCTGGCCTTTTTTTTTTTTTAAATTGAGATGGGATCTCGCTTTGTCGCCCAGGCTAGAGTGCAGTGGCATGATCTCGGCTCACTACAACCTCTGTCTCCCAGGTTCAAGCAATTCTCCTGCCTTAGCCTCCCAAGTAGCTGGGATTACAGGTACGAGCCACTATGCCTGGCTAATTTTTGTATTATTATTAGAGACTGGGTTTTACCATGTTGGCCAGGCTGGTCTCGAACTCTTGACCTCAAGCCTCCCAAAGTGGTGGGATTACAGGCGTGAGCCACCATGCCCGGCCTTTATCATTTTTTATCTTATGCTAAAAATGTTGGTTCCTAACAACATTAACATTATATTATACATATAATACATATTAGCTTTGAGATAACAATATCTTGTAATGTAGTTTGAGATTCCTTTGTCTGTCTGTTTATGTCCTTAGGCTGTATTCCAGTAGGGATGTAAGCTCAGCATACTTTTTAAATGAAAAACTTATAAATTTTAATGAAAAATAATATTTTAAATAAATATTAATATTTAAGGTACTTGTAATAATAATTCTCTCTGTATTTATGTCAGCAGTTGAAAATAGAACATTTACTTCAGTTTGGTTTTCGTTTCTAAGGAGTGCTGTTTTTTCCTTTTCAATTTTTTTGATGTAAAGTATTTACATGGTTTCAAAATGTTGAGCATCTTTTTAAAAAGATATGGCCGGGCACAGTGGCTTGTGCCAGTAACTCCAGCAATTTAGGAGGCTGAGGCGGGCAGATAACTGAGGTCAGGAGTTCAAGACCAGCCTGGCCAACATGGTGAAACCCCATCTCTACTAAAAATACAAAAATCAGCTGGGTGTGGTAGCAAGCGCCGGCAATCCCAGCTACTCAGGAGGCTTCAACCGGGAAGGTGGAGGTTGCAGTGAGCTGAGATCACACCTCTGCACTCCAGCCTGGGCAACAGTGAGACTCTGTCTCAAAAAAAAAAAAAAAAAAGAGAAAGAAAAAGAAAAGATGCTACTGGTTTGCATATCATTATTCTGCCCATATCCTATCAGTAACTAAAGAAGTATT
>NW_012103699.1:427213-428167 GCF_000951045.1 Mandrillus leucophaeus
ACAGTGAGACTCTGTCTCAAAAAAAAAAAAAAAAAAAAGATGAGTAAATTACGGCTGGGTGTGGTGGCTCACTCCTGTAATCTCAGCACTCTGGGAGGCTGAGGTGGGCGGATCACTTGAGCCCAGGAATTCAAGACTAGCCTGGGCAACATGGCAAAACCCTGTCTCTACAAAAAAAAAGTTAGCCAGGCATGGTGGTGTGTGCCTATAGTCCCAACTACTTGCGCAGGTCATCTGAGTTGAGATTGTGCCACTGCACCCTAGCCTGGGTGATAGAGTGAGACCCCCTCTCAAAAAAAATGGGAAGAATAAATTTTCAATTCATACTGATATTTCCAGTTTTCATGAAAAATTACAGAGGTTTTGTTTATTTTGTGATTTATTTACTTATTTTTTGGTGAAAAATACGTCTATTTAGTGTTAGCCAGCTGGGTTCACTTTAGATGATCCCAGTTTTGTTGGCAACATCATCATAATCAGGAACCAGTAGAACATGGATCTTCTTTCCATCAGGCCTGATCAGGGTGTTGATCTTGGCTATGTCAGTGCCACAGAGCTTTTTCTTAGCCTGTTTGATCTGGTGTTTGTTGGCCTTGACATCCACAGTGAACATAAGAATGTTGTTGACTTTCTGTTCTTTTCATGGCTGACTCAGTGGTCAGGGGAAACTTGATAGCATAGTGGTCAAGCTTGTTTCCCCTGGACTGGGCCACTCTTCCAAGGATATTTGGGCTGCCTCCAGAACAGCAGCAGTGTCTTGGGCTGTCCTTAGGTGGGTGACGTGAAGATCTTCTCTTTTTTTGTGTGGCTGTGGGTACGGATACCGTTCATCACTGCTGTTTCAGTGTTCAGAGTCTTTGGACGTTGGGAGAGCAGGGACTTCCTTCTTGGCCTGTGATGGTTTCTTGATGAGCACAGCCATGTAACTTCTTTTATAGTTGTGTCCTTTTTTTG
>NW_012103699.1:429402-459194 GCF_000951045.1 Mandrillus leucophaeus
AAAAAAAAAAAAAAAAAGAGAAAGAAAAAGAAAAGATGCTACTGGTTTGCATATCATTATTCTGCCCATATCCTATCAGTAACTAAAGAAGTATTATTTTACTGTATGTTTTTACTTAAAATTTAATTTATGCTTACATTAATTTTTAAAGGTTCAGATTTGAAAGTCCACTGTAAATTTTCCAGGTGGCCAGATGGTACTAGATGTCAGTAATTAATTCTTGTTTATATATTGCATTTTAGAATTTTAAACATTTTACTGGGTTTTGAGCATATTGTATGTCATTAGAAGGCAACTGGAACTCCAATTTTAGAAACTAAGATTATGATGTCTGCAGATGATCAGTTTTACTCCTTGTAGTCCACCCCTCCAATTAGTTAATAACTATTTTAAGATGTTTTACAGGCTAATATAGTGAAATTTCTGACATAAAGTCAGACTTCCAGATTACGTTGCTCAACTTTGCCAAACCAGGCATTTTTCTGGTGAAGGAGAAAGGAATCTTTTCCTAAAAGTCTGGTGTATATATATATTTTGCTTAATGCCTAGTTACCATGGAAATAGATGTTAGAATCAGCTCTTAAGTAGGTAGGTAGTGACAAACTGGCTGTACTGTTGAGTTGGGTTGCTAGACCATATTTGGCCCTTTCCTGCTTTCATCGTTCCACCTTCTCTTTCATTTTCTTTTGGTTTCTGTGCTTTTTAGAATATTCTATATAGTTAAACCCAAATTTGTCTTAACCTAGGTTTGGGCAACAGTTTGCTTTTGCTTACAGTTTATACTATCTATAGGTAGACATTTTACCTCACATTTACATATATAATATAAGTAGATAATTGTACTGACTTGGCACATCAACTGTTAATGCTTTTAAGAAAAGGTCTAGAAAGACCTGTAACAAGTTAATAGTGATTGTTTCTAATGGGTGACAGTATAGAAAATGTTTAAAGTCTACTTTGTGAAATTACAATGTTTCGTTTTTAAAATGAGCATGTACTACTTCATTATATAAAATTTTTTTACTTGTAGAAGTTTGGCATTTAAAATATAGTAAAAAATAAGAGAGGAAAAGTGGAAATCCTCTCGTAGCATATTTTTTTTGGCATTAACTTTGACGTTTGTGTGATGTTGATGTTTAGTTACTGTGCTTTGGTACTGAGGATAGCAACACCTATGTCATAGTGTTGCTGAGATTACATGAGATTACTAAAGCATAATACTTAGCACAAGGGGAGCAGTTAATAAAACAGGAGCTCTGATTTTTGTGGATCTTAGATTTGCTGCCCTGTAGGTAGTATAACTGTACAGGAATGAGGAATGTATTGTGGAGTCGTAGAAGAGCTATCTATGTATTCATTTGAATCCACAACCTTCCCTTGGAGCTTTTTTCTTGGCTATGTAGTTCTACTTTAGCTTTTCTCTTCTGTCAGTATTATTTCTAGTCATTTCTAGTTTTCTGCTCAGCAGAGACTTTGGGGTCCATGTTGTTCCTATTCTGTTACTGTTACATAAAGGTAGATCTATAACTTTATCTTGTTAGTAATCAAAAAAGTTAAATTTGAAGTTTTATGCATATTTTGAATGAGTTTTACTTTACCCAACCTTTAATTTGGTCATGTGATTGAAAAAAAGTTTTTTTGGGGGTACATTTTCCAGATAATCACTGTAGATGGAAAATTTGGATTTTTTTTTTTTTTTTTTTTTTGAGATGCAGTCTCACCCTGTCCCCAGGCTGGAGTGCAGTGGCGTGATCTCGACTCACTGCAACGTTCTCCTCCCAGGTTCAAGCATTCCTCCTGCCTCAGCCTTCCAAGTAGCTGGGATTACAGGCATGAGCCACCACAACTGGCTACTTGTTTTGTATTTTTAGTAGAGATGGGGTTTCACCATGTTGGTCAGGCTGGTCTTGAACGCCTGACCTCAAATGATCCACCTGCCTTAGCCTCCCAAAGTGCTGGGATTACAGGCATGAGCCACTGCACCCATTCAAAACTTGGAATTTCTAAGAACCTTTATTAATTTATAAATCAGTAACATTGGAATTGAATATTTAAAACTGGAACTGTTCCCAGAATATTGAGGATGCAAAGTTTCTGTAGGTACAATTATTCACAAAGGCAGACTCTTGGGGACAATCAGGATGATTGCAAAATTATATGAAATATAATATGTAACAAAATGAAGAAGCAGACAACTTACATTATAAGGTATATCTGTATTATTAAAGTCCAAATATCTATTCTAGTTTAATTTTTTTGCATATTCAAGCATATGGCTGAAAAGTTTTACAAAATACATATAAAAGAATGTAGTAAAAACCCTTTCATCCTACCTTTTACCTCCATTTATTGAATTTCCCTTCTTTCTGTATAGTCATTGTTTTCTGTGTATTGTTTCCACACACAGAAAAGCAAACACAAGTTTGCTGTCTTACTCCCCTATCTCCCCTACCCTTTACTTTCAACTTTTAAATTATACATACTGTTCTGCACTTTTAAATTTTGTCACTTAACACATCTGGGAGATGTTTGTGTTACTAGTACATAGAGATCCCGTCATTTGTGGGTGTTTTTTTGTTTGTTTTTGCTTTTTTGAGACAGTCTCGCTATGTCACCCAGGCTATTTTTTAGTATTTTTTGTATTTTTTAGTAGAGACGTGGTTTCGCCACATTGGCCAGGCTAGTCTCAAACTCCTGGTCTCAAGTGATCTGCCCACCTCAGCCTCCCAAAGTGCTAGAATTAACAAGTGTGAGCCACCATGCCTAGCCTTGTGTGTTCTTATTAACAACTTTTATTGAGGTATAACTCGCACACCAAAAAAAAATTAAACCATTGTAAGTGTAAAAATCAAGGAATTTTAAATTCATTTTTAATTACATTTTTATTTTATTTATTTATTATTATTATTTTTTTGAGACGGAATCTGGCTCTGTCACCTAGGCTGGAGTGCAGTGGCATGATCTTGGCTCATTGCAACCTCTGCCTTCCAAGTTCACACCATTCTCTTGCCTCAGCCTCCTGAGGTAGCTGGGACTATAGGTACCCGCCACTACGCCCAGCTAATTAAAAAAAAATACATTTTTAGTAGAGATGGGGTTTCATTGTATTAGCCAGGATGGTCTCAATCTCCTGACCTGGTGATCTGCCCACCTCAACCTCCCAAAGTGCTGAGATTATAGGCGTGAGCCACCAAGCCCGGGCTATTTTCTTTTTTTAGAAACAAATTCTTACTCTGTTGCACAGTAGCACGATCATAGCTCAGTGTTAACCTCAAACTCTGGGCTCAAGCAATCCTTCAGACTCAGCCTCCTGAGTAGCTCGGAATGCAGGTGTGTGCTACTATGCCCAGCTAATTAAAAAAAATTTGTTGTTTGTACAGACACAGTATCGCTATGTTGCCTAGGCTGTTCTTGAACGCCTCCTCTCAAGAGATACTGCCAACTGGCCTCCTGAAGCTCTGGGATTATAGGCGTGAGCCCCCACACCTGGCTGTCAACGGAATTTTTGTAAACGTCTAGGGTTGTTTGCCCATCACCACAGTCCAGTTTAAGAATAGTTCTGTAATCCTTAAAAAGTTGTCTCCTCGTCTCTGGTCTTTCATGCCCATCTCCAGCTGCAAACAACCAGTTTCCTCACTTGTTTTTGCAGTTCTGTGTAGGACAGATGTATAAGATTTATGATATAACATAATTTATTTAGCCACATCCCTATTTTTGGACATTTAGGTTGTTTTTGACCTTTTGCTTTTACAGGCAGGTCTGAGATGAGATAACTTTGTACATATGTTATTTCATACATCTGTAAGAGTATCTGTAGGATTAATTCCCAAGAGAAGGGTTACTGATTAAAGCATATGTGCTTTTTTTTTTGGGGTGATGGAATCTCATTTTGTCGCCCAGGTTGTGTCATCTTGGCTCGCTGCAACCTCTGCCTCCCTGGTTCAAGCAATTCTCCTGCCTCAGCCTCCCGAGTAGCTGGGATTACAGGCATGCACCACCATGCCCCGCTAATTTTTGTATTTTTAGTGGAAACAGGTGTCACCATCTTGGCCAAGTTAGTTTTGAACTCCTGACCTGTGATCTGCCCGGCCTGCATTTTTTATTTTTATAATAGTTTCCCATTCAGGTAATACAGATTTACATTCTCCCCAGCAATATGAGGGCTAATATTTTCCCATACCTTACCTGCCATGTACATCACTAGACTTCTGAATTTCTGAGTTTTTGCCAATCTGGTGGTGAAAAATGGTGTGGGGTTTTTTTTTTTTTTTTGATTTTTTTGGAGATAGAGTCTCACTGTATTGTCCAGGCTGGAGGGAGTTAGTGGCATGATAGGGGCACACTGCAACCTCTATCTCCCAGGTTCAAGCAGTTCTTCTGCCTCAGCCTCCCGAGTAGTTGGGACTACGGGTGTATGCGGAAAATGGTGTTTTGAATTGTTTTTATTTAGTAGATTTTACATCAAGTTTGTGAATGAGTATGAGCATCTTTTCAAGTGTTTAAGAGTCCATTGTAATTCTTTTTATATGAAATATCCTTTTATGTCATATGCCCATTTTTCTGCTGAATGGTTGGCTGTTGTTTTTTTTTTTTTTTTTTTTTTTTTTTTTTTTTTTTTTTTTTTTTTTGAGACAGTCTCACTCTGTCCCCCAGGCTGGAGTGCAGTGGTGCAATAATGGCTTACTGCAGCCTTGAACCTCCCAGGCTCAAGTGGTCCTCCCACCTCAACCTCCTGAGTACCTGAGACTACAGGCACATGCTACCATGCCGGTTAATTTTTAAATTTTTTTGTATGTTGCCCAGGCTGGTCTTGAACTCCTGGGCTCAAGCACATCACCCACCTTGGCCTCCCAAAGTGTTGGAACTACAGGAGTGAGCCACTTTGTCTGGCCTGAATGGTTGGTCTTTAAAAAAAATTATTGATTTTAGATGTTCTTTATATATGAGAGATACGCTCTTTAGTGTTATGAATTATAAATAACTTTTTGTAGACTTTGTCATTTATATTTTGATTTGTTCGCTTTGTGTATTTTTTTTTGCCATTGAGCAATTTTTTAATGTTAAATTTATCAATATTTTCTTTTATAGCTCCCGAACTTTGAGTTAATTTACTATTTGAAGTAAGTGATACATTGAATTCCCTTCCAGAATTGTAATTTATTATGTCACTTTGAATTTAGCTAGACTTTTGTCCAGACCTACTGACTTGCATCTGTGATGAATAACTTTGAATGTTATCACACATGTCCAAGTATATCTATTGAATGAATTTGGCGGTTTATTCCTGGGGCCAAGGTTGTGTGTTTTTAATTTTGGTAATTATTGTCGAATTGAATAAATGTATCTTTCAAGGCTGTTAATATACTGCATTGCTAATAACTGGTACAGAAATTAATGGTAATTTCTGTTCAAGATGCTGGATTGTTAGACTCCTCTAGGATTAGAAAAGTTTTGGTTGAAAATAGAACACTTAACTGTAAATAAGAGTCTTTTTTTTTCATTATGTATTGGCCTTTAAGGCACTAGAATTACACTTTAGAAATTACACTTTAGAAATTCTCCCAAATTGGGAGAAATTACACTTTAGAAATTCTCCCAAATTGGGAGAATTTGGGTTATGTCTTAAAAAATGTTCATGTTCTTCGTGCTCCGTTTTAATACCTATCCAGAAGCAGCCTGTGTACAGGTGCACAAGGAAGCTGGCATGAATATGTTTGTAGTTGCCCTCTTTTTAACAGTGAAAAACAGAAAACCACTTAATATCACCAATAGAGGACAAGGTAAATAACCATGGCAAATTCCTACAGTGGTTATAGCACGAAAATAATTCGACAGCTTGTGTTTACTGATGTAGAAAGATCTCTAAAACATGAATTTTCTTTTAATGAAAGAAAAGTTGAAAGACAATGTATTAATACACTGTACTACATTACATTGGTAATGTAGTACCAATTATGTAAAAATAGATTCACTGAAATGTTATTAAATATGGATACATGTACATGTATGTAAGTGAAGGTCTGGAAAAATCCTGGAAGAACATATGCCAAAATGAGAATAGTGATTATTAATGGGAAGGGTTTGGGATTGGATGTAGTAATTTAGGACTTACTTTTTTTTTTTTTTTTTTTGAGATAGAGTCTCACTCTGTTTTTCAGGCTGGAGTGCAGTCTCAGCTTACTGCAATCTCTATCTCCTGAGTTCAAGCAATTCCTGCCTCAGCCTCCCGAGTAGCTGGTACTACAGGTGCCCACCACCATGCCTGGCTAATTTTTGTATTTCTTTAGTAGAGAAGAGGTTTAGCCATGTTGGCCAGGCTGCTCTTGATTTCCTGACCTCAAGTGATCCACCTGCCTTGGCCTCCCAAAGTGCTGGGATTACAGGCATGTGCCACTGTGCCCGGCAACATTAATGTTTTATTAGTTTTACAAGGATAATATGCTCAACTAAAAGCCAATTTAAAATTTATTTGGAAAAAATACATTGTTTTGTACATAGGTCCCTGTAAATGCAGGGTAAGACTGGAAGAATACCCTAAGTAAGGAGACAGTAGTTATGTCCACTAGGGATGTGGGAACAGAGAAGATAAAAGGAGACATTTGCTTTTTGTATACTTCTGTATTTTTATAGTATTATAAAGCAAATGAATTCATGTATTAATTTGTATCCTGAAGAAAGGACTCAATTCTTTAGGACCAGGAATTCAAGTAAGAGTATCTCATTTTGTCAAGTTCTTTTAACAGTACTTAGTGAAAATAGTAGCTGCCAGTTGAATTACTGGGTAGAGAATAAAGGTGTCAACAGAAATAGTTTACTAGTTTGCTGATAATTAACATTAATTTGCTTGATGTGATGCATGTTTATTACTTTAGGGCAAGTAGAAAAATAAAAATAAGTAGATTCTTTCTCATATACCATCATGAACACTAGTAGTTTCTGATACATTCAAGACGGTACACACAGTGAGACTGTTCTTGCCCTGTAGCCTCACCTGGAATTTCCTTTTATCTTCTGCTTTGTTACTATAACCTCCCCTGCAGTTTGGGTGTCTCTCTAGTTCTCTTTTCTTTGTTTGCTAGTCCAGGATCAGATCTGCTCTTATGAAATAGAAGTCAGCAGTGAGGAGAAAAAAAAATTGTTTTTTCTGAAACGGAGTCTCACTCTGTCGTCCAGGCTGGAGTGCAGTGGCACAATCTCAGCTCTCTGCAGCCTCCACCTCTTGGGTTTAAGCAGTTCTCCTGCCTCAGCCTCCCGTGTAGCTGGGACTACAGGCACCTGCCACCACGCCCGGCTAATTTTGTGTTTTTAGTAGAGACACGGTTTCACCGTATTGCCAGGCTGGTCTCTAACTCCTGACCTCAAATGATTCACCCACCTCAGCTTCCCAAAGTGCTGGGATTACAGGTGTGAGCCACAGTGCCTGGCCAAAAGGTAAAATTTTTAATCCCTTTATTCAGTTAGTCACCAAATGTGAGAATGTCTTTACCCAGTTTTTCTGTCTCCATCCCAGCATTAGTGCAAGCCATTGTATCTCATTCTCAATTAAAAGGTAGCAGATTCCTAACTGATCTGTCTGATTCAGTCTTGTATTTGTATATTGGAATCTGTTTTTTACATTGCAGCCACAGTGATCTAAGACGTCAGATAATGTAGCTCTTGCTCATAAAACTTTGTAGTGATTCTTCTGTTGCTATCAGGCCATGCTTCTCCTCTGTCTATGGTCATTAATAATTGCGGCTTTCTATATTGTCAGCTTTCCTCATGCACTATAGCTCTTTTCCAGAATCTATATTGTTTCTCATTTCAACCAATTGGAATTCTTTTCCTAGACTACCAGTCATCCTTCAGGTATCCTTCTCTGAGATCCTGAGATAGATTTACATCCTTCTTCGTGCTCCTTTTGTGCAGAATCTGACCATATTAGTTATCTTCATATAGTAACTTAACTGTTTAACTGATTCCTCCACTATACTCCGTGAAAACAAAGACTGAATCTTAAGTCCCTGTTTCTTAACCAGCACCTGATACATTATAGGCTTTAGTTTAAATGTATGAATGAGGCTGGGTGCGATGGCTCATGCCTGTAATCCCAGCACTTTGGGAGGCCAAGATGGGAGGATCACTTGAGTCCAGGAGTTTGAGACCAGCCTGGGTAACATAGTGAGACCCTGTCTTTAAAAATTATCAAAAATTAGCTGGGCATTGTGGTACATGCCTGTAGTTCCATCTGCTTGGGAGGCTGAAACAGGCTAATTGCTTGAGCCCAGGAAGTCAAGGCTGCAGTGAGCCACAGTGCTCAGCTTGAATAACAGAGGGAGACCCTATCTCAAAAAACAAAAACAAAAAAACCCAAAAGCCAGAAACAAACGTGTGAATGAGTCGTTAACTCAGTCATTTTTTCTCTCGTACCATTTTTTTCTCTTGTTCTTTCCCTACCTAGTAATTAATAGATTGTGACTCAGTTTGAAAAACACTTGTGTAAGGAATCCTGATTTATTAGTTAGAACTCTCAGAATGAGAACTCTCTACAAGATTGATCTCTAAATATTTGGTAATTTTTTATTGTTGTTAATGGTATTGTTTTAAAAATTCAATTTCTGATTGTTGCTAATGTATAGGAATCCTATTGACTTCTCTATATTGTGTATCCTGTGATCTTGCTAAAACCACCTATTGGTTACAGTAGCATTTTTGTAGATTCCTTTGGATTTCCTTGGTAGTGGATCATGTTGTCAGTAAAGGCAGCTATTATTCTTCAGGTCCAATTTTTTCTTGATTGCATTGGCTGCAGTCTCCAAAACAATGCAGAATAGAAGTGGTGAGGTGGATATCCCTGTCTTGTCCTTAATTGTAGGGAAAAGCATTCAGTCTTTCACCATTAAGTGTAATGGTAGTTGCAGATTTTTCATGGATGCCTTTTGTCCGATTGAGGAAGTTTCATTCTGTTCCTAGTTTGCTGAGTGGTTACATCAGGAGTGGATTATGGATTTTGTATTAATAAAATGCATTTTCTGTGTATATTGAGATGATCTTTTTTTAAGTTTGTTGATAGGTTAATTACATTGACTTCTGAATTTTAGAACAATCCTCCGTTTCTACAATAAAGTGCACTTGGTCATGCTATATTACCTTTTAGAGCATATTGTTGGATTCTACGTGCTAGAATTTTATTTAGAATTTTTGGGCTGGGCATGGTGGCTCACACCTCTAATCCCAGCACTTTGGGTTGGCTTAAGTCCAGGAGTCTAAGACTAGCCTGGGCAACATGACAAAACCCTGTCTCTACAGAAAATAAAATTTAAAAAAGTCAGCTGGGTTTGGTGGTCTGCACCTGTAGGTCCCAGCTACTTGGGAGGCTTGGGAGGCTGAGGTAGGAGGATCACTTGACTTCAGGAGTTAAAGGTTGCAGTGAGCCAAGATTGCACCACTGAACTCCAGCCTGGTTGATAAAACAAGACCCTATCTAAAAAAAAAAAATAAAAATAAATAAATAAATAAATTAAAAAAAAAAAAGAATTGTTTGCATTTGTGCTCATGAAGGATATTGGTCTGTAGAGATGTGGTTTTGCTATGTTGCCCAGGCTGGTCTTAAACTCCTGGCCGCAAGCAGTCCTCTCATCTCAGCCTCCCAAAGTGTTGGGATTACAAGGATGAGCCACCATGTCCAGCCTGTAGTTTTATTTTCTCATAATGTCATTATATATCAGAATAATGCTGGCTTTGTAGAATGAGTTGGGAAGAATTCTAAATTTTAATTTTAGAGATGGTGTCTTGTTATGTTGCATAGGCTGTTCTGGAACTCATGGGTGGGCCCAAGGGATCCTCTCACGTTACCTTTCCAAGTAGCTGGGATTATAGCCGTGAGCCACTGTGCCCAGCAATTTTTTATTTGAAATAATAGGCCATAATCACATTATAGTTTTAAAGATCACTTGTAATAGAAACGTAACAGACAAAAGCCAGTGAAGTGTATGTAATTAAATTTCTCTGATCAATTCATCACATTGCATCATTAATTTTATAGGATACTTGGAGAGCAGATAATCTAGGCCTTGAAGAATTTTTTTTTCCCCCAGAGACGGAGTCTCACTCTGTCGCCGAGGCTGGAGTGCAATGGCATGATCTCGGCTCACTGCAGCATCCGCCTCCCAGGTTCAAGTGATTCTTCTGCCTCAGCCTCCCGAATAGCTGAGATTACAGGTGCCTGCCACCACGCCCGACTAATTTTTGTATTTTTAGTAGAGACAGGATTTCACATGTTGGCCAGGCTGGTCTCGAACTCCCGACCTTCAGTGATCCGCCTGTCTCAGCCTCCCAAAGTGCTGGGATTACAGACGTGAGCCACTGTGCCAGCCTGGCCTTGAAGAATTAATGGTGATTTGTTTTAAATGTAGAATGAGGCCGGGCATGGTGGCTCAGACCTGTCATCCTAACAGTTTGGGAGGCCGAGGCAGTTGGATCACTTGAGACCGGGAGTTTGAGACCAGTGTGGCCAACATAGTGAAACCCCGTCTCTACTAAAATAAAAAAAAATTAGCTGGGTGTTGTGGCGCATGCCTGTAAACCCAGCTACTCCGGAGGCTGAGACTTGAGAATCATTTGAACTGGGAAGCGGAGGTTGCAGTGAGCCGCAATTGTGCCATTGCTCTCCAGCTGGAGCAAGACTGTTTTGGAGAGTGAGACTGTCTCAATAAATAAATAAATAAATAACTAAAGGATCGATTTCATTTTCTTTAGGGTCTGAGTTAATTGTTTCTTAAAAGTGTCAGCAAGAAATCTTAAAATTGACTGTCTTAAGTAAATGTTAAATAATAATACTTAATAGTTTTATAATTTAATAATGAACATAAAGCATTTTATTTGATTTTAACATTTTCTAGTTATTAAAAAACTCGTGGTAGAAAGTATGGAAAATCCAGAAAATCAGGTAGGAAAAACATCAGTCATAATTCAGACGTTACAGAGGTAACTACTATTAACATTTTAGTATATACTTCCAAATCTTTACCTGTGTGTTTCTTAAAACACAGTTTGTAATAATGTTTTTTTCAAAATTTTAAACATTAGCTTCTGAATTGGTAGGTAAGTTTATGTTGGTTATAGGTTTTTTTAAAGGGGGTTAGGTTGTTACTACCTGATAAGGCAGTTATGGTATGACATCTGGATTTAAACTGTTTTTCCTGCCTCTAGTGAATTATGTCCTTAAAACCTCTTAAAGCTCCACCTCTCTTTGCTCTTTTATACCAGTGGGTAATGACACTTTTTGTTCATCTACATAATTGTTTTTGTGATAAAGATGAATGTGTTTTAAAAGATAAATAAAACTTATTTTGTTATAAAATTAAATGGTATCTAATGTAGTAAATACTTCCCTGTCTGGTTAAATTTGATTAAGATATCTTTAAGTATTCCTGTTTTCCCTTTCTCCCACTTTAATTAGGTAACTGTTATGAAAAATCAGAGTACAATAGGAGTTCTTAAACTTTTTTGGGTTTGTTGAAAGCACAGGCTTTATTGTGTAGATATATCATCTCAGAAAATTATTGTAGGGTCTTCAGAAATCCACAGAAACGATGTTATGATTTCTGGGTTAAAATTTTCCATATTTATGATAGTTTTCACCCATTGTCCATGGCACCTTGGTTTACCTACTTGTGCTTCCAAAATTTTGACACACATGCAATTAATTTTCGTATTCACTAAATTTGCATTGACTGTTATCCCAAAGCCTGCCAAAAAGAAGGTTGCTTGATTATATCCTGTGAAGTAGCCTTGAGCAGAAAATATTACTTTTTATGAGTTAGAGACAGCGCTGGGACTAAAATCAATGCATTTCTCAAGTAGATCTTGGGTTTCCGAGATCATGTAAAAACTTTGAATCCTGAGGATATAATTAAACATAACTGTAAACAGTTTTCATACAGTATCACAGGGCTAAGGGATGAGCAAGTGATACTAGGTTAACCAGGACTTCCTGAAGACATTGTTAGATTATATGCTTTAGGAGTAATTGTGTTTTTGATGATTTTCAATTCTTTCAAATATGCTACTATATTCTAGTATTTCATTGTTTTTATTTCATAGCAGATTCCCCTTCTGAATCATGGTGTATATTCATAGTGTATATTCCTAGGCCAGTATTTTACCCAAAATAGGAAAGTTTTAGAGATCATTTTGTATCTGAAAAGTATTCCCTTATTGATAATGTTGATATCTAATATAAGTAATGTGATAATTTCTTTTAATTTTTGTATTTCTGATTTTTTCAGCATTTCTTAATTGGTTTTTTGAATGATATAAAAAATAGGTTTTTAAAAATATATTCACCAGCCTCCCTAAGAATTGCATGAGAGTCTCTCTTACCACTGTTAAATAAGTAACTCCTGCTCCCTTTGTTGTTGTTGTTGTTGTTGTTGTTGTTTTTGGAGGCAGGCTGTCGGTCTGTCACTCAGGCTGGAGTGCAGAGGCATGATAACAACTCACTGCAGCCTTAATCACCTGGGCTCAAATGATTCTTCCACCTCAGTCTTCACCACGAGTAGCTGGGGCCACAGTCATGGGCCACCATGCTCAGCTGTTTTTTGAGACCGAATCTTGCTCTATTGCCCAGGCTGGAGTGCAGTGGCATGATCTCGGCTCATTGCAACCTCTGCCTCTTGGGTTCAAGTGATTCTTGTGCCTCAGCCTCCCATGTAGCTGGGACTACAAGTGTGCACCACCACGCCCAGCTAATTTTTGTATTTTCAGTAGAGACAGGGTTTCACCATGTTGGCCAGGCTGGTCTTGAACTCCTGACCTCAGGTGAGCCACCTGCCTCAGCCTCCCAAAGTGCTGGGATTACAGGTATGAGCCACCATGCCCGGCCTTTATTTTTATTTTTAACAGAGGCAGAGTCTCCCTGTGTTGCCCAGGCTGATCTTGAACTGGGCTCAAGTGATCCATCCGCCTTGGCCTCCCAAAGTGCTGAGATTATAGGCTGAGCCATTGCACCCAACCCACCTGCTCACTTTAAAGCATGCTGTATAGAGTTGTCCTGGTGAGAAGCCACCTTGATGGCAAGCTTGTAAGCTGTAAAGTTGGTGAGTTTTTACTTGGGACTCACATTTGAAACCGCTTTGTTTTTTCTGTTATCTTTTAATATGTAAAATAATAATCAGAAGTTACTCAGGACTTTTTTTTTTCGTTTTTAGATATATGATTTAATTTTTGAATTGAGGATTAGCGCTCACCCAATATTAAGAATTTTTTTCAAAAAATGTGCTCGGGTCAACACAAGGTCTCTCTGTCCATTATCCTCCTGAAACTATGGTTTCTTTGTTTGCACCTTTATCCCCACTGCCTCGTCAGTCCTTCCCGCCAGCTGGACTGGAAGCCTGGCCACTTCCTAGGTCACAGGGTCTCCCTTGCCTCCCTTGCCATAACCAAGTGAGCTCTGCGCGTGGCCGATGGCAGTCCCACCCTGCGCCCCTGCTGTTAGGCACCCAGCAAGGAGGGGCCCCTGACTGTTCTCCACGTGGGCACTGGCGCATGGCCACCTGCACACCTGAAGCTGCCATCTCGGGTTCCGGCAGGAGCTGTTTGTGTGGCGAGGAGCAGAGAGGCAGGAACCCAGTGAGCTGCTCAGGACCCTGAGTTGTGGGAGATCATGACTATTTCTTTGCGATGCTTTCCCAATATTCTTGAAGTCAATTTTGTCACATAGCCTGATTTTAGTGATCATCTCTTGTTAGAGCCTGCCCGGTATGTATTCCACCTTGTTTGTTAACAACATACTAATTTCCCTTGGATTGTCAGTGAAGGTGTCCTGTTCTTTACTGTACAAGAACTAAGCATGTGATTCAAATAAGGTTACTGGATATGTTAAAAATAATAAGACAATGGAAATAAAATAATATTAAAATGTTTTATTAATGGGTGGAGTAAGAGTAATACATTTTAGGCTTGAAGTTACTGTCAGTTTTTATCATTATATGACTGTCAAAGAGCTCATAATAGAATTAAGAGAATGTATTGGATATTTCCAGTACTACTGTTAGATTTGGTAATTCACAAGGTGAGCTCACAGGACTCAGTGTATTGTATTAGTCATGTTTACAGCTGTGATTTATTACAAGAGGCTAGGAAACATGATCAGCAAAAGGAAGATACATTCCTTTTGTATCTATTGTATTTATTACAAGAGGATAGGAAGCATGAACAGCAAAAGGAAGTCTGGAGGAAACCAGGTGCAAATTTCTCCCGGTAGAGTTAACACAAGACACACATAATCCCCTAACCAAGAATTGTGACAACGTGAAATGTTGCAACTGGGGAAGCTCCTTAAAACTCAGCATTCAGGGTTTTTATTGGGAGCTGATCACATAGATACTGCATGTCTAGCACATACCAAATTCTAGACTCTGATAGTGAAAGCATCAGCCATATTGTTTTAGACACAACCAGCCACTCTTACCAGTTGGTGGTAGGAACCCTCCCTAAATCCAGGTTCCTCTGAATTCTCAGCCAAGGGCCAACTTTGCAAGCAGCCCTTTCTAAGGAAAGCCATCTCAGGTCTGCTGTTAACTTTTTTCTGCATAGAAGATTAGCTTTTTATTTACTAATTCTTTAGTTGTTTCCATTGATTATTTTATCTCAATTGCTGGTTTCTTCGCTAGAGTCTTCTTCTCAAAGCAACTTTTAAATAGTGTATTATTTTAAATTGGTCTGCTTTTATGGCCATATTTTATTTTGTGCGTACATTATTACGTTGTTTTCATTATCACCATCCTGATGTCTTTCAGGTCTTTAATGACTTCTGAAATTTCCAAAATGGCTTTCAGTTTTTGATTCCTACCAGAATACCTCATACTACGTGGTTCAGGAAACCAAATGGAGATTCTGTTGGTTACTGAGCATATCTATTACAAATATCTACTTAAGACCTAGAGGAATAACCTCTAGGTCAATGTTTCTCAGTCTTGTGGAGGGTGGGGAGTGCATCAGAGTGTCCTGGCGGGCTTAAGACACAAAGTGCTGTTTCCCTCCCAGAGAGTTTCTAATTCGGAATGTCTGGAGTGGTGCCTGGGAATTTGCATTTCTAACAAATTCCCAGGTGTTGGCTGGGTGCTGTATGCACTTTGCTGTAATCCCAGCACTTTGGGAGGCTGAGGTGGGTGGACCACTTCGGCCTGGGAGGTGGAGGCTGCAGTGAGTTAGGATCTCATGACTGTACTCCAGCCTGGGGTGACAGAGTGAGTGAGACCCTGTCTCAAAAAAAACACATTTTCAGATTTTGCTGATGCTGTTGGTCCTGGGAGCATACTTTGAGAACCACTTTTTTTGTTTATAGTACAATCCACAAACTTATGTAAACAAGAAAAATGTAATCTATTAAATTCCCATGTACAGGCATACCAAATACTGTGTGCCGAAGTGATAGGACGGTTGAAGACTTCATTGTCAACCCTGCTGTGTTGCGCAGCTGCCACTTTTCCCTCAGGATGTGTGTGTTCACATGGTGTGTTGCTCTTGTAGATCAACATAAGAAATACTTACTAGTAAAGTTTATTTCTATCTGTTTTTAAGATAAGTAAATTAACAGTTCACTATTTTTTGTGTGTGCTCAGTTAATCTTCCTCATATCACCTGAAATTTATCATCTCCCTTGGGTAATCACAGTCTAGTGGATTGTCTCTTCAGCATTTTCTTAGGGAAACTGGATTGGCAGGGGAAATGGCTAGACTATTTTAAGGGATTTATTGGCTTTTCTGTCCCACTGGGAATGCTTATAGGAGGGGATGCCATAGAAATGTTTTTCATGATCTCAGTGGGGATCAGAAAATCCCAGCAAAACGGAGGCTAGGTGGGCATGGTTAACACATTTAGGTAGGAGGGCATGTTTGATAATGAAATTCTGAAAATGTTTGCACGTGCATTGAGATCCCTAGGTAGATAAGTAAACTAGTAACTTATTTGATTGGTATAATTTTTTAAAACTCCAAGTCTGATGATAATCTAATATAAACTGTTCTATTGAATGCTTTGAAATTGAGTCTGTTTAGTTCTGAGAGCCCATTGAAAGAAGGCAAGACCGAGTATCCTGAAGGCCTGTTACATACCCCTGTATGTAGCATGGCCCTTCCTACTTGCCTTTGCTAATGGTACCTTGTGTGTGTACATTTACTTAAATAGCTGTGCAGTGGGATAGGGGAATAATACTCAGGTCTTCAAATCGGATGTTGGCTCTGACTTAACCATTAATTACTGGTGACTCAAAAGAGTACCACTGTGATGTACCAGTAAGAGTAGGTGCATATGGAGAGTCAGGAAATAGCATTTTGGTAGAGTTTTGACTTAAATATGTTTCTTTACACTCATCTTGAAATTGTTACGGTCCTAAGTGAATAGTTGGAATAGATATCCTCAGCAACTAATAGAATCTTCATTTAGTGTGAGATAGTTTGGAAGGAATGGCCAAGAAAAGCCGTTTAGTGCCACCATTAAAATCCTGAAAGATGTTGGGAAGGGTCATCAAGAGAAAAATGTAAAATAAAACCAACAAAACACACACACACACACACACACACAAAATATAAGGCATTAAAATGGTCTCATTTACGTTATTGCTTTTAATATCACTGTTTATCTTGTCATAGGCTAGTAACTTATAATATAAAAAGCAAATTGCTTTTATGTGATGTATCAGAAGGTTCTTTCCAGTTTTAACAGTAGAACTGTAATACAAATTGAGATGGCATAGGCGGCAAGGACCATGTATTACTGCAAGGGATTTCATTCTTCAAAATTACTGTTGCAAGTATCTAACTTTGTATGATAGTGAAATACACATGCACATGCTCCCCATGGTTAACTAGTATTTAAGTAAATTGTTTAGCTTATAAATTCAGTTTAGTGAAAAAAGAATATTAGATTAACAGATTAATGTACAAAGTTGAAATTTTATTTCTACGATCTTTTTTTTTTTTTTTTGGAAATGGAGTTTCACTCTTGTTGCCTATGTTGGAGTGCAGTGGCGTGACCTCCACCTCCCAGATTCAAGTAATTCTTCTGCCTCAGCCACCGGAGTAGCTGGGATTACAGGCGTGTGCCACCATGCCTGGCTAATTTTGTATTTTTAGTAGAGACTGTGTTTCACTACGTTGGTCAGGCTGGTCTTGAACTCCTGACCTCAGGTGATCTGCCCTCCTCGGCCTCCCATAGTGCTGGGATTACAGGCTTGACCCACTGCACCCAGCCTCTAAAATCTTCTTTAAATTTTCAAGACAGAGTCTCTCTGCCACCCAAGCTGGAGTGCAGTGGCACGATCATGGCTTGTTGCACCTTCAACCTCCTCAGCTCAAGTGATCTTCTTACCTCAGCCCCTTGAATGGTTGTGACCATAGGCGTGTGCCACCGCGCCCAGGTAATTTTTTTATTTTTTGTATAGGCACGTCTTCCTATGTTGCTCAGGCTGTTTCTTGGCAAAAGCATATTGCCAGAACATATCTCTTTTTTTTGAGACGGTGTTTTGCTCTATCACCCAGACTTGATCGCAGTGGTGCAATCTCGGCTCACTACAATCTCCACCTCCCAGGTTCAAGCGATTCTCCTGCCTCAGCCTCCCGAGTAGCTGGGATTACAGGCGCCTGCCACCACTCCCCGCTAATTTTTTGTGTTTTTAGTAGAGATGAGGTTTCATCATGTTGGCCAGGCTGGTCTCAAACTCCTGAGTTCAGGTTATCCCCCCTGCCTCAGCCTCCCAAAGTGCTGGGATTGTAGGCATGAGCCACCGCGCCTGGCCAGCATATCTCTTTGTTAAGAGAAATAACTTGTAATTTTTTTCTTTCCTTTTTTAAAGAGACAGGGTCTTGTTGTGTCTCCCAGACTGGAGTGCAGTGGTGTGATCATAGCTCAATGCAGCCTTGAACTTCTGGGCTCAAGCAATCCTCCTGCCTCAGCCTCCCAAGTAGCTAGGACTACAGGTGTGCACCACCATGACAATTAGTATTCTTGCTTTATTTTTTCTTTTTATTTGGTAAGAAGTTTATAACTTTGAAAAATATGAGTAGAAATGTAAGGGTCTATGGAAGATGTAAACTATTGTTTTTTAATAAGTGTAAATATATTTTTAATAAGATTGTAGGGCCAGACCCATCTGGTAAGGGCTTAAAAGCTGATTTTTAAAAATAGATAGCCAGAGGTTATATCTTACTAATGTTTGCTAATGCTTCTAATGCTACTAATTAGCGTTAGTTTGCTAATGTTAGTATAATGATCTGATGACCTTGAATAGTGTTTTTAAAAAACCTTTTTTTTTTTTTTTTTTAGCTTCGTATGTTCACGTTTCATTATTTCTTACTGGTCAAGGTTTTTTTTCTTGACAGTCTCTCTCTGTCACCTAGGCTGGAGTGCAATGGTGTGATCACAGCTTACTTCAGCCTCCACTCCCCAGGCTCAAGTGATCCATCTGCCTCAGCCTCCTCACTAGCTAGGAGCCACAGGCGTGTGCTACCACGCCTGGCTGAGTTTTTGATATTTTGTAGAGATGAGGTTTTGTCATGTCGTCCCGGCTGGTCTTGAACTCCTGGGCTCAAGCAATCCTCCCACCTTGGCCTCCCAGCGTGTTGGGATTACAGGCATGAGCCACTGTGCCCAGCCCAGGATTTTTGTATATTTTGACAGTTTAGCTTTTAAAACTTTAAACTGGAATTGGTTTAATACTTGTCTAGATGTGATCTAAGTTCTGAATATCCCAGGACGTTGTAGGTGCTCAGTTAATGTTTGTGGAATTGTAACTATATTTTATATTATTTCTGGTTTGATAATAGGCATCTGATGGGTTTAATTAAAGCTATTTTCGTTATGGATAATAGAACCCATTTCAGGTGATGAAAAGCAGAAAAGAGAATCTATTATAAGGGTACAGGAGGGGAAGTCCAGTTTGGCTTGAGGAGGCAGTTGGAAAGCTAACAGGAACTAAGGCTAGCTATTCTCTCAGTCACTCAGAAAACCCACAGTTTCTTATGTGCACTTTTTTCCCCTCTGCATCTGTTTTATTTCTTACTTTGTTTCAGCAGACTGATTTTCTCTACTTCTCCCTGTGCGTGCCAGAAAATGGCTACCATAGGCTGCATCACATCCTTTCTCTACCAGCTAATTGGTTAACCTGGCTTTAACTTCCTAGGAGAGAAAAATGGATTGGCCCAGTTTGGATCAGGTGGCTACCAGTCTAATGAATTACTTGTTGGCAAAGCATATTGCCAGAACATATCTCTTCGTTAAGAGAAATAACTTGTAATTGATACTTGTCATGTTAGCGATTTAGTCTTTGTAAAGCTGTGTGGGCTTCTTTATTGTAAAAATTTGGTCATCTGTAAGATAATTTGTCCTTATTTTACTTGTTAAAATATAATTTGTTGGGTCCCTCATGTATGCATAGTCATTGAACAGGTAGAGCAGTCTACACACACACACACACACACACACACACACACACACAAAAATTAGGCCTGGTGTTGGATTTTCCTACTCTTACCATTGTGCCTGTTTTTGGTATGCATTTGCTTTAGAACATGATAATCATAATTCAAAGATAAGTCTGCAGCAGACTTAACATTTATATATAAAGTGTTTTTAAGGCGGAAGGTATCATTTACTCTCTTTTTAGAAATGGAGAAACTGAGAATCATAGATTAGAGATCGCAGCCATAGCTGAGCTGAGATATTCTTTACACAAATTATGGCCTTATTCTTCTATATCCTTTTACCTCTATACGAGTATATATCAAACTGGACTTCTCCGAAATTCTCTTTGGTGTAGTTTGCAAGTTCTCTGCATAGAATAAAAAGTTAAATTTTTAAAACTGATTATTTGTATCAAGTAATACATACAAATGACTAAATTCAAAAGGTATATACTTTATTATTGTTTTATCTTGAGTTTCTGCCATTTCATTTCATATAGAGAGCTAAAAAGATTTAATGTAAACATTTTCTGGGTCATTTGTACATCCGGATAGCAAAGAACTATTAGGTTGGTGCAGAAGTAATTGTGGTTTTGCAATTACTTTTATTTTTATTTATTTATTTATTTATTTTTTGAGATGGAGTCTCACTGTGTCACCCAGGCTAGAGTGCAGTGGTGTAATTTCAGCTCACTGCAACCTCCACCTCCCCAGCTCAAGTGATTCTCCCTGCCTCAGCCTCCCACGTAGCTGGGACTACAGGCGCCCACCACCACACCCAGCTAATTTTTTGTTGTTGTTGTATTTTAGTAGACATGGGGTTTCACCATGTTGCCCAGAGTGGTCTTGAACTCCTGAGCTCAGGCAATCCACCTGCCTTGGCCTCCCAAAGTGCTGGGATTACAGGTGTGAGCCTCTGTGCCTGGCCTGCAATTACTTTTAATGGCAAAGACTGCAGTTTTGCACCAACCTAGTATAATTTCAGTTTCTGCAATTACTTTTTATGTTTTACAGCCAGAGTTCATAGTGAGTAGTATTACTTCACTTGTTGCAGGTTTAATTATAAAACAACGGAGATGGAATTCACAGTAAGTGAAATGTTCCTACCTCATGAGGCAACACTGATCTCTCCAGCAAAGGTTTTGTACTAATTTACATAGGGAAAAGTGGTAGGAGAATTGATTCATTACACTGTGCTCAACATTAAAAGCATGTTAGTCCAAAGTAGTGTGTGCCATGTTTGTGTTTTGAGTGTGTAGCTGTAGCAGAATATCATCCATCTATTGAATTAATGTTCTTACTTGAATTTCATTGATTTTGTTGGTTTGTGGAATTTAGTTTGCAGATTTGGTTTTATACTTATACAGTTCTGTAAGAATAAATCTTAGCTACTATATGACTATATTTTATCAGGTATAAGGTATACATTTTCTACATTTTAACATTTCTGAAATCAGGATGCATTTATCAGTCAATTGATGGTATATCGTAGTGTAATTGGCAGATTTTTTCTTTCTTAGTGGCTAAGTGTGGTTTACAGTTAATGACTTAAATTAGAAGAAATATGGTAGCTTTATGTTAGCATGAATTTCAGTAACATAAAAATAAACCATCATCTCTGTAAGGGAGAGAGAATTTACTTTTTTTAAGTTTAAGAACAGCTATGTAGGCTGAGTGCGGTGGCTCATGTCTGTAATCCTAACACTTTGGGAGGCCAAGGTGGGTGGATCATCTGAGGTCAGGAGTTCGAGACCAGCCTGGCTAACATGGTGAAACCTCATCTCTACTAAAAATACACACACACGAAATTAGCCAGGTGGGGTGGCGCACGCCTGTAGTCCCAGCTCCTTGGAAGGCTGAGGCAGGAGAATCACTTGAACCCGGGAGGCAGAGGTTGCAGTGAGCCAAGGTTGCGCCACTGCACTCCAGCCTGTAAATATAACTGCCAGGAACTTGAGATTTCAGAAAACATTTCTCTAGAGTATCTGGAAAATCACCTGGCCTACCCAAACAAAATTGCCGTTTGTGGATGTTTGCTACCAATGCCCTTGTCATTCCTCTCTGTAGTCCTGTACTCATAAGCTTAGCTGCTTAGCTGCTCATACCTTATTCTTGAACTGCTTCCGTCACTAATTTCTGCATGATCTGATTCGTAAGTATAAAATCTTCTTTAAGAAGAATGGTAATAATAACAAATTAACACAGACTTTTTTTATATTGAGGGCTTATTACATGTGATTTTATGTGTAACAGGTCACATTGGTATTGTGTGTATTTAATATGTAATTTATATTTAATTATATGTAATGAATGTATAATATAAAAGTAAACATATGTTTATTTTCTTGCTATGATAAACTACACTTTACAAATGTGAAGCTATGCTCAGGTAAGTTAAATAACTTTTCTCAAGGATGATGTAGCTAGTAAGTTATGAACCTAGAGTTTGATCTCAGATACTGATTCCATAGCTCATGCTTTTTTGCCTCAAAGATGCTTCTCAATATGAGGTATTTTTGAAATACAAATAATTAAGTTAAGAGGAATCTCATTTAGCAGAGCTTAACTAATGTCTAATCTTTTTGTGTTAACAATTATCTCATGAATTTCTTCTATATGTAGGTACTATTCTAGGACCAGGACATTCAAAGGTGAATAAGGCACTATTTCTACCTTAAGTAGCTCAGTCTAGAGGACAGATAGGAATCATTAAAATATGGTATAAAATGATCACTTTTTAAAATGTTGGTATATTAGGGAAAAGGAAAGTCAGTATATAGTGTTACAGCAATGAGTATTTAGCATCATTTACCAAAGGGCTTACTACAGTCGTGTTCTGAATCTAGAATTTTGTGACTTAGTATTTAATACATATTGTGTGGGTCAGTTTCTTTTGGTCACTAGACAAGTAATTGGTAGGTTT
This sequence comes from Mandrillus leucophaeus, assembly GCF_000951045.1. Classification (NCBI taxonomy): domain Eukaryota; kingdom Metazoa; phylum Chordata; class Mammalia; order Primates; family Cercopithecidae; genus Mandrillus; species Mandrillus leucophaeus. The sequence goes on from NW_012103699.1 coordinate 451,768, forward strand.
TCAGGTGATTAAAGATTGATGTTTCTTGTTGATGGCTTCTTTCAAAATCATATTCTTGAGGATATAAAACACGATTAAAAACTTGATGGGGATTATTATTATTAATTAATTAATTTATTTATTTATTTTGAGACAGAGTCTCGCTCTGTTGCCCAGGCTGGAGTGCAGTGGCGTGATCTCGGGTCACTGCAATCTCTGCCTCGCGGGTTTAAGTGATTCTCATGACTCAACCCCCGAGTAGCTGGCATTACAGGTGCCTGCCACCACGGCCAGCTACTTTTTTTATTTTTATTAGAGACAGGGTTTCACTGTGTTGGCCAGGCTGGTCTCAAACTGCTTACCTCACGTGATCTGCCCACCTTGGCCTCCCAAAGTGCTGGGATTACAGGTGTGAGTCACCATGCCCGGCCAGATTATTATTATTATTTATTTTATTTTTTGAGACTGAGTTTCACTTTTGTTGCCCAGGCTCGAGTGCCGTGGTGCAAACTCGGCTCACTGCAATCTCCGCCTCCCAAGTCCAAGTGATTCTCCTGCCTCAACCTCCCGAGTAGCTGGGATTACAGGTACCTACCACCATGCCTGGCTAAGTTTTGTATTTTTAGTAGAGACCGGCTTTCACCATGTTGGCCAGGCTGGACTCAAATTCCTGACCTCAGGTGATCCGCCCATCTTGGCCTCCCAAAGTGTTGTGATTATAGGCATGAGCCATGGCATCCGACCTATTATTTTTTTAACTTGGTCCTCCAGGCTGGAGTGCAATGATGGAGTCACTGCAGCCACAACCTCCTGGACTCAAGCAGTTCTCCCACCTCAGCCTCCTTAGTAGCTGGGACCATAAGTGTTCACCATCACATCTGGCTTATTTTTCAAAATTATTTGTAGAGATGAAGTCTTGCTATGTTGCCCAGGCTCATCTCAAACTCCTGGGCTCAAGTGATCCTCCTGCCTTGGTCTCCCAAAGTGCTGGGATTACAGGCCTGGCCCAGTAGGGATTTTAAGGATTTTTTTAAAAAATCAAACTCTTATAAATGTTCTCCAGATGCTGTCTTTAGTGACTTGTTATATTAAAAAATGTTGTACTTATTGCCTTCTAATCCATGCCAGTAGTTGTTACCAACATGCCCAGATACATTAAGCCACAACAATGCCAGTTTCTATTTCTCTTTGTATTCTGAATTTTGAACTGCCTGAATCCTCCAGTAGGCTCCTCTAATTTCCATATCATGAAAGTTTATGTTCTGAGAGTGCTGTTACTCCAAAGAAGATTCATTTGCATTTGAATATGATTGTGATCTCACTAGCAAGATGACAACCTCTTCTCAAGGCAAAGTAGATTGGCTGTGTTACATGAGAAAGCTCCTTTCCTTTTTTAATACTTAGAACAGTGCCTTAAATATAGTAGGCTTTTAATAATGTCTCTCCCAATTTCTCTCTCACCTGTTTGCTGAGGCAGAAAATTCTAGTTAGAATATTTCTTTGGAGTTACTTAAATTTCCAGGAGCATGCAGATACTCTTCTGTTAATATTTGTGACTATGCGGATATCCCTCTTGCTACTAGATGTGGATCTAAAATTTGCTTATAAGTAACTTGTGGTTTTGTCTCCTCAAGTAACTTAAATTTTAAGAAGATACACAGTAGGACCATGTAGAAAACCAAAAATAAACTTTAAAAAATTAGAAGAAGGATATTAAGAAATATAGATAGCATCCAAAGATTTTCGTGTTTTGGGAAGTGGTTGAGATTTTGTTTTGTGTTGTTTTGTTTTTTTGAGATGGAGTCTCTCTCTGTCTCCCAAGCTGGAGTGCAGTGGCGTGATCTTGGCTCACTGCAAAGCACCACCTCCTGGGTTCACATCATTCTCCTGCCTCAGCTTCCTGAGTGGCTGGGACTGCAGGCACCTGCCATGAGGCCCGACTAACATTTTTGTATGTTTAGTAGAGACAGGGTTTCCCTGTGTTAGCCAAGATGGTCTCGATCTCCTGACCTTGTGATCCGCCCGCCTCGGCCTCCCAAAATATTGGAATTACAGGTGTGAGGCACTGCACCTGGCCACGGTTGAGTTTTAAAATAGGCAGTAACTCTTACAATCCAGTAAAACAAACAAACAAACAAAACAAAAACGAGTAATTCAGAAAGATGGGTAAAGAATATAGATAGATAATTAATAGAAAAATATGCAAATGCACAATAAATATATATTACTTTACAAAATAATTTATTTTCAAATAATTCCAAATGTGCCGTATAAATAGTTCATGTAATCTCCTTCACCAGACTGACCAGTTGTTAACATTCGATGTCGTTTGCTCTATATCTAATTTGTCTTTTTCTCTCTGTGTGTGTATACAGAGAGAGATACACAGATTTGTATATGTATGTATATATCTATATATATACACATACTCATATAATATGTGTTGTATACATATATGTATACATATGTACTCATTATCATCTTCAAACTTTTTAAGAGCAAGCTTAAAACACGATGTTCTGTCACGCATTGTACTCCAGTGTGTAATTCCTAATAAATAGAACAGAATAACTTCAACTTTTTGGTCTGTCTATCTTTTTCTCATTTCCAGTTACTCTTGGCAGATATACCACAGAAAGGTTGCTCTTTAGATACTACAGTGCATAATGTCACACAATTACACCACTAAAAATAATTCAGTAGTATTCAAAGATGATGCGAATATTCTGTTCATCAAACCACCTGTCCAGCTTAGCATCTTTTGATAACTCTCTGAATCAGCTACCTTTATGATGGTTGCCAAACGTTGATTCTCTATCAGTTCTGTTACAGTTGTTAACAGTTTAGTATAAGGAAAAACTTTATCTTTTCTACATTTTAAAACATTCATTAATTCATTCATTCTTGTCAATATGGATTCATGGATTTCATTTTTACTGAATGAATTGTAATTTGTTACCAACTTTTTAAAGTGAGATATAATTAATTTACTGTGGAATACACAGATCTTAAGTTGATATATCCCTAAGGAGATAATAGAACAAATAATATTTATTTTAATGCTCAAACTTTCCCCCATTTGGCCAGTAAGAGGAAAACCCCTTCAAGATGCTTTCTGTGTCCCTTTGAAATGTCCCTATCATTAGTCGCACCATTTCTTTACTTTCTGACACAAGATGTTTCAGATTCTTCTTGAGCTTTTCTCTGTCCAACCTTGAAATCAACCATTTTTCTAAGGATCCTAATACCTTTTAATGGAGAGAGTTATTTAGAAATCAAGACGTGGGCCAAGGCGGGGGTGGATCACGAGCTCAGGAGTTCGAGACCAGCCTGACCAACATGTCGAAACCCGGTCTCTACTAATTAGCTGGGCATGGTGGAGAGTGCCTGTAATACCAGCTACTTGGGAGGCTGAGGCAGGAGAATCGCTTGAACCTGGGAGGCAGAGGTTGCAGTGAGCCGAGATCACTCCCTTCCTTCTATTTTAACTTCTTTGGAGTGAAAAACATGGCCCCCACTATATTCAGTGTATTTACTTATTTGATTAGTCTGTTTATTTATTTGGTCCGGGTAATGGATCTTCCAGCCTTGCTGCTCATCTCCTCTCTCCCTATTCAGCTCTCACCCATGTCCTCAGCCACAGGACTGTACCTCCGTGTGGTTCCCCCAGGCCTCCTCTTTACTGCCTTGTATATTCAGCTTCTGTTCTTGTGCCTCTTCAACCTTTACCCCTTCACAACAAATCCATGTCCTTAGTGCCACATGGAAAGGGAGAGAAGAAATGGCCCCAGAGAATATTTTGAAGTTATATTGCATGGTTTTCTTTTTTCTTTTTTTTTTTGAGGCGGAGTCTTGCTTTGTTGCCCAGGCTGGAGTACAGTGGCGCGATCTCGGCTCACTGCAAGCTCCGCCTCCCGGGTTCACACCATTCTCCTACCTCAGCCTCCCGAGTAGCTGGGACTACAGGCGCCCGCCACCATGGCCGGCTAATTTTTTGTATTTTTAGTAGAGACGGGTTTCACCATTTTAGCCAGGGTGGTCTCGATCTCTTGACCTCGTGAGCCGCCCACCTTGCCTCCCAAAGTGCTAGGATTACAGGTGTGAGCCACCTCGCCCGGCCGTGGTTTTCTTCATTTCCTTGATATATTCATTGTTTTTATATTCCCCCCAACCAAATGGTGCATTTTAAGCTTGCTTTTTAAATGGTACACCCTTTAGTATATAAATGTTTTGTTTTTTGACAGACTTGCTCTGTCAAGACTGGAGTGCCGTGTTGCAATCATGGCTCACTGCAGCCTCCACTTCCTGAGCTCTAGCAATCCTCCCACCTCAGCCTCCCTAGTGGTTGGGACCATACACGTATGCCACTATGCCTGGCTAATTTTTGTATTTCTGGTAGAGACGGGGTTTCACCCTGTTACCCAGGCTGGTCTCGAACTCCTGAGCTCAAACAATCCACACACCTTGGTCTCCCAAAGTGCTGGGATTATAGGCGTGAGCCACTGCACCCAGCCTACTGATGGTTTTTATGATCAAATTTAATACTCTTGTTTTCTGATTCTTTTGGCTACATTGGCACTGTAACCAGTTTGAATCCCTTACTTTTTAAAAGAAACTACCTCAATAAAATGTCATTTAGCATGTTTTGCTTTTTAAAAAACATCTCGAATAATTGAATATTTCCTAGTCAGTGTCAGTGTTAGCCAGCCATTTGAAGATTTGATTTAACTATTGTCTTTCTAAAACTTAATTTATGTGTTTTATATGCTGCAGCCCAGAGACACATTAGAGATTACTGTTGATTCATTTGTGCACTTCTGTGCTTCCTTGGCATTTTGGCATCTTGAAGGATTATTATCCACTAATAGCTAATTTTAAAATGGCTTATGCTTTTTAGTGTTCCCATGGAATTCAGTGGTTTTTAGGTGCCAGTTAGGACATTTTGTAGACTGGCTAGGAAAATAATTATTTAAGCAATGCTGGAAAACTATGAGGTAGCTGTTGCCTTGACAACCAGAAAACTGTTCTGTTTGTTCAAGAAAGGGATGGTAATTTAGCAGTTTAATTTCCTTTTTGGCATGGAGGTGCTACATAAAAACATCTTATTTTAGCCTCTGAGATGATCCATACTATTGATCAGAATTAGAGAAGCAGAGCAAAAAGAAAAGGCAAGAGTTGTTTGTTTTCTGGCTACGTATAGATAGACATGCATACTTTCCAGGGTTGATCTTGGTCAAAAGAATCTTAGTTAACCTGCCGACATAATCCTTTGTATGTCTCTCAATTGAACCAAAGTAAATTAGCCTCAAAATACTGGTGCAGTCTTGGTACACTAAGGGGTCGTGATACACTTTGTTATGGAGCATCCCCACAAAGATTTAAGATTCTTTCTCTTGCCGCTAGAATTCAACATGATTACTTCATGTCTGGATTGAATGAGGGAGAAAATATTTTAAAGGAACTCCTCGTCCCCCACATATATACACAATTTATACACAATGACATTGGCATCTGCTCTATTTATATGGGAATATTTTTATGATTTAACCCATTTGTATATAGACTTAAACTTTTTTTTTTTTTTTTTTAAAGCAATTGCCTCCCAGGTTGTAAAGTAAAAATAATTGCCTTTATTTGGCAATGTGTGTTGGGCCCTCTTCTAAGCATTTTATGTGTACCATCTTACTCCTCATCCTTGTGACAGAACTGTTATTGTATGCTGAGGCCTTAAGCTAAGTGGCTTAGCCCAAGGTCACCTCACTACTAAGGGATAGATTTGAACCTAGGCATCTAGTTTAGGAACATATACCCTTTTTTTTCTTTTCTTTTTTTTTTTGAGACAAGGTCTCAATGTCGCCCAGGCTGGAGTGCAGTGGGGCGATCTCTGCTCACTGCAACCTCAGCCTTTCGGGCTCAAGTGGTCCTCCCACCGTAGCCTCCCTCATAGTCAGGACTACCAGCAGGTGCCACCATGCTTGGCTAATTTTTGTATTTTTAGTAAAAATAGGGTTTTGCCATGTTGCCCAGTCTGGTTTTGGACTCCTGGGCTCAAGCAGTCCTCCCTCTTAGGCCTCCCAAAGTGCTGGGGTTACAGGTGTGAGCCACTGTGCTTGGCTTGGGAACCCGTACTCTTAATTACTGTATTATGCTGACTTTTTTTTCTTTTTTTTTTTTTGAGACGGAGTCTCACACTGTCGCCCGGGCTGGAGTGCAGTGGCACAGTCTTGGCTCACTGCAATCTCCACCTCCCAGGTTCAAGTGATTCTCCTGCTTCAGCCTTCCGAGTAGCTGGGATTGCAGGTGCCCGCCACCACACCCAGCTAATGTTTTGTATTTTTAGTAGAGAGGGAGTTTCACGATGTTGGTCAGGCTGGTCTTGAATGCCTGACCTCGTGATCCACCCTCAGCCTCCCAAAGTGCTGGGATTATAGGCACGAGCCACCGTGCCCAGCCTAAAATATTTTTTATTTTTATTATTTATTTATTTATTTATTTTTGAGATGAAGTTTCCCTCTTGTCGCCCAGGCTGGAGTGCAATGGCACGATCTCGGCTCACTGCAACCTCCGCCTCCTGAGATCAAGCAGTTCTCCTGCTTCAGCCTCCCGTGTAGCTGGGATTACAGGCACCCGCCACCACATCTGGCTAAATTTTTATATTTTAAGTAGAGATGGGGTTTCCCCATGTTAGCCAGGCTGGTCTCGAACTCCTGACTTTCAGTTAATCCACCTGCCTTGGCCCCCCAAAGTGCTGGGATTACAGGCATGAGCCACCTTGCCCAGCCAAAATGTGGTTTTGCCCCTTGAATATTAAGAAATAAGGAAGGGAACCAAATCTGAATTTCTATGATAAAATGACTTGTTTGTCCACTTGAAGTGTTTCATAATATTATAACTTCCTAGCTGACTACCTCAGACATCACAATGGAGTGCTTTCTGATACTGACTCTGTTTTTTTGATGTGGCAGCTGAAGCTTAGAGAGATTCAGTAGCCTACAAAAACTCATCTAGTTGGTGTAAGGAGTAGAGCTTGGATTAGGACCTTGCCTCTCTGCTTTGAAAGCCTGTGCTATTAATCAGTCTGCTCCATTACCTCATGTTAAACTAATGATAGAGTGACACCTTATGCCCACCTAAAATTACATACTCAAATCTGACCACCTCAGTTACAGATTTGATTTGGGTTTCTGTGTAAAGTCTCATTCATATTTTGGTTGGCATTTAAAAATAGTTCGATAGTTTCATTCTAGATGATTATATATGTCTCAAAGGTTCCCATTCTGTCCACCTTTGTAATGTCAATGCTTTGACATAGGCTTGCTAAACAATTATGTGTAAGATTCAAATTATTGGCCTGGCGCGGTGGCTCAAGCCTGTAATCCCAGCACTTTGGGAGGCCGAGACGGGCGGATCATGAGGTCAGGAGATCAAGACCATCCTGGCTAACACGG